>NW_009954552.1:3676650-3701377 GCF_000747805.2 Chaetura pelagica
CATTTTTTCCTCCGGGGGCCCGCCCCCCCCCCCCCCCCCAACTTTGATATCATGAAACTTAAGGGGACAATTTTGAAGCTGACTAAAATATTAAGTTTGTCGTACTTAATATTGCCATAATGATGTCTGTTACAATTTTTTATTATTACTAGTAATAATTAAATTAACTTGTTCTTATTCAGTACTCCTAAATAAGGGTTCTTTTCTCCCCCCCAAATGTTGTTTAAGCCTGTGCTCATGGTTGTGCAATTAAATGATAGGATTGGAAGTTTATGAGTAAGTTTCTTTTCTGCCATGTCCTGTTTGTGCAGGATTCGGTGTTTCGAACAGTGGGTTGTGTGTGCATATTGAGTTGACCTTGGCTGGATGCCAGATGCCCATCTCATGATTCCTACAGTTTTGTTGTGGGGATAAAGCAAATGTGGCACCTACTGAAATGTAGCATTGTCTTGCTATGTACATGTCTTGGGAAATTCCGACTTTCATTTGATGTCTTTATTATTTGATGTCTTATGTGTGTTCTTCAGTTACCAGCCAACACTTTAACAGCTAGAGAAGGAAGCAGCTTATTCATTAATAGAACTGGCAAAGTTGTAATGTTTTGCTTTCTTTTTTACTTATTCTCTTTAAGGTGATGTACTCTTGGCTACAGCTTTTCTGTCCTATTCTGGTCCTTTTAACCAAGAGTTCCGCACTCTACTATTAAATGCCTGGCAAAAGGAAATGAAAAGCCGGAAAATCCCCTTTGGTAGTAACTTAAACCTCATAGAAATGTTGACCGATGCTACAACTATCAGTGAATGGAACCTACAAGGATTACCAAATGATCATTTATCCATACAAAATGGAATCATTGCCACTAAAGCATCTCGTTATCCTTTATTAATTGACCCACAGGCACAGGGTAAAATTTGGATTAAAAATAAGGAAGGCAGAAATGAACTTCAGGTAATAGGAATGCTGTTGCATTTATAATCCCTAGAAATTCTCACAAAACATTACAATTCAGTGATTTAAATAATACTTATCAAATGCCTTTTATATAAAGTGCCTAGACTGGGTATAAAGGAAATCTCAGATATATTTTGGTAGATTTGAGATTTGGCTAGATATTAAATTGCACATTTGAGGCTTATTAGTACCAGTGACTTGTTTTTTTTCATTTATTTTAATAAAATATAAAATGTTGGAAAATAGACTGGGTGGGTAATGTCTGATAAGGGCTGAACCATGTTCGCAGAATGCTAAAAACATTGGGAAAAAAACTAATTAAGTGATTAATGCAGGTTAATATAAATGTTAAAAAATGAAGATGCACAGCATGATATTTTATGATATATTAATCAGAAAGTTTTGATGATTTCTGTTGGTTTAGCATGGATGTCAGATACTAAGGCTTATGCAATTATACAAGGAAGACAGTATTGCAAAAACATGCAACCTGAAGTAAGATACACCAATTCAATGCCAACAGTGGAAAATATGAGAAAGAAAGTCCTTGATTGCTACAGTTATAATTACATAAGTAAACCAGCTTTTAAAAAAGATAAGACTGAAAAGATAAAGAGGAGTTTGAAGGATGATAATAAAGTGGCTCTGAGAGTATTACTAGGAAGCTACTTTTATTCATGTTGATTATTATCTCGGTGCAGAACACTTTAATGGTTGCCTAGCTAGTTATGTTTAAATATTATTATTAGACATTAACTATGGACTTATACGCAAACCAAGCTGAATGTGCTTTGTGTGCATGTTGAAAATCAATTGTACTGAGGACTACTTTTAAAAGCAAAGACTTTTTAATGGCTTGTTCAATATAACCCCCTAATTTTTAAGGAAAAAAACAACAACAAATCATAATATTGGAATTGGCCTTGCTGATGTTTGTCTTGGTCATGTTACTTTTAAGATAAACTTGAAGGTGATAAAAGGTTCCTGTGAATTTCTGGTCTGGCTGCAATCATACAATATCAAAAATTTAAGTGCTCAGTGTTGCTTTTCTTCTACTTTTGTGGTTGGAAAATAGAAGTATGCATACAATGAGATCTAACAGTATGGTACACCAATGCTACCTTTTCTTGTGGTCAAAATTCTTGCCTTAATCCTAGTCTAACCATAGGATTATTTGTTTTGTCAGTAATTTAAATAAAACAATTTATAAATATAAAACAAACAAAACCTTGCTAACTGGACTTAACATAACATATAGGTCCATTATTGTATTTTTAGATCACGTCATTAAATCACAAATATTTTAGAAATCACTTGGAAGACAGCCTTTTTTTTGGAAGACCTCTTTTAATTGAAGATGTTGGAGAAGAACTTGACCCAGCACTTGATAATGTTTTGGAAAGAAACTTCATTAAAATAGGTGCTGCCAACAAGGTAAAAATAAAACAAAAGAGCAAAAATTGGAAATAGCCATCCTCGCCCCACCACTTGCCCTCAACAAAACAACTCCTATTATGTATCTGCCTATAAAGATTAAACTCATATTTAAATTTTATTACTACTAATACAAAAACAGAGTTTAAATTTTAAGATCACAAATAGTTAATATATTTAACCTATAGCATTCCTCATGCCTTTGCTTATAAGTTTTAGAAAAATTGAAATAACTTGTGAATTAATATTTTAAAGTGTTCCACTGATATTCTCAGCAAATTATTTGCATCAGACATAAAATTTGAAGCTGGATTTTTACATCTTTGAACAGAAAATCGTAACCTCTGTTTTTACGTGCAGTATCTGAAAAGAGTATGTGTTGATCTTGATATCTCAAGACTTCTTTTTAAAAATTTTCTTAAGGTGAAGGTTGGTGATAAGGAAGTAGATGTTATGAATGGTTTCAGACTCTACATTACTACACAACTGCCAAATCCAGGTTACTCTCCTGAAATTAATGCTCGTACCTCCATCATTGACTTTACTGTGACTATGAAAGGTCTTGAAAATCAACTCTTGGGCAGAGTCATTCTCACAGAGAAAAAGGTAAAATAATTAGTTGTATCTTTTCTCTGGCTATATGTCTTATATTTACCCATAGGTGGTTTTACTTTCATTTTAGTATATTAGTCTTTATTCCCATATTGCAGGGTAACTTTCTGTCTCTCTCTATTGTGATCATTTTTAATGTAATCTATTTATGAAGATTGAAAAGCTGGCACAGAAGACATTGACTCATTCATGTAGACATTTCCATTTGTCTTTATTGTTGCAACTGTACTATATTCACCTTATTTTTCCTGCCTTAATGAGTTATAACCTCATGAGAATGGCCTGTGAAAATTAAAAGGACCTGGAAAAAAAAATTATGTTCTTCTGTCTAAACATTGTGGAGCTCATGGCAGCATAACCTTGTGCAAAGGACTCAGTTACTTCCTTACCCCATGGGGAAACAGGCTAAGTACCTATTTTGACATTACAGATGTATTAGTTGAGGAAGTCCAGGTTGAGGATTACAATTGCAATAAGCATTCTACCAACAGTCTGTGGTCAAATGCTGAAGTCGAATGAAACACTATGCATCTATGACTGGGTGTTTAACTAAAATTTTTCCATAACTCTAGAGGGGAATGTCTTTGGTCACTTATTGTGGCATCTGTTGAGGTGTGTCACGCTCATAATCTCCCTCCAAAAGACGTTCCTCCTTAATGGCCTCAGTCATCTTGGTATCGTCAAGTAGTTACATTTAATTCCGGATCAGTCCATGAAGCTCATGAGAGAAATCATACTCATTCCATAAGGGCTTATATTTTGTCAGACATCTTCATTGCACCATCAGCCTCACTTCAACCAGTGATAGTTTGTCAACCCACTATGTAATGGAATTATCACTATCTGTCTGTAACACACTATGATATTTATATTCACAAAACATTATGCCTAGCTTCACTTCTGAGCCCTGCATTGCATCAGATTTCTCAAGATGGCAGTGATTTTATCAGCAAAATCATCCAGTCATCACAGCTGCTGTATGCCTGTTTTGAGGACACAGAAAAGAAAGGAGCTTGATTTTTCTCAGAGGTGCAAAGCAATAGGCTGAGAATTAATGGACTGAATTTGAAACACAGGGAATTCTGATCAGATATTAGGAAAATATAATTACATTGAAAGCAGCCAAAACTAAGAACAGATTACCCAGGGATGTTGTTGAATCTCCATTCTTGGAGGAGTTCAAGACTCAGCTGCACATGACCCTGAGCAACTGACCTATTTAGACCTGCTTTGAGCTGGACAGATTTGGACTAATTAATTTCTGGAGGTCCCTTCCAACCTAAAATTATTCTATTGTTCTATGGTATCTTTGCTACTAAATGGGAATGTCTGATGGATGGACATGCTCTGCTCTCTGGGTCAGCTTCTCAGAGTGGTGTACTCACTACTGTTTTGTTCCTGATCATCTGGTGATGTTTTTTACAGACAAATGGCAAGTTGACCACTTGACAGGCAGAGTGACTTTCATAGAATATACTCACTTTTCCGTTGGCTTGGCCTCTGGTTTTGCATCCTATGGTTCAAAGTTTCCTGCAGAGTCAATTTGGACATATCCCACTATCCAAAACCTTTTTTTCCCTATGATGTCTACTTACGTATCTTTGGGAATTTGGAGATTTCCCTCTTAAGTGTCTGGATTCTTGCTACCTTCTCATAGCCTTTGGTACAGAAGTGGTGGAATTATTTAACCATATGACAGTTCACCAAATGATTTGAGCAGTATGACTGCTTGGTGATATCTAGTGTTAAAATGTATGTGTGGAACTTCTGTCCCAAAAGGAGAAGAGATAATTATTTGAAGTTAGTGTTCCTCAAGGTTTGTATGCACATTTATTTCCTTCTTGCTATTCCACTGTCTCTAACACTATTTTGCACGTAGAATGAATGCGATTTAGGCAAGCAGTAAGGAAAAGGAGGGTTTACAGCACAACATTTGAAGATTCTGCAAAGTCTGACTTTCCATTCCTGTGTTATCTGGTATGCTCATTTTTAGAATATGTGTGGCACACATCTTGAAGAATTGATTGATTACTCATGAGTGTATGGCACTGATTTATTCTTTTTCACCAGAGTGTTGACTCAATTAGCAAGATCTGAGCTAAGCATAAGTCAGTCAAACTGGTGTAACTCTATAAATTTAATTATAGTCTATTTCTTGGAATAATTGGATTTGAGACATTTGATTATATATTTGAATATTGTATAACTTGTACTGCTTTAATTATATATTTTAGTACTGCTGCTATGTAATTTGACACAAAACTTGCTTATTTAGTGTTGTAGAAATAGGTATGTTCCATTATTAATGAAATTATAATATACAAGAACTGTAGGTTTTTTAATTTTCACATGAATATTTCGAGATTTGTGGTAGGAAAAGGCCCAAGTTTTGTAAGAAGCAGTTGATGCAAATTCTTGCACTTGTGAATCATTTTGTTACAGAATACTGTAAGCTATGTAGCAGCTTTTGTATTTCATGAATATTGACAAGATCTAGCATTCTTTGGTACAGACTGTAAAATGATGTCAGCTTGTGAAAGCAATTCCATAAAGCTGAACTTGAAATAGCCACGTTGGTGCAAGTTCTGTTAGGACTGGAAATCTTTTAAGACATGCAGAAAAGTTTCAACTTTGCACACTTCCTGATCTGCAAAAAAGTATTTCAAAAGCCTAATAGATTTTTTACTGAGGTTTAATCTAAGGTTACTTCACTTCCTTTAGTTTGGCCATTCTGTTTCCAAATTGTTGCTCAGGCTCAGGAGGAAAATTTGTCCTTCTCTTTTTTAAATGCATTGCACTTTAAAATATGTTTAACCTATTAAATTGAACTCAGTAAAACATGAAATTTAATTTGGCTCAGAATGATTTCTCAGCATGATAATTATATTTAATTGGATGCTAACATTCTTTTAATACTATACTTTTAAAAATTGTTTCTGCTTCATCAAACTTGCATAATGCTTGCCTTGCTTTATGACTGCTACCTGCTTTTCTTTAGTTTCATTAGGCATCAGTTGATTAAAACGGAGTTAACTAGTTTTCTTGTCATTTTTCATCAATTTTTGTCAGAATCTTCTGAATCTGTATCCATATTTTCTAAGTTATGTGACATTTACATTATTCTATGACAATGGTCTAAATAAATCTTCTCTACCTGATGATGTTTTAATATAGCTTCTATACAGTGACAAGAAAATAACTTAAATTTGGTAATGAGATGGGGATGATGTTTTCTTTTTCGAATTTCCTTTTTAAGATAAAAGGACTTTCTTTGAAAGAACTAACAGTTGAAATACAGAGGATTGTAGGCAGAATTGAGGACTGAGAAGGCCATCAGTTTATAATGTGGAAAAACAAAAAAACAGTTTGAAGAGTTGCAACAGTGCTGCAAAGCTGTATAAATGAAGCCTACTCAAATCCAGGAGTAAAATCTTTTCTTTAAGCCTTCCTAAGATCTCAAGTTCATGATGCCTTTAGTACTATGTGAGAGATCATGTATTTGCTTCTGTTTCTTTGGAATAGTTGCAGCCTGTCTGCAGTGCTGAAGTGGACTTGGCAAAGAGGGAGTGAACACACAGCTTCCAAATTTGGAGAGATGTTATTAAACTATCCACCAGACCTTTGTAAATGGTGAAGGAGTACTTCTGTAGACTTAGCCAATATTTTTACCAGTTGGCTCACTTACTGTTGAGTCTTAAGATTAATATTTTTTTGTCTTTTGAAAGACTCTTAATCCATCCTCTATTTTTCTCTCTTTTTACCTCACTGAATGGAGATGTTTTGTCTGAGGGATTAATTTTTAGTAACTTTAATTTTAAAAGTATTAGAAGAATGAACTGAAAGGCCATTTATCTGTGATGAACATTTTTCTATATATTTTAAACAGTTTTGGTTTTATTTTTAATGGAAAGCTGCAATCAGTAGGTAGAAAATTTTTCTATATGACCTGCTGTAAGAAATACCACTGAAGCTCTTTCCCCAAATTAATGCAGTTGTGCTTGACCTGTACTGTTTTAGTAGGAACAATACTTTTAAAACTACATACCTAAATTTATTTTGTTTTTATTTCTGATTACTTTCCTGTTTTCCAAATATTGCTGTGTATTCCAACAGGAATTAGAGAAAGAAAGAACAGATCTTATTGAAGATGTGACTATGAACAAAAGGAGGATGAAAGACCTAGAAGACAACCTTTTGTTCAGACTTACAAGCACTAAGGGTTCTCTGGCAGATGATGAGAGTCTAATAACTGTATTGAATAACACTAAGAAGACTGCTGAGGAGGTAACACAGAAACTGCAAACTTCTGCTGAAACTGAAGTACAGATCAACTCAGCCCGTGAAGAGTACAGACCTGGTGAGTGAAGGTAGTGATAAAAGACGAATGACTGGGATGAAGGGTTAAACCAGAAATACTTAAAAGGAAGAGATATGGTAGGATGAGATCAGGAAAACCATGATGTGGAAAGGATCCGTGTTTTCCTACAAATAAAGTTTATCTAGGAAATGTCATATAGAGCTACGGTGGAGAAAATAGTCAATATTATGCTTCATGTAGAATTTGTACAATGTAATGGTCTATTCTCTTCTGAGATTTCCCGTTGCACTATATGAAAGTGTACCTGTCTATCTTGTTTACTGAATAAAACTTGGGAGGGCTTGGTTGTTCTTTCTCAGCTGTTAAAATGTTGACACTTCTTATAGATGGTCCATGAGACAAGTCAATAGAGTATTTAGGTAACTGTATGCTTGAGTTCAGCATAGTGACATTATTTTTGAAGGACAGTATAATGGTAAATGTTTTTGTATCTGTTTGGATGAATGCTTCATGTATCCTGTCACAGATCCTTAAGTTATGGCAGTCAGCACATTTCATCAGCCTTTTGGCTTTTAACTAACAGGTGAAAACATGTGAAAAAGATGGAAAAAAAGGTGCTGTCTGGAATTAAGTGTTATATCTGTATTTCAGGAAATGAGTAAAATTTTATGGCTAGTGTGCCAGAAATCATTGCAGATTTTATAAAACCTTAGTATTTCAAGTTAAATGACTGCTGAAAGTAAGTTAAGTCACTGCAAGGTAAGTTACATAAATACAGTTCATTTGGCTTTTATATGATTTCTGTAAAAATCTGTAAAGATAAATTTGTTTAGGTACTCAAACAGTACTTCAAGCCATCTTACTTTTTACATGTTCTACTGTTGATGTAAATGTTGTAGAATATCATCCAGATGCTCTCCATATATAGTGATATTTGCAAACCAGGTGTCACATAGCATGCATTAACTGTAGAAAAGATTTTTTTTTTTAGTAATGCATACATGAGGATTAAGTTAACATTTTAATTATTTTTCTGGCCAGTAAAGAGTGGAGCGACTCAAGGATCTGCAGTTAGTGTTAGTGTTAAAATCATTGTACTTGCTGTAGAGAGTTATAGTTTTTCTACTCTTAATTTCTACTTTGAACACACTTGTTCCCCATCTTTCAGTTGCAACTCGAGGTAGCATCTTATACTTCCTTATTACTGAGATGAGCATGGTCAATGTGATGTATCAGACTTCGATTCGGCAGTTTTTGGGGCTTTTTGACAGCTCCTTGGCCAGGTAATTTAGCTAACAATAAGTTTAATTTGTACTTACCCAGTCCTGCATGTGGCTGTAGTACAGTAAAAATTTGTTGTCAACTAATGCCAGAAAGAAGAGCATTGCTCGTTACAATTTTGACAGTTGTCAGTTTAAATACACATAAACCTTTATCTATTAATTACTAAGGCAAAGAACCTTCAAATGTACTTGAAGTCCTTAAAAATTAGGCATTAAGTTATTAAAAACCATTATACTGTGTTGATTTTCAGCTGTGTGGAAAGGCTTTATTAGAAATGATTTATTTTTTGTTTTTGCTCCTGAATGTTGTTGCTAGCTTGCAACAATTCTTTGTTTGTGATTTATTATTTTTTTCATGTTTTGAAAGTTCTAAACTGTGGCTTTTTGTCTTTTACATAATATTCACTTTAATAAAGCCTTTGCAAATTGACATGCAACTTCAGACCTCTCTTCCAACAGGTCTACCAAGAGCCCTGTAACTAGCAAGAGGATTACTAATATTATTGAACACATGACATATGAAGTGTTCAGATATACTGCCCGAGGACTCTATGAGGAGCACAAATTTCTTTTCACGTTATTACTTACACTGAAGATCGATATACAAAGAAATAGAGTGAAGCATGAGGAATTTCTGACACTCATTAAAGGTTGGAAAAACAGAACAATTATTAAATAGAGCATAGACATTATTGTAGAAAATTTGGGAGCTATAGTTATATCTCTGAACCTATCTCCTGCTGCCTTATGCACATGAGAAGTCTGTCAACTAAAAGAGTACATTCTTATCATTCTCTTCTGATGATTAAAAATCTGGATTCTTGTAACTCATGTTTTCTTTTTATTTTGTGTCAGCTTTCTTAGATTCATCTGAATTCCAAGAAATGCAAAGTTATTTCATTACCTACAACAACATAAAATCAAAGAAAAAAATATTAAAATTAAGCTTTTTCAGCTTTTCCCTCTGAAAATTCAGACACTTATTATTTTACAGTAAAAAATTAGATTTAGCTTGTAATGGAAGCTGTTATTAATTTAAACAAATTATGTGTTAAGGTAGGGTGAAGAATAAGGTTTGAAAATGAGTTTTGCAGGTTACCTAACTCAGAAATTTCTTTATGACTGTCCTTAGTTACTAAGTAGTCTTGCTTCAGACTGGGAAGACATGAAATAGTCTTGAACTATCTAATTTACATTTTCTAAAGAGGTCCTATTTTTTAATTTTTATTTTTATTATTTTTTTTAAATTATTTTTATTTTTTTGGTGTCTCCAGCAGTTCTAATTCTAAGTAATTCCTAATTTCTTGCAGGTGGTGCTTCCCTAGACCTCAAAGCTTGTCCTCCTAAACCAGCTAAATGGATCCTGGATATGACTTGGTTGAACTTGGTGGAGCTCAGTAAACTTAAACAATTTTCAGATATTCTTGATCAAGTAAGTAAGAGCTTTTTACAAGGAATCTCTTGTTTGACAGGGCTCATCTGGTTATGATCAAGGCATTTGGTGGGAAACTGCGTTATTTTATAGAACAGAATGAAACTAACAGCATATGGCCATGGTTATGACCTTAGTTGCTTAATGACCTGTATTGATATAAAGACTTAAAAACCCCACAGGAAAATAAGAAGAAAATAGAACCTTTCATATCCTCTATAGTGATAATAGTTTCAGATTAAGACACAACTTGCTATTATCCAGTTCACATAATGCATTTTAAATCTTCTTCCGTAAGGTTGTTAGACTTTCTTGCATCCTTGTTTTGCTCTCTTATGCTGTGTTTTATGATGCTTCTTCCAATATTTCTGTGATTACATGGAGTATAAGAGTTAGGGAATGAGCATTCAGTAAATTCAACACTTGTATGAATAGCCTGAATGGACATTAAGTGTATCGTAGCTAAGTAAATAGCATTTGGCGTATGTGAAGAGTATGTTCTATACAGTCATATGGGGAGCAATTAAGTATCTAGTGTTCCCAAAGCTGTCTCTGACCCTAGCTGTCTGTATTTTGGCCTTGCTAGGCTGTTATATCATTAATGGAAAATACTGAATAGTAGCTCTTTATGTTTTTTCAAACTATGAACAATTAAGGCCATTGTTGAATTCTACAGTTTCGCTCTTAAGATCTGAAAGTTTTTTCTCTCTCTCTCTCTCTTTTTTTTTTTTTTTATAGTTTTACTGAATCTGTGTGCTAACATTTATAAACAAACGCCTGCATGTAGGTTACGTGTCTTTGACCCTCATTAAAAGTTTGTGACATGTTGACAGTTGAAATGTGACTTGGCTGTTTAGTGAGATTTACTCCTCTGATGCTATAACTGCAGATTTCCAGAGCAGAGAAACAGTGGAAAGTCTGGTTTGATAGTGAGAATCCTGAAGAAGAACTGATTCCTGGTGACTATGGTCAATCCTTGGACTGCTTCAGACATCTTCTTCTTATCAGATCATGGTGTCCTGACAGGACCATGGCTCAGGTACATTTATATAGCCAACATTGTCTATTTAGGTGTCATTAGAATAATAGTAACTGGATAGAGTTCTATTATTGTTATTGTTATTATTACTTTTTAAAAATTATACACCTCTTTTTGTAGAGGACCTTTACATTGCATTTTCTGAAATTATTTTCAGATAATTTATGCATTCATTACAAGGGCAGTGTTAGCAAAATAATTTCAATATATTGAACAAATATTAGCCAATGATTTTACTATGAAGATAGGATTTAATCTGAAAATGTAAAGGCGTGTTCAGTTCTGCTTTATCAGTTCAGAAGGTATTTTTTGCTGTCCTTGCTGATATTACTCACTGAAACTGTAGAATTTATCCTCATGTTAGGCTGAAGTACAATTTTTTTCATTAGTTGGCTAAGAGAAAAAACATGAAAGCTATTTCATTCAGGAACCATTTGTTGTGTGTAAGGATGAGACCCACCTTTGAAAAATCTATATTAAGGTCTGTTCAAAGTTTTTAATTTAAAGACATAATTTTAGAAACCTGCAAAATATAAAAATAAATTGTATTAAGTGGTTGGACCTCTTTTTAAGAAAAGGTCAACTTCTAAGAGCCTGTTCGTAGAGTTTATGTTCTTTCCAGTGCAAAAGAATAAAAATCATGCATTTGCCAACAATTTCAGAGCAATGGCTGGCAATTTACTGAAATCAGAATGCACTACTAAAAGTCTGGTATTTATTTTATGGATGCCAACATTTACACGATGTGACTGCACTCAGAAAGTCTTGACACTTACTGGTGTAGCTGTGGTCAATAGAAGGTTAAATGGTGCTTTATAATTGTTATCTCAGATGTGCGCTATGTGTCTGAAACCAATGATGCAAAATTAATTTCTCAGTTCTCTTAAGAGGGGGAAGATACACTTTCATTTTATGATGGTTTAATGAAAGCTGACAGTTTATCAAATGCTGAATGCTGAATATCTTTTGTTGCTGAGAAGTAACCAACAGGTATAGAAGAGAGGATTGTTCTAAACCAAAAGCAATGTAGTGGGAAAGAATACAAGAAAGATAATCTCAGACTGTTTGAAAGAGCCTTTTCTGTTTCTTAATAAAAATGAGCGATAATCTAATAATTTTTGAAATAAATAAGGAATTACAGAGATGGTCTTCACCTGTGCATCTGGATCTTCTACTTAGTAACATTTTCATCATTTCTACTATTAATTAATTGCGTAAATGTGAAGGTGGGAAAGAACTAACACCTTTGAAGAATATCTTCTTTCCTCCTTTTTTTCTCTTAATACTTGGAAAGGAAAGCTACATTTTAAGTTAGAGGTTATGCTGTCTAATGGAGATACCATATTTAAGTCATTAAAACCTTGCTAATGGTTTAATAAGGTTATTACTTTTATTACATTGTAATGACAGGTATTATATATAATAGTATGTGAATATATATGCAATAGAATAATATTTTTTTATGTTTCATTGGTTTTGTAGGACTGTAAGAAATAACATCTTCAAAGACAGTATGCCATGTTAACATATTAAAAAAAATATTGCATATTTGTATTTCTCATATAAATTTATAGCAGCCTTTACTCTTCAGCCTACTTATTGCTTGTATTTACACTGGTAAGAAAACAGTATCATATTATCACATCACAAGTTAAATTTATCCTTTTTAATATAGGCAAGAAAATACATCATTGACACTATGGGGGAGCAATATGCAGAGGGAGTAATTTTGGACTTGGAGAAGACATGGGAGGAGTCAGATCCACGTACTCCACTCGTATGCTTTCTTTCTATGGGCTCTGATCCTACGGACTCAATTATTGCTTTGGGAAAAAAACTTAAAATAGAGACACGTTGTGTTTCCATGGGCCAGGGGCAAGAAATTCATGCTCGTAAACTTCTACAGCAGACAATGGCTCATGTAAGAGAAAAAAATCTGAATGTTTTTTGTATCTCTATTGAACTAAAATTCTGTCGTGAAAATACTGTTTTGGGGGGTAGTTAATGCTGATGCAAGAAACTATCTTTATTTGTATAAAGAAGTGTCCTAAGCGATAGAACTGTTTTTTTCACAGTTATTTAATTGGCCACAACCAACCTTTTTATGCTGTGCAGCCAGCAGTGGTTTTAATATAAAATGGAGTTTTTGTAGGTAGTTGATTGATTAATATAGCTGAATTGATTCTTTTGGATTGCATGAATATTAAATATTCTTTAGCAAACATTTCACAATATTGTTTCAGTTTTGTATTTTTACTAATACAAACATTTTGTGAAATTAAGAAGATGAATTCCAGATATACTATTCATAGTTACATAACCTGGAAAAAAACAAGGCTGTGTGCAAAATATTTTGTATTGCTGTAATCTGGATTTTGTTCTGGGATGGATAGGCACAGGCATTTTACAAGTGAAGCAAGGATGAATTAAAGAATAAAATTTCCTGTATAAAAAAGAAAAGCTGAGATGTTCCAATTTAGCATGCTTTGCCCATCAGGTGGTAGTACTGCTTCACCTGCTGATTGAATAGATTAAACTTCTTGTGCTTCTGTGTTACGAGCTTCTTCCATGTGTGCAAAAGCAGTTTTTCTCCAACTTTTGCTTCAGATTCTCATTTGAGAACTTAATGGTAAGAGCTAGTTAGCAGTTAAGATGAGAAGAAACTCCTTCAAATAATAGGGAAGAATGGCTCCTTTTGTTTATTTAAGAGAAATGCCGTCACTTTCCCTCACTGTTTCACATATTTTCTTAATGAAGAAGTATGTGAGGTGTCTGTATGTAGTATTACAATTCATATGAGAAAGTTTGATATCTATTGATTGATAGCAATAGCTTAAGTAATTTTTAATTTTATTTTATTTTATTTTTCTGAGCTTGTGACCCTTGTGAGGAGCAAGGTTTAGCAGCTTGCTCTATCAAGGTACTTCTGAGCTCCCTTACTTAGGGTCAATAAAATCATGGGTTCAGCTATAAAGTAAAGATTTATCAGTGTTTATCAGCTCTATAATCATGTCTAGATATGTTTTAAAGGTACTGAGAGAGAAAAATTAGGGACTGAGATGACCAGATTGGACACATAAGGACCACTTGTTTAGGTAATAAAACCAAAGAAGCTACCAGCCCGCAACACACCACCAGAAGGAGCAGCCCACAGCTTAGCTCACATGAGCTTTCTCTTGGAGAAAAAAGACTTTTAATTGCATTTGTGCCATTACTACGGATACTGTTCTCTGTTTGTACATTAAATATACATAAAACCAAATGAATAAGGCCTTGGTTTTGATTTGGTGAGCCAGTGGTGTAAATTTGACTGTGGAGGATTTCTTCCTTTAACAGCCCTTGTAAGAGCTTAAATGTGCTGTATTTTGCTATAGATTAGATGTGTTGGCTTTGTTCCTAACCTGCAACATAAACAAAAAGTGATTTTAGCAATTTCAGTTTATGAACAATGTTATTTAAGTGTATATTCTGTTGTTTTAAACTAGGGAGGTTGGGCACTTCTGCAAAACTGCCACCTTGGACTTGACTTTATGGATGAGTTGATGGACACTGTAATAGAGACAGAAACTGTCCATGAAGGCTTTCGACTGTGGATGACAACTGAAATTCACAAACAGTTCCCCATCACCCTTCTTCAAATGTCTATTAAGTTTACTTATGAACCACCACAAGGACTCAGAGCTGGACTAAGGAGGACATATAGTGGTGAGTGGTAGAGTCAAAATGATTTAAAAACAAATTTTGCTCATATTTGGACTAACTAGTGATGTCATGTGGTCACACCATAGCTACTGATAGTAAGTGTAAGCTATTAAGACGACCTGATCGAAAGGATGCTGAGATGCATCTTGATCCTTGGTTTGAGCTAGAAGTTGTGAAAAACAAAACCAAAATCTGCTGGAGCTCTATTTCCAGAACTAACTGGAAAAAGCAAAATGCTTTTTCTTCTCTCAAATGTTGACTTCTAATATCTCAGTTCAAAATGTATAAATTTTTAATCTTGTGTCTTTTGGCAGAAAGGCGACATGTTAATCTTTGTTGGTGATTAGGTGCTTTTCACATTGCATAAAATAAAGTTCTGTAATTAAAGAGTCAAACTGATGTGAATCCAGCTATTAGTAAATTGTGGGTGTTTTTGTTTGTTTGTTTGTTTTTCCCCCCTGAAGTTTACTCTCTTTATTTGAGCAATTGGATGGCATGCTTTGAACCATCTCTTAACATAGAACAGTTTGTAGAACAATAATTTACTCTTGGGAAAGATAGAGAGCCAACTGAATATCTGTAAGAATGATGTTTTTAAAAGTGGTTTGGAAAACTACTATTACTGTGTTTCTTATAAAACCCACTTACAATCAATAGGTGTCAGCCAGGATTTACTAGATTTCAGTGACATGGTACAATGGAAACCGCTGTTATACGCTGTAGCCTTTCTACACTCTACGGTTCAAGAAAGACGCAAGTTTGGATCTCTGGGTTGGAATATACCTTATGAGTTTAATCAAGCTGATTTCAATGCTACTGTGCAGTTCATTCAAAACCACTTGGATGCTGTGGATGCCAAGAAGGTAATTCATATTTTTGTGTGGAAGGTGGCTTAGGATGATAGATTTTTCTAGTAGTGGAATGTAAATACATGGTTCCAAATAACTGAAACATGAACATAATTTTAAATTATTATTTTGTTTCTTTCCACAAATATTCATGATTCTACGAATATGTGTATGTAGAGCAGGAGGCTGAAATTACACTTTTAGTCCTGGGAATGTTGAATTTCTGTGTTAGCATATACACAAAAATGAAAAACCAAATTCTTCCCAGCACAAACTTCAGAAGTAGAAACCTTAGAAGTATAGACCTTTCTTCAATGCTTATTAAGTCAGTTAAAAACGGACCACTGTTTTAAAAATATTAATTTGTTTAAACCTAATAATAATAACCTAAGCATAATAATAAATAATAAATAACCTAAGAATAATAATATTTGGCTCCTCCAACCTATCTTGGCTGCATTTTGAAATTGAAAATGGCTTTAAATTAAGTTCTCTTACATTCCTGGCTTTCACATGATCAGTTGTCATGCAGAGGTCTTTGCAGATCACTTTGCGATTGGCATTTTAAGTGAAGTTGAAAGCATGAGTAGGGTGTAGCCATGTTCCTCTTGCCCAGATGCTGGAATAGCCTCTTGAATTACTTGCCAATGAATTATAAATTGTTGAAGATTTTCTGGGAATGCAGTGCTATAGGAAAAAAAGAGTAACAATAAAATAATTTTCTTCCAGAAGGGACAGATGCAGGACTTGGTAAATCTATACTAACTGTTCTTACTAAGGGAGATGTAAATAGGTACAGATTAGCTAAAGGCAGTGCTTTCTGCTTGTTTTTAGGGGATCTCCTGGAATACTGTTTGTTACATGATAGGTGAGATCCAGTATGGTGGCCGTGTGACAGATGACTATGACAAAAGACTCATGAACACCTTTGTAAAGGTTTGGTTCAGTGAAAATACATTCAGTCAGGAATTCAGCTTCTACAAAGGATATAGCATTCCCAAATGTACTACGGTGGATCAATACCTTCAGTACATACAGGTTGGTAAATGGAAGTTTTAACAGAATAAAATCCCAATTCACTTGTTTCTCACAAATTCTTGGCTCCCTATTTTGTCTTTTCTTTGAAGCATCTGTTTTTTTAATCTTATTCTTTTTTGTTATTTATTTTATATTTTTCTTTATTGCTCTCTAACAGTCTGCATATCTGTTGTGACAACAAATTATTGTCACCAATGTTATCATCATGACAGGAATCTTCTTTTTCATGTGATTTGCTTGAGGGACATACCTGAAGGCATACATTTATTAAGGAGGGCAAAGAAGGGAATCCAGACTTTGGGTGCAACCTCCCAGAAATTAAAAGTATAAATATATGAAAGTACAAGCTGACTATCAAAATAGCATATAGAGGTTAAAATGAATTTGTGTTAACCTTGGTGTGACTTGGGCTGTGACATGACAACTAGATCACAGCAAGTTATTTGCCCTAAGACTGTTTTAAGACATCTAGCCTCTTACTTTACAATGTGCTCTTTTTGTATTTTACTATGTAGAGTCTTCCAGCTTACGACACACCAGAGGTGTTTGGTTTGCACCCCAATGCAGATATCACTTACCAAAGTAAACTTTCCAAAGATGTATTGGACATCATCCTCAGTATTCAGCCTAAAGATAGCTCTGGTGGAGGAGGTGAAACCCGAGAGGCAGTTGTAGCCAGAGTAGCTGATGATATGCTGGAAAAACTTCCTGATGATTATGTGCCATTTGAAGTGAGTAAATGAAATTTACTGTCAAAATGTCAAAAACATTTGCTTCATCTTGCTTTGTGTGAATAAAAAAAAAAAAAAAAAAAGGAACAATATTAATTTTTCTAAAAGGATGTCTGAATTCATTCTTACAGGCAGTACTTCAAAAACATAGTCTAAAGGCATTTGACCAGACTCTTAACATTTATAATGAAGTCTCTAAGTGTGCACTGAAGTACTTGCATAAGAGCTTTTCCAAAATATTAAACTACTTAATGCTTAAGTTGTTATTTACACTATGGGGGGCATAGGATCATCAGCTTTTAGCTACATTTGTTGACACTCTAGAGAACTGAGGTCATGTTGCAACTGTATTCATGCTTCTAAGAGTATTACAGCTTTTACTTATGTATTACTTTGGGATTCATCTTACATCCTGATGATGTGTTTAGGATGTTTTCTTCTTCAGTGAAGTGAATGCTGAAAAGCTTGTCAAGTGATAGATTTCATTGATTGGAGCCTAGTGTTAGTATCTCAGATTCCATATTAACACATAATAGCCTATGTAATTATATTTGTAATGGATGTTTGATGCCTTGCAGCCATTTCTTTTCTGAAATACTAACTTTCTTTCTATTTATATAGAAGACGGAATGACTCTCATGTGAGACTGTCTTCATATAGTTAGGAAGTATAGTTGTTGTTAATTTTTTAACTTTACATTTTTAATTAAAGCATAGTTGTTAATTTTTTAACTTTACATTTTTAATTAAAAATATATCAGCAAGTTTTATTAGAATTCAAGACTACTGGACATTGTGATAGTTCCCAGGAATTGCTGATAAATAGCTCTACTATGTTGAGGCAAAGTGGCTGGGGCAATCACTCTTGATTTTTTTGTGCAAAATGAACCTTGGGAACTGTCGGAATTAAAGCCAAAATCCTTGACATGGGATATGGTCTACATGCTGTTTAAATGATATTAGTTCATAGAATGATATACAGACTAAGTAATGAGCTAGACTGAAAACATAGGCAGTCTCAGCATCATAGATTTCTCTTGGAACAAATCCTGTATTTCTCTCTGGCAGAGACGGTTCAAGGAAGATGCTAAAATGACCTTTACTTTTTTACTCTTGTTGAATGATCTCTGGTTTTTTACCTACAGGTAAAAGAGAAACTAAAGAACATGGGACCTTTTCAGCCTATGAACATATTTTTGCGACAAGAGATTGAACAAATGCAGAGAGTTATTTCCTTAGTGAGAAGCACTCTGACTGATCTAAAACTTGCCATTGATGGGACAATTGTTATGAGTGAAAATCTGAGGGATGCTTTAGACTGCATGTATGATGGAAGGGTTCCTGCTAGCTGGAAAAAAGTAGGTGTACATCACAAACACGTGTTAACTAGAACTGTGTAACTGCTGAAGTGGATTTTGGGCTAAGATGAACACAGTCAAAACAATTGCTCTTTCATTTATAAAAATAGGAATAAATGTGGGAGATGCAGATATTTCCCATTTTAACAGCCTGTTGCATATTCACAGGATAAAAAACTAGACAGAATATTTTAAAATGTGATGATGAATTTTAAAAAGTAGCACCCACACTAGTTGCTATTCTGTGAGATTAAGACTTGTATTTGTGGAATCACGGAATAATAGAGGCAGGAAGGGAGATAGTCTAGTTTGAATGCACTTCTGAAAGCAGGGTGAATTAAAGCAGTTTTGCCTGGACTCTTCAGAATCAAGAGTCCAAAACATCATAAAATGTATAATTTACAAAGGGAATATTAAGAATAGAATTGTAGAATGTTTTGTGCTTGAAGTGACCTTAAAAAGAATCTCGTTCCAACATCTCCTACTAGACCAGGTTGCTCAAAGCCCCATCCAGCCTGGCCTTGAATGCTTCCAGGATAGGGGTTTCCACAACTGCTCTGAACAACCTGTTCCAGTGTCTCACCACCCTCACACTAAAGAATTTATTCCTAATATCTAACTTAAGTCTTTCCTCTTCCAGTTTTTAATCCATTACCCCTTGTCATCTCTCTACAAGCCCTTGTAAAAAGTCTCTTCCCAGCTTTCCTGTAGGCCCCTTCAGGTACTGGAAGGCCACTTTGGGGTCTCCCCAGATCTTCTCTTCTCTAGGCTGAACAACCCAGCTCCCTCAGCCTGTCTTCCTAGCAGAGGTTTGCCAGCCCTTTGGTTATCTTTGTGGCCCTCTGGACTCACTCCAACAACTTCATGTTCTTAGGTTGGGAACTCCAGAAATGGACTTGGAGTCTCACAAGAGCAGAGTACAGGGGGAGAATCACCTCCCCTGACCTGCTGGCCGTGCTTCTTTTGATGCAGCCCAGGATTCTGTTGGTTTTCTGGGCTGCAAGCTCATGTTGAACTTCTCATCAACCATCACTCCAAAGTCCTTCTCCTCAGGGCTGTTCTCAGTGCATTCTCTGCCCAACCTGTAATTGTGCTTGTCTAAATGGCATGGTAGGTATGAATTTGAAAAGAGCAAGAGTTTGCTTCACGTTTCAGAGGGATGCAACATTTATCTATCAGGTTAAAAGTTAAGATATTAAAAATAAGCTTTACATTATTTTATGTTGTTTACTACTTTTTGAAGAGTTACCTTTTCTTGACGTGCATTGTGATATTTTAAATCTGTGTGATTAAATTTAAAAGCAAATATGCTGTTTACTATTTTTAGGCATCTTGGGCTTCCAGTACACTTGGTTTCTGGTTTACTGAGCTTCTAGAAAGAAACAACCAGTTTTATAGTTGGATTTTTGAAAGCCGACCAAACTGCTTCTGGATGACAGGGTTTTTTAATCCTCAAGGATTTTTAACTGCTGTGAGGCAGGTAAAGTGTGTTTAAAGTCTCTGCTTATTCTTTGACATACTTTAAAAAAAAAATCTATGTATTATGTGGTGAAGGCCCAGTTATACCGATGGCTCCATCATGTTTGCAGGGCAGATATGTGATTGCATAACTGTCTAACATTTCCTGAGGGTTCTTCTTCTACATATAATTTTTAAGTGCATCAACCACTAATGTGTTAAAATATATTTCCTACTTTGACTGAACCCCATGTATCTAGGGGCTACCTAGATGTCTCATGTTACCATCAATATCCTTGAGATGAGGTGTTAAGCCCCTTAATTTATTTTCCTTTTTTCCTCTCCCTTTTGGTCTGTGTTCAGTACTTACCTGGCTGGAGACTTACCAAAACAGCCTTTCAGAATTAGTCTTATATAATACTTTTGCAGTTTACTAACAAATTCACTCTCTATTAATGGAATGGGAAAGGATTTCCTTTATTAAGGTGTACATATGAAGTATGAAGTTTGATGTATATATTGATTTATGTATCTCTGTCAACTTCATGTTTGTGTTAGTTGTTCAGCACACTAACTGCATTTGACAAGTGAGCTACATTTTACTTTAAGGAATTGGGAAAGATAAAAGAATGCTGTCCTGTGCACTAACTAGCTGACTAAATTTGAAGTATATGTTGAATCTTAAGCATGTCTGTCTTCAAGTGTTCTCTGGGCATTTTGCAGTCTCTTTATGTTGCTTTAGAGCTGAGCGAGTTCCTACTATTTATTCAGAATACAGTTAATTAAGAGTGTAGGTACAGGAAAAATAAAGTAACCCCAGAAAATAGGCAGAAAATTATGCATTTTCCTATATCATTTGAACATTTACTTGGCATGTACAGTTTGTTTTTTCATCTCATGAAAGCTGTGAAATTTTCATATTCACAAGAGCCAGTTACCATTGGTCTTCAGCGGTTGTGTTACTTGGTATGGTCTTATGATACTGTATATAAAAGAAACACTGAAAATCAAATATAGTGGATAAAGTACTCAAAGCTTTGTTGTAGTACCGTGCCATCGCTAACTTAGAGAGAAGTCAAACTGCTGTAAACTTGGATATCATAAAAAGTTATTTTTTTTTTTTTAATTGAAGAGGATAAGTTGTGACCATACAATTATGTTTCTAATAAATGCTTGGCAAAAAAGACTCTGTGCATACATAGATATGTAACCTCTATACTTTCTATTTTGAGCAGGAAATAACAAGGGCTAACAAAGGGTGGGCTCTTGACAGTGTAGTGCTGTGCAGTGAGGTCACTAAATGGATGAAGGATGATATCACCAGCCCTCCTTTGGAAGGTGTCTATGTGTATGGGCTGTATTTAGAAGGAGCCGGTTGGGACCGACGAAACATGAGACTGACTGAATCTAAGCCCAAAGTTCTCTTTGAGATGATGCCCGTGATAAGAATATATGCAGAGAATAATAGTAAGTAAATGTATTGTAAAAGATGATATTTTGGTAGAATTCAGTGTAACTTTTAGTTCAACTACAAAGAAGTTTTTTGGGCTTTAGGGATTTCATGAGACTGTCACTATTCATTGTATACACACTGAATCTTTTTCAATGAGGGGAAACTTCCCAGTCTTCCATATAAAAAGAGTTTTCAACCTCCCTTGATAATTGATATAGGCACTTTCCCACCTGTATTTTTAGATGTCTACCTTTTGGTCTTAATGCTGTTAATAACATTTTAAACCCATGACAGATGAGATGTTCTCTGCCTCTTCTGACAAATATGCTTGCCTTCAGTTTTCCATTGAAAATATGTGTCCTAGATTGAGAAGATTAACATTAATATACATAAACTCTGTAATCTCTGTAGTCTCTGCTACCTAAGCCCATATAACCTCTTTCCCATATAGAATCATAGGATGCTTTGGTTTGGAAGGGACCTTCAAAAGTCATCTAGTCCTAATCCTCTCCCTGCAATGAGCATGAACATCTTCAAATAGTTCTGGTTGCTCAAAGTCCTGTCCAACCTGACCGTGAATGTTTAGAGGGATCGGTCTTCTACCACCTCTCTGGATAACCTGTTCCAGTGTTTCATCACCCTCACTATTACAAATTTCTTCATTATATCTAGTGTAAATCTACCTGCTTTTAGTTTAAAACCATTGCCCCTGCAGCTGCCAGTAACACAGTAGCAAACAGCATGAGAATCAAGAGTTTTCTTTGGTGGTCATGGAGAGTTGTGTGCTATTGAACTTCAATTTTACATTTGCCTTATGGCCAGTCTTTTAGAGCTATATATTTTCAACCTCATTTCATTGTTTATTATGTCTCTTCTGTCTTTTCAGCTTCAAAAAATCCACACCTGTATTCATGCCCAATCTACAAAAAACCCATTAGGACAGATATGAATTACATTGCTTCTGTGGATCTTAAAACCCTACAGGCTCCAGAGCACTGGATACTGCGTGGGGTAGCACTTCTTTGTGATGTCAAATAATGTGGGGAAAAAAAAAGGTTTCTAAGTGCTTTTCTGTTTTTAATGTAAACATTAATATGTAATTACCTATACAATGGATCCCTTTGAAAATATTTTTTCTAAGGCATAGAATCCATTATGGTGTTTTTAGAAAACTGTTCTAACAACAGGCTTATAAATGCTAATTCTTAGAGTGTTACTCAGTTTGGTAAATAGATTGAAGTACTACCACTGATATATTGAAGAATACTGACAAATATTTTGTGTTCCTATCTTGCTATTGTGTGCTGAATTTTACCTTAAATAAAAATTAATTTACTTAAACATTGTGACCTTTCAGTGGTAAAAGTGCTTGTATCAGGATTTACCTCCAAGCAGCTAAATGCAAAGAGCTTTTTCTTTTTTCCTTTTTTTTTTTTTTTTTGGTATGTGTGTATCTATGGAAAGCTAAGCCCGGTTGCTCATTCATATTAGTTAATATGACTGAAGATGGTGCTCCAAGATGTATGCCCTAGCTGGTTGTTACTAGTCTGCTTACTGTCTAAATAAGGAAGTTGAGACTGGAAAAAATTTCATAATAGTTTCACCACTTGGAGAACAAGTTTGTTGTATTAAATAGGAAAACAAGCATTTGACAACTGCTCTAATGTTGCAGTGTTGTGATTTTATATATTTTTTTTTCCTTTTTTTACTTCTTTGCTGCAGCATTTTTATCTAAACTAGATAGGAAACTTTTCGTGTGGGAGTCCATCTTAAAAGGTAAATGTTAGCAGCCCCATTTGATTGAATGCTATTTGCTTCTCATATCAAGCACACTTATTCAATCATCAAAAAAAACATTGTATTTTTGTTGCTGAGTCCAGTAGGCCTTGTATATTAGTGGACCACTAGTCATTCACACTAACAGGTGCTGCAGAAGAGGAAGCAGAAAGAATCAATAGATTCCAGTTCCTCACCACCCTTAGAGTGAAGATTTTCTTCCTAATATCTAACCAAAATCTCCCCTCTCTCAGTTTAAAACCATTAACCCTTGTCCTATCTTCTCTGAGGAAAAGCCCCTCCCTAGCTTTCATGTAGCCCCTTTCAAGTACTGGAAGGCTGCTATAAGGTCTCCCTGGAGCCTTCTCTTCTCTAGGCTGAACAGCCCCAGCTCTCTCAGCCTGTCTTCATAGCAGAGGTGCTCCAGCCCTTTGATCATCTTGGTGGCCCTTCTCTGGACCCTTTCTAGCAGGTCTATATGTTTTATGTCAAATCAATACACATAATTTAAAGGGTACATTAATTAGTTTATTAAATGAATATGCATATGAAATGAAGCATATGAAAATCTCTTTAGGAAATATTATTAATTTAGACAAGGCAATAAGTTAAATATAAGATGGGAGGGTTGAGTTGCTTTTTGCTGGACTTTGGAACACCACTGTAATTTTCAGTGAGTGAATTGTGTACATTTTTTTCAGTGTGACTTTCTATGCAGGAGATGGGGAAAAGGGTAGTTCCCCAGATAAATACACACAGGTGATTGTCACGATCCGGTATTCGGGTACGAAAATTACAGAGCGCGCTGCACCCACAGAGTCCCACATTTTTATACAGTCCTCGCCCACTGTACCCCCACTTCTCTCCCTGCATAGGGAAAAACCCTTCGGATCTTCTCTGTGATAGCAGGGGCAGGTATGATGCCAGGGGCTATGTAGTCTTTGTTTGGCTAATTGATGAGATCAGCCATTACAAAGGAGGAGGTTGAGTCAATTGCCACCACAGGATTAGCTCCTTGCTGTGGAGTTTCGGTCCTAGGAAGTACCTTGAGACTGGCACTCCTTGTCTTGTCCTGCAAAATCGCATCAGCAGGTGTCGTTCAACTCTCAGATGCCTCGGGACAGACAAAAGATATCCTGAGTGCCAAAGTCCAAGCTTATCTCTTGGATTGTCCTGAATGCCACAGTGATCCTAGTTATGCCAAAGGCTGTTAGATTAGAGAAACAATTGATGTTGGCAGTCACTGTTATTTCTGTTCTATTAGCTCTGTTTCTTAAGAGGTTTTGCATTGGCTC
>NW_009954552.1:3701389-3723825 GCF_000747805.2 Chaetura pelagica
CCACCAGAAGGAATGGAATGCTGAGACATGGGAAAGTTCATTGAAAAGCTCTTTGAGCTGCAGTATCATGTCAGGGGCCAGGGTGGGTAATCTTGCTCTCGCAGGGTTTTTTTTACTTGAACGGGGGAGCAATGGACTTGCCTAGCAATCACTGATCTGTGACAGACTGATTATCCTCATCAGATCAAGCCCTGCCTTTCTGGCATGACCTCAGATCTGCCGTGTTATTACAGCCTCATCTGGCAACCAGCTGGCCCTGGTTACTATTATGAACCTGCTCTGCTTTTCTGTTCAGGTGACATGGGACTGTGCCCTTGTTGGAGGGAGCCTTGCCCTGCCCATCCTGCTGTGAGTCTTGGCTCCCAGCTCTGCTTTCATTTCCAAACAGCTTGCCCTTTCTGCTCCCTGACATACGGCTTCAAACAGGTGAAAAAATGAACTGTTTCTTGTTCAATTTCATAGTAAAAGTGGGTAATAAAATGTTTCTATGGAAAGGAATACCAATAAAATAAGCAGCCCTGACACCTTGTAGAGCTGGATATACTTCCTCTGTGTTTGGCTCTGGTGTTGGTCCTGAATGGGTTACTCAAAAAAACCTCAACATCCATGGATATCAATTGTGCTGTTGTTAAGCATGTAGTATTGTAAATTTGAGGGTCTGAAAAAATGCAGGATTACAGAAGATATTCCCTTATTTTCTTTCTGACACATGACATGATAAAGAAATGTATTTTGTACAAAATTTAAAAAGAAATGTCCACATTTCTCTTAGAATTTGTGTTAATATAACTCTGAATAAGGTGGAGGTATTACATCTGTATCAGAATCCTTTGAAATGCCTAATAAATTTTTGAAGTATTTTTCAATAAACAACCTAAACTTTCAAATATATGCAATGCTGTGTAGTCGATACTACATAGAAAGGTCTTGTCTTCTGAGCTTCTCTTCAGAAATACTTTTTTCCCCTGAGCTCTGTGCCTACATTAATACTTTCTAGCCATAGGTCACTCACACTCAACTCTTTGTTCTCACTGTTGTGATTTGTTCCACTTTCAGAATTATAAAGAAGAAAAAGGCAAATTCTTGTCACAGTAGGCAGTACAATTCCAATTTAACAGTAAGTACAATTGCCATAATTGAAAAGGTTTTTTTAAAATCAGAAGTACATTCTTATGGTATATGTACAAAATGAGTTATAGAGAAAGTATTTCTCATTCTGAACTAACCTTCGCTAAATTGTTTTGATAAGGAAATCAATATTGAAGAAAGTTCAATTTGTCTCTATTATGTGAGGGTTTTTTTCATTCCTTGCTTGGGCAGTTATCCTGTTCCAGTTACCTGGAGCCGGACATACCAAGTGGCTTCCTTATGAGTCTTGAAACAGAGCTGGACTAGTGCTCATATGCAACATTTTAATTTTTAACTATCCTGTTTGCATTGCATAAGCACTGAAAGCTTATACAAATACCTGAAGTCTTTTAAAGCATACAAATTGTTTAAAAAACAAATGCTGTACAGGTGGATTAATAAGATATTCTTACCTGTTATGTAAAACTAAAGATCTATTAAACACATGAAGAAAAAAGACATAATTCTGTGGATGTCAAGATGTACCATTAGCTGAAGCTTCTGGCATCTTTTAATCCACAATACAAATCTTTCCCTCAATCTTTTGTAAAGTTAAGATATCCACTGTAAGTGATAATGTGTTATCTGTGTCTCTATATTAATATAGAAAAGGGAAAATTAAAGTCTGGGATTTTAAACAGCAAATTCATATTGCTGATGTCAATTTGCCTGTGAAGTCTGCACATTGAAAATTCTTAGTATTTACTTGCATATTCAATCTCTTTAATAAATATCCAAAACAAGGACTAACTATTTAACCAACACTAGAAAAGCTGGCAATTAATCTGAGAACTGAAGTAGTTATTTTAGTTTTTGCTGTCAGAGAGCATGAAGTATCCTCTTTTGGCAAGAAAAACAACAGCTGGTTGATTGTTGATGTAAAACTTTTTTTTTTTTTTTTCCAAAGGTGCTGTCTTAGAATACAAAAAAAACCCACCAAAAAATAACTAGGAAACTAGGACCTTCTATGAAAAGAGCTTAATGTGGTTTAGCAGAAGGCAGTGTAACTTGTGAAATCACTTTTTTTACATGAGTTGCCTGTAAACAACTGAGTGTTCAGTTTCTCTGTTAAATCGCCACAAGAATGGCAGCCAATATACATAGCTCTCCCTGCCAAAGCATCTCCCCTGCCAGCTTGTGTAACTTGAGTATAAAAGGTGTATTTTTTTGAGAGAAATGTAACCTGGAATATCTTTCTCCGTTAAGTGACCTTACTATATCATGTGATATTAACCTTTCCTCTATTTAAGTTGAATTAGTTCTCATCTATCTTGCTTGCTCTGAGTGAACTGTGATTCCAGTAAAATAATAGATTAATTTGGGAAGTGTACTGTTAGTGGCCCATCTTGTCTTTCAGTTTCTTTTCTAACCTGATCAATATGAACTTGGAAAGTAAGTGTTGACTGATGATGAAGCATGTTACGACTGCATAAGATTGTGACCAGTGTGTGTGCAAATCGTCTAGAAATGCTTTTTGAAGTAATGTGTTCAATACATTTCCCTTTTCTGAGTAATTTGAAAAATCGGTTAATTTGTATTAAGTTGCAGAAGTCAATATTTTTAAAATTAAAACATTTTGCATAAAATTTGCAGATGAGAAAAAAATCATAATTGCAATAAAAACTGAAATGACTTTGTGCCTTCAAAGAAAAAAGTTCATTTTACCCACAAAATAAGTTGGTTTTCATTTCCTTTTGACACTACTTTGTGGAATAATGAAGCTCAAAAATGTATATAATTATAGTTACATAAGAATATGTATATAAGAATAATTATAAGAATAGTTATATGTTGAGTTTCATTTTAACAATTTAGAAGTTGTTTATCATTCTGGAAAAAAAGCAAGTCAACCAAGAAGCAGCTTTTGCAAAGAAAAAAAATAATCACTGAGCACAAAGTATGTTTTCCTTTTCACGTTTGGTCTCCAAATTCTGCACAGTAATTCTTGCTTCTGAAGGGCAAATAAAGCTGTTCTTTATTCTTCCTAAACAGGGTCACCTAGAGCAGGCTGCCTCAGACTGTGTCTAGGTGGCTTATGAGTATCTCCAAGGAGGGAAACTCCACACCTTCTCTGGATAACCCGTGCCAGTGCTCAGTCATCCTCAGAGTAAAAAAGTGTTTTCTGATGTTCAGAGGAAATCCCCTGTGTTTCAATTTGTGCTCATTATCTCTGAAGCTGTCTCTGGCTCCAACACCTTTGCCCTCTCCCTTCAGGTATTTACACCATTAATAAGATCCCCCCTCAGCTTTGTCTTCTGCGGGCTAAACAGCCCCAGCTCTCTCAGAGTTCCCTTATGGGAGAGACGCTCCAGTCCCTTCTTCATCTTTGTAGTCCTTTGCTGGACTCTTTCCATTATCTCTGTAGAATTATTTATGGTAGATTTCTTCTACAAGAGTTGGCATGCACTGGTTCCTAACTATGCATGTGTTACAAGAGCATGTGTTTTAAATACAACAAAGTGGGTTGCTCTTCCAGTTGTTGTACTGTTATGCTTTTACCAGAAGCATTTACTCAAATTAATAAAAAATGCAGTCTCTATGAAGAGGCAGTTCTCCTGACTCTTTAGGCTGGTTAAGGCACTGCTGGTGGGCTGTGTTGTAAAGGAAATTGCTACATTTTCTAATATATTTTTGGACATAAAATTAAAATACATTACTTTGCCCCTAATGCCACCCATGTATTGAGCTATCAAACAGTTACAGAGACTGACAATATGTTATACTGGTGCTGGGTGTTAGACATGAATAGTGTACTTCTGCTGTTCTCATACTTGATAGGAAAGATTTGGTCGTACGTTGTGTTTTCAGTTATTGTATCAAATCTTTGAGAATTCTGTTACCATTCCAAATTCTCTTGATGGTTGGATTGTGTGGTAGATTCACAGTGCCTATGGCTACACTGAAAGCAGCAGTATTTTGCAGCTCATGTTGAGGAACTGGGGAAATTTGGGTGTTGGTTGCAGTTCTCCGTGAATTTAATCACACCTGTTTTGTTTCCGTTTCTGGTGTCTGTGCATTGGGACTATGAAAATCAGGTATGTTTCAAAGATTAAATTGTTGGTATTTGCAATAGGTTCTGACAGTGAAAAGCATAAAAAACAGTACAGATGTTTGTTTTTTTTTGACAGTTCATGGCTTTGGTTCATGATACTGTATCTTGTACCTGGTGTGTTTTACAAGCCAAGCTATGGCAATGGGGTAGTTCAGAAAAAACATCTTCATGCTTTCTCTCAAGAAGAAATTGTTCCTTGCATGAAGTGGAGATAAGAGAGATCTGAGATGGGATCAAGACAATCAAAATGAGAACAAAGCACTTTCTGCCATTCACCTAAACAAGGTTAAGGCTAAAGGATGAAAGCTGTTGAAATAAAAGCAGCACTGCTTCTGAACATGTTTGATAAAATAAACTTGTCTGTTTCTCTTCTCACCTTTTTTTTTTTTTTTTTTTTTTTTCCTCCTGGAATATATTATTTCCTTGCTTATAGTATTTAAAGTCCACTGTTATTGTTGTAAAGGGTAAATGTAGAAGTAGTAATTTTGAATATATCAATTACAATTAATACAGATCTTAGTGAACGACATCATAAACAGTTCTCCCTTTTTTCATTAGCTAATAACAGTACTCTTTTGCAGATCAGGCCAAGCCAAGTGAGTTATGAAAAATACTAGATGTGTATAGATACATGAAAAATAAAATCTGACCATGGCACAACTCATGCAGTTGAAGGGTTAATCAGATTTGATACTTTCACTTGTTCAGTCTTGCAATTAACAAATAACACAATATGTCTACTTATAACATTAAGCATTTTTTGTATTTTTAAACTTATATGGAACATGCCTTTAATATGAAACTGAAGTAATTTCCTTTAATAGAAATTAGAGCCACATGTCTTTAAAATAATCTATTGTCTTTTGTTTTTTGTTTATTGTTGAGAAAAAAATGCAGAAGAATGTGTTTACTACAGGAAAAGTGCTGAGAATGAATTTACTTAAACTGCTGTCTTATGGTTGATAGAAAAAATGTGAATTCTTAAGTAAGAAGTATTCAATTGAATTTAAAACATTCAAATATATAATATGGTAAGGAAAATATTTTCCATAACAACTTTCTAAGTAAAAGTATACTTAATTTTAATAAAAATAATTATTTTTTACAAAATAAAAGTTTTAAATTGTCTTTTGATGACAGAGATTTTATTTGAAACTAAATAACAGAAAAATCACATAAGAACTTTAATTGTTTACTGAGTTGTATAATGGAATTTGAGTCTGGAATTAATAATGGAAAAGGTGAAAAATATAATGTGGTAGTGCTTAATTTACAAGTCGAAAAGTTCAATTAATTCCACTTAAATGTACTTAAGCAACAAATTGTGTATTCAACTTACAGATAATTAATTACAACTTTCAAAAAGCTGCTTAACCATTGAGGCTTTAATTAAGGTCTGGGTCTAAATGCCCAAATATAGTCTTAGGACTATAGTTGCAAGGCAAAGCTATATAAAAAGCAGATGTTTCATCTGAACAGTTTTATCTTTCAATGATAACTGAAATCTTACATGCGTAACATAAAAAATATAGAAATAAGAGTTTTGGACATAACCTGCTTTTTAGTCTCAGAGGTTCAGCAGCCAGAATGTGAGAGTTAAGATGATAATCCCAGAACACTTGGAGTGCACTCTCTTCTCTAGCTGGAAATACTTATTTTTATTATTGAGCCTTGGAGAAAGAAATAAACTCCCAATTTAAATGCGGGATTAAGTTCTGACTGGCTGAAGTGCTCCAGCCAAGATAACAGGCTGATGAGGCAGGAGAGTAGCAGTGACTGCTTTGGTACCAGAGTGGGCAGCTTGAGCCATGTCTGAGAAGAGAAGCACTTCCACTGTCATGGTTGCTGTAAGAAAAAAAACTCTCTGTAGGCACTAGCTAATTTTTTTTCACTAACAGAATTGTGTATTCTTTACTATTTTGTAGTCATGCTCAGCCTATACCACCCTTAGCACCTTTGCTATGTTTATGATACAAAGAATGACATAGTGTTTGCTTTGGTGGCTTCTTTTATATCAGTGAGGTTAACTTTAATTGCCCTAAATTTGTTTTACTGAAAGTTTAGAGCAGCAGGACACTCTGCGAAGATGTTTTTAAGCATCCAAACATTTGTGTATTATGTACGACTTTACTTAAACTACATGTTACAAAAAAACAGATTAGTTCTTTCAGGGAAACCTAAAAATTCTTGACCAACAGCTCTCAAGAGATAGGTTTACATGACAGTTGGTAGCAGTATCTGTTTTTCCATTTTTATGAAAGACTAATGATCCTGACATTCTGGAGTCGTTTTTCAAGTAAAATGTGGACTTGTTAATCATTTCTATCACAGGTAGTCAGTATTACAGTCAGTTGTTCAACTTCTATCTAGAACTAGAGGTTATTGGTGTTTTTTTGTTTGGTTGGTTGTTTTTGTTTTGTTTTGTTTTGATTGGTTGTGTGTTTTGTTTTAGTTTTGTGTGTGTGTGTTGTTTTTTTTTTAATTTGCATTGTAAGTTGCAGAGTTCCTTGACATGAAAAACTGCCGTATCATCTAACTAGTGCCTGTTTCCTAGGCAATACTGCACCACTTCACTGAAGCTGTGGCATTGTTGTTCTCCCAGATGAAGCCGAGGATAAAGTGACATGTCTAAACTTTTGTAATAAGACTAGATTGAATTTTGAAACAGTAATAAAGAGTTGCTTGTAGTTCATATTTTACAGTAAAAACAAACAACAAAGGAGTAATTAACTGGAAGTTACAGGCACTGAGATATTCAGGTTAAATATATAAGACACAAAAAGAAAAGATTAAAGTCACAACCAGTGGCAAATTTCTTTGACTCAGTCATCCTTGTAAGAGACTGGGAGGGAAAGATTGACTGTTACTTCTTTTCTTTGTGCTTCTTTTCCCTTTTTCCTCTTTCCATCTACATTTTTATGTCTAGTCAGTATTACAGTGTTTTCTGAGTTGATACATGATTCAACTCTGTGCTGAATCACAAACATGGCCATACAAAATATATTCCTGCAGGTCAAATGAAAAGAACAGCTACTCTGTTATGACTTCTCCTTTTTCTAGGAGCTCATGTGCCTAAAGCTATTTGATCTGAGGCTCACTAGATGTCAGCAAAGTAGTCCCAAAAAAAGCTTTTTTTCCTGAGAATAAAAAAAGGGACGTTTAAAACTTCATTAATGTAGCAGAAATTTTAAAACATGGTAGGTTATGATTTTAGTTCAAGTTAACCTAACCTAGAACACCAGTGCTGTTGTGCTTCCCATGCCATTAGCACTGTTTTGTTTTATAGTCAAGCTGTGTTCTGCCTGTGGAAAGTATCATCTATGTGTCTATGGAGCAGTGACTACATGACTGTATGGTGCATTTCAGAGAGTAAAGGAGAAAGCCTTAGAGGTAGAAAAGCAATCACTTTGTGACCTTTTCAAAACGGAAAGTAGATTGCACTAATTGATAAAACTTTGTATATTTTACCTGGCTTTCAGCTACCTTCTGCCACAGAAGACAGCATCTTCCTTCACACTCAGGGCAGTTGCGGCTGCCAGCCATTCAGATGTCACCTGCCACTGGCATGCTTCATTCTGGTGAATTCTGGACTCAACATGGGTTTTTATTTTATTCCTTGACAAACATTATTTGATAGATCAGCTTCTCTCAGAACTTTGCCTTTATTTCCCAATGCCTTTTTAACATTTTGGCCTACTATAAGTGGTGTGTGCAAAGGCTTGCCTTGCCATTTAAGCTGTTCAGAATTCAGAAAAACTTGTTTATAATAATAACAAAATTAGCTTTGCCTGCAACTGCCATAGCATTACCTGTAGCTTGCACCTGAAGAACAAGCAGCTTCTACTACATGATATATAATAAAATACAACTGATACCATCCACATATAGGGCGTGTAGTTGCATACTTTTTAATACATATGCATTTATATATAAATTCTTGGTATATGACACGCTTTCAAATTACTCTTTTTCCTTATTTTTAAAACTGAATGCTTTGGTATCCATGTAGAAGTAATTGCTAAGTTGCTTAAAGAATTGTCTGTAGAAAGTGGAGCTTATTTCTGTATTTATTATGGAACTCTTCCATCCTCTAAGCAGGAAAGTATATATATTGGCTTATTGAGGAGGCCGAAAAGTTCATCCTCCATGAATGATGAATTTTGAGTTAGAGATGTGTGTTGCTGTAATGCAAGAAATAGGCCTCTTAGGCTCAACAAGGAGTCCAAATAAAAATGAGTTGGCCAAATCTAAGGCTATGCAGTATTAAATATGGTTTGTGAAACTGCTGTTTACTGTTAAACTACTGCAAATGTTCATGAGGATGCATCTTCTAAAGAAGTAAAGCACTGAATTTAATTATTACCTTCAGATAATTCCTGTTATTAAGACTTTAAATTTCCTTTTGAAAAGACAGTTTTGGAGATAGTGCTCCCCAAGATTACTACGCTGTTTAACTTTTGCTGTTCTAAAGAGAACTGACCTATTTAAAAACTATGGATCATATAACCTTTATTGTTAGTGGACTAATGGATATAGGACTGAGAATAAATCTTGGCTTTTGCCTTTCCATATCTGGAACATTTGTCCAGAAACTGAAGAAACCCAATATACATTAATTGCTTTGATGGTAATTCAAGAAAGAAACATGTAAGTTTTCTGTTTTCATAAATTTATAATGATTTAAATTTTTTTAGCATGGAAAAAGGAGCCAATTATTTATTTTGACAAAAAGAGTATCTATGCTAAAAATAAACAACGTACTATGAAAAATTAGTGATATACTTGTTGCAGATGTAAAAATGGTGTGAGCTTTAGTGTCAGTAATACAGGAGTAGAAATCTTCTAGTTCTTAAGCTGCGACTGAATAAGTGGATAAGTGTAGCTTGTAAGAACTGTAGGAATTAATAAAATTTGTGGTTTTGGGTGTGCACAACAATTTTATTTTTTTTTTTTAAATCTGCATTGATTTCCAAAATAGCTTTTAAATATCCTGAAAGTCACTGTAACTGCAGCTTACTTGATTCTTCAGAAACATGTGCTATCAAGAGGAGCATGTTCATGTTATTTTAGCTTTTGATAAAATCAGTTATCTTCTTAGGTTTGGCTTTAAACTTAAGAAATAAGATTAAGTAGCTGTGTGTAGCACATTGTGTTCTAAGGAACAGATCCTGCACTCTGCAAATAAAGTGTACCTAGTTTCAAGCCCCTTTAAATCAACCTTCGTGAGATTTAAAGGATGTGTGCTAGTGATAAAAAAATTAAAAGTTTTGTTTGCAGATCTCTCTTGTGCTGTATAACACAGTGTTTCTTGAGGCCTATGGTAGAGTTTGCTGTGTGAGTTAGATTTCAAATCACGTTGGCACTGTTCATTATACAATGAATGACTGTTTTAAAACATCTAGCATTGATGTAAGTGCCCTGAATAATAGCAGTGAAAATGCAGTTGCTTTATCATTCCGTGGTTAACTTTGGAACAACATATGAAGTAATTTCTAACATTGTAAAAAATGTTCTAGGGATTATTGTAGAAGTCTGACATTGATTTGCTGGCAAATGGAAAACAGAAACAACAGATTGCAGGTGTAACATTATTATTACATGATGTCCATTCAACGTTATCACCATAGAAACACTATGGAGTCAGAGGTAATATAATTAATTATACAGAAGGTGCAGGAGTAAACAAGGAAGAGAATGTTTGTCACTGAAACCAGGCACATCAAGCTAGAAAAGTTTCTCAGGGATAGAGCTAATAAGGGACTCACGAGTTTGGTTCATCACTGTAAGCATTCTGTGAAGCAGCCAGTCTTTAGTTTCAGGAATACAATGAGCAGAGAGGCATCCCATACAAAATGTTTTTTGTTTTTTTTTGAGGTGAGCAGCCTCCCATCATCTCTCAGGGTTTTTTTGTGCTGCCAAAGCTTTGTAGAGGGTTGGCTTTGGAAAAAAAGGAAAAAGCTCACTGTAAACTGGTACATAAAGCATATAAACTGGTACCAATAATGAGCTGTAAAGCTTTGACTTGCTTTTAATAACCTTGGTTTCTTTAATTTGTTGAACTTTACATCTGTATGCAAAATATGTCTTTAATGCTGCATGTTCTGACTTCCTGAACTCTTCAAATTGATTTTGCTGTTTTAGCTCAACAGTCATAATGGAAAATGACAACAGTAGAATTAAATCTTGGGTTTTGTGTTCCAAGTGTACCTCTGCTCATAAAGGCATTTATTGAGGTGAATTAAGAGCATGGTTCAGGCCTCTGCTGCTATTTCATTGTGTAAAAGATTTTTGTAAAGTTAAAAGATTGTGTAAAAGATTTTTGTAAAGTTGTGTTAATACTGCAAATTGCTTTCTTGGCATAATAAAAGTTTGTTAACTAATTTTTATAGACACCTGTCCCCCTCCAAAAAAAAAAAAAAAAAAAAAAAGAAATGAAAAAAGGAAAGAAAAGAAATAGAATTTAAAAAAAGTAAAAGAAAGTAGAACAAAGTAGAAAAAAGATAGTAAACCTTTGAATGCAACAGAACTTTCTGGAGAAAAAAATAATAATGATTAAAAAAAACAATCCAAACTTACTTGAAACCTGGAAGGTTTCCTTGAAGTTATTGTTTTTAAAAATTTATGGGTACATTATTTTTTTGGCATACACTAATATGAAAACTTATTTTTGAGGCAATTGTCAGAGTTACATGATTCTGTCATTCCCCTTTCTTAATTGACCGTATAATACAAGAACTTGAAATGAAATATAGTAACAGCTTAAAAGAAGAAACATAGAGGATTCAGAGTGATTGTAGAACTGCTTTGTAAAAAAGTAATAAAAAGGCAAAACTCTTGATCTAGCTGACTCTTGAATGAATTCTTGAAAGGTATGTGTTGAAGTGTTTTTTAAAAAATGAAAGTTCTGAATCATAATATGTTTGAAAATGGGTAATATTTACAGTGAGGCTCTATGCAAGTGTGCAACTTGTATTTTCAGGTGATACATAAAAACAAGCCCAACCTCTGTCTTGGATAGTCTCTAATCAAGGGATATGGATTTGAATCAATAAATATATATATATTTATATTTTTTTATATATATATATTATATGGTTTTCAAATCAGTGTGGTACAGCTGAATTTCTGATTCTCTGAGAGGCATATTATGTTGCTCTGCTGTGTGATAGGAAATATTGATTTAACTATAGAACACTTGTTAGACAGAATTATTAGACAAAAATTAGAAGTTGTATTAAGAAATTTAAAGCACAAGTTAGTGCAGTACTTCTGAAAATGTTTGTATCTGGAATGGAGATGAGATAGAAGCTAAAAGCTGTTGATTTAAGCTATTGTGTCTCGAATGTTATATGCTAAAACCCACAATTATCAGAATGAAAGCTGTATTTTCTCAAAGTAAGATATTCAAGCTCCTTAAGAAACACTGCATCTGATACCAACACACTGTAAGGAAATACAGAAACTGCAGTTTATCACAGAAGACGTGGGTGGTGTTTTAGCAGGAACTGGTTATTTGAGTGAATGCAGGCTGCACAGCAAGTCTGAAGCCTGATAGAAATTCTCTGAACTACCTTGCCTGTGAAAGCAATGTAGCAATTAAACATATTTCTTTCCAGCTGGTGCCACTTATAAGGAACACATAAGCCACAGTTGACAGTAAAATTTATTTGATACTTCATGCAGGAGACTATTTTTACAGTTGCTGGTATCTTGGCCAAATTTTTACAGCTGAGGATGAAACTGTGTTTACATGTACAGTGCAGAGAGTTGTCAGGGCTGTCATTAGCATTTAATGATGATTTACTCTTCGGACAGCTTAAAAGAAGAAACATAGAGGATTCAGAGTGATTGTAGAACTGCTTTGTAAAAAAGTAATAAAAAGGCAAAACTCTTGATCTAGCTGACTCTTGAATGAATTCTTGAAAGGTATGTGTTGAAGTGTTTTTTAAAAAATGAAAGTTCTGAATCATAATATGTTTGAAAATGGGTAATATTTACAGTGAGGCTCTATGCAAGTGTGCAACTTGTATTTTCAGGTGATACATAAAAACAAGCCCAACCTCTGTCTTGGATAGTCTCTAATCAAGGGATATGGATTTGAATCAATAAATATATATATATTTATATTTTTTTATATATATATATTATATGGTTTTCAAATCAGTGTGGTACAGCTGAATTTCTGATTCTCTGAGAGGCATATTATGTTGCTCTGCTGTGTGATAGGAAATATTGATTTAACTATAGAACACTTGTTAGACAGAATTATTAGACAAAAATTAGAAGTTGTATTAAGAAATTTAAAGCACAAGTTAGTGCAGTACTTCTGAAAATGTTTGTATCTGGAATGGAGATGAGATAGAAGCTAAAAGCTGTTGATTTAAGCTATTGTGTCTCGAATGTTATATGCTAAAACCCACAATTATCAGAATGAAAGCTGTATTTTCTCAAAGTAAGATATTCAAGCTCCTTAAGAAACACTGCATCTGATACCAACACACTGTAAGGAAATACAGAAACTGCAGTTTATCACAGAAGACGTGGGTGGTGTTTTAGCAGGAACTGGTTATTTGAGTGAATGCAGGCTGCACAGCAAGTCTGAAGCCTGATAGAAATTCTCTGAACTACCTTGCCTGTGAAAGCAATGTAGCAATTAAACATATTTCTTTCCAGCTGGTGCCACTTATAAGGAACACATAAGCCACAGTTGACAGTAAAATTTATTTGATACTTCATGCAGGAGACTATTTTTACAGTTGCTGGTATCTTGGCCAAATTTTTACAGCTGAGGATGAAACTGTGTTTACATGTACAGTGCAGAGAGTTGTCAGGGCTGTCATTAGCATTTAATGATGATTTACTCTTCGGCTTTCCTCTGACTTTTCCAGTAAAGTGACTGGAGAAACTTTGTCCACAATGATTTCTCGTGACTCCTTGAGGGTGAGAAGAATCTCCTTAGGCTTCTGCTTCTTTGCAGGGGGCCCTGACCATGTGTAGGAGGACAAAATTACCAGCTGAGTGGGGAGAAGCTGCAAATAGCAAGAAAGACAAGAGTAAATGCTTGTGAAATAAAGCTAAGATTTTCATATGGAAGAAGTAGAGAACAATATCAGGATGATACAGGGCACAGCTAAAAGCAGGTGGGAGAGGAAGGAAGAAGTATGAGCTGATTAGGGAATGTAGAGTTTTAAGAAGAAGAAAACTAACAGAGATGAAGCAGGTCAAGAAATGAGGTAATAAAATCGGTGTAGGATCTGAGAAATGAGAACAGCCTTTTGTAACAGCTATAGGCTTCTATTGCAAAGCATAGCTTTGCACCAATGATTTCTCTATCTTGATACTAATTTATTGGAAGAAGAGTGGAAATGAGACTTAACAATTATTAGTGTATTTCCCTGTATGCTGGCATTACTATGAAATTCCCTAAAGTCAATGTATGGGTAGTTAGTCACCCTGAAGTGTTTGCTGCTCTTCTGTAGAGTCAATTTGGAGACAGTAATGAGCTCTGTGCCTCTTTTTTTTTCTTCCAGAAAACCTATCCCATACCAGTTTCCCAACAGTTTAATCTGGCTTTACAATTCTAAGCTTTAAAAAAAATATTATTGTAAACATTTTTATACCAATAATGTGTTTGCTTTTCCAGTCAAAATTTTTGTTGTTTTTTTTTTTTTTCCTAGAACTTCTTTTATTTTTCTGAGATGATAGAACCCAAAGCAGCAAAATGACCAAGTGTAAGCATTTAAAATGTTTCTGAAGATTTTCCTTTTGTTCCACAGCTGTTGTTTCTATGGAGTAGTCACTGTTGCTATGTATTCTTTCTGTTTGTGGCTGCCAGAACATGAGTAGCTGTGTCAACATGCTCATGGTGTTAGTGGGGTATAATATAATTGCTGCTTGATTAGAGGAGGTATTTTAGAAGCAGCTTTCTGAGTTAGAAAGATCCCTATAATGTTTAAGTTTCCCTAGCAATGGCATAATAACAAGTAATTAAATAAACAAAGCATGGTTAATTGTGATGAGTTAACAACCTTTCTATTGGAAAAAAAGGCAGGGGGGCTAGGGGGGGAGTAAATGTGAACAATATTTGATATTGTGGTGTCCTGAGCTTTGTTATTGTTCAGTGTACACTTATGCATATCAATCTAAAATTCCTAGAGCAACAAAGGAGTGATCCTTTAATTATTTTAATGAATACTATACAGATAGGTTAAGTAGTCATCTGCCATAGCTGAAAAAAATTGACTGTTAGAACCCTCTCTCAGTCTGTTCTCATAGATGTACTCAGATGGATGCACTTCCACCTAAAGGGCATGCAGATGCCTGACAGCAAGATTTTTTGAAATGTTTTGAGCATGAAACTGAGTTTTGTCATCTTGAATATCATGCTGACAGAGAAAGTGCACTAAGAAAATTCCTAACGGAGCCAAGGCAGAATGTACTATAGAGATAAAGCAGCTCAGAGGTGAGAGGAGCTGATTTGCACCATTAAGTGCTGCTGTGGCTGAATGCTGACCTGCAGAGACAGCTTCAGCCCAGTGAAAATTCAGGGGTGCCCAGAATGTCCTGTCAGCAGAAGGAATTCACAGTTGCAGTGTTCATTTTAGCAAAGGCTTCTGCAAATGTAGATTTGCCTCTGAATTACTGGAGACCACAATTTCTGAAAAGAAGACATAAAATTAAAATATAACACCTCTGAGCAGGAAGTAGAGCTTGAAGGGTAAGCATGCCAGAGGAGACAGTGCTCCTAGCCCAAAGTGTTTCAGTGACACAGCAGGGTGAAAAGTCAGCTGTTCGCATGAAGTCAAAGTTTTACAGTAGAAATTACTGTAGTAGACATTTGTGCAGTAGAAATTATCAACTAGGAATAACAGGGTTATGGAATATCAGCAAAGGAGTTGAAACAAATGCTCACTGCCAGCCCGGCCAGTGTGCCATCCTGCACCAAACATATAATGAACTCGTGGCGATACAGTGATCACACTGTACTGAGATCATGGGCATCTGAGAGTCGTTATTAAACTGTGAATACTCCATATCCACTGATTATTATTTCCTGTTTGCTTTGGGCTTAGAAGTTTATTAAAATGCTACAGTGTGACCTTTATATTTTTGAGAGGTATAATTTGCTCCAAAGCTTCAATATTTTGATAGTTTTTCTCAACTGAGGTTTAAGCTTGGAAGAAGCTCTTATGGACAAGCCTGTTATTGTGATGCATGTGAACAAATGTGTCCAGAAGCTGGTTTTAAAATGTGCTGTACTTTTATGGATGCAACAAATACACATAGCTGCTAGCTCCTGTAAACCAAGAGATTACAGGCATTTGTTTAGAAAGTTAGAAGAAGTGACAGTGATTATAGCAGCTTTATGCATCATTATTCAGAGTGATGATAAGTAAAAGGGAGACTTACATATCATTCTAGGTGAGAAAAAGATACTATGCTTTACACAGCAATGTCTCCACTTGTGGTTGAGGTAGATAATTTGGGACAACAGGCTTAATACATCTGGTTCATGATTTCAGGTGTTGAGCACACGAGGCTACTATCTTTGGTAGAGTTACCTTCAGTGTTATATTTTGTCAGCGATACCTCCAATACTGAACTGCTACTGAATTTTTCTTTTTTCCTTTTTCCTTTTCCTTATTTTTTTTCACAGCATCAGTGGATATCATAATGTGTAACTTGTGTCCCCTATGGGACAAGTTAGCAGATGAAATGTATGTGCACAAAACCAAGATTTATTGTAAATAGTAAAAGATGTTAAGTAACAAAACAATAAGGCACCTTAACAACACTATGCCCAAATAACTGAGTAACTGGGTAACTGTTGTTGCTTGTGAAAAGGCTAATTGTGTGAGTATTAGCAACTTATTAATAGGCTTTATACTAGATCTAAAACAAGGATTAGAGTAATGCCTTAAGGCAATGTGGTAAGACAATGATTGCAGTCTTCTCTCTTATGTTTAAAAGGATCCTAAATTCTTAAAGTTCTAACACTTAAAGCTTTCTTTAACAAGCTAGCTGATAAAGATATGAATAAAAATGTGTATACAGGGATTTGATATTTCTTACCCTTCCTCGAGGTGTGGCAGGGTGTCCCTTTCTTTCAACCTCTTGAGGAGTAACCACTCAAGCAGGTGTCCCCACTGGAGGGGAGAAGTTCCAGCACCCCTCCTAGGAAGAGCATCCAGGAGTCTCTCTGGTCAAAGATGGAACTAGGCTTTTATAGAATAAAGTGATCGGCTGCTGTCATTTATCTACTTAACCATACCTCCAAAATCCTCTATTGGAGAACAAATTGGAAACAGAAGAAAAAAACAACAACAAAAAGCCCCAGCTTTTTTCTCACCAAGCAAACTCTTGCTTACATTTGTTCTTGTTTTGTCTCAGTTTGGCCTGGCTGTGGCTGGGCTGCCTTCTGTGTTCTTCAACACGGAAGAGCAGCTAGTGTCACAGACACCAAGTTGTCCTTTGTACTTCCAAGGCTGTTACCAGTTCAGAGTTTGTTGTGCCCTTTCCTTTTCCATGGGAACCCTCCAACTCCAGGCCAGGGGTAGAAATTGAATCACAAAGGGGAACTGAGGCAGGCACGCTGAGGCAGAGCACCCTGCTACAATTTGCTACTTGTTAGTTTGTACTAATTTTGTCCTTGCCTGCAGATAAGATTCTATTCTTGCTTCTCCTCTATGAACTATGGGTATTTGATGTCATGTAACAGGAACATATTTATAAGATCACCTGAACACTGGTGGACAGTCTTGTCTTCCTTAAATTTCTCATTGAAATGAAAATAGAAGGATAAATTGGGGAAAGAAACTGGCATGGAGGGATCATTAAAAGCACCTCTTAAAGGGAAGACAAATAATGTCAAATTCCAGTTCCACAAACATTCAGTCATACTGCTGTTGTATCCTCATCTTGTGAAGGTGACTGAAGACATCACTGATGTTTCCTGGTAAGCTGGTGATTGATAAAAAGATGCCGGGTAAAAATAGATTAAAATTAAGTTAATAGTTTGGTTCATCTGAATCAATGGATTTTGACATTTGAGTGGAGAGACAGAACAGCAAAAGCCCTGCTGTGAGTGTTAGATTCAGCACAGCCATGAAATCTGTTTGATAACTCAATCTTTAAACTTAAGTAACAGAACAAAATTCTTGGTAGGGTAAGTGCTAGATAGCAAATATTCCTCAAGTATCACTTGAAGATCTATTCACTTAGGTTTTATAGAGCTGAAATTAGAATAGCTTAAGATGAAGTCAGTACAATGTTTTACCTACTACTACTACTACTACTAATGTTCTTTGTTCAGGATCAGAATAAGACAAATTGTGTTGAGGGCCTTACTAATGAAAGTGAGGTGAAGGTATATTTTGACTGTACTACTGCAGAAGTAGGTCTATTACTATGAAGTGACAGCCTGGAAGGAAGTAATGATAAAGTCAAATGAGGTTTTAATTTCAACTGATTTGATAATTTTGTGGAAGTTCTTATTATTTTAACGTCTCATTGTAGCATACAGCAAAAGAGACAAGGCAAAAAGTATAACCTGTGAATCTGTTACTATTAATATTAGGAAGACTTACCTGACAGGAACTGTGCCTGAAGAATCAGAACCATGATGCTGATGACTTGATGTACCTGAAAAGCCCTTCCATGTAAAGCCCTTGTGCAGTATGAGGGGAAGAGATCTACAGGTTACTCTTTTAGATAAAGCTGTTTTATGTACATTTTCTTTTATTTATTTCCTAAAATGTCAGTGAGTGAAGTATGTGAGAAAAGATATCAATTGAGGTAGTTTTGTAATACTGCACTTCATCATTATATATTGAAACTATTAGTGTCTGGCATTCCTCCCTACCTCCCTTCAATTCTTTTGGCATGTCTGAGAAATAGAGCTGGTGGATTTTTCCCCACAGACAAGGATATTTTTGGAATCTCTACAGTGTGAAAAAGGTATTGCAGTCTTTTACAAGGAAAATTCTTTCTTAAAGGGAATGTGATGATTTTAATACAATCCCCCCGCCCCCTTCAGAGTACTTAAGGAGTACTAATATTTCCTTTCCATAACAGGTGATGTAGACTGGTTTAGCAAGGACTGAAGATAATGTGGGCATTTGTAACATTCTGGAACTTCAACAGTGAACATAGATGAGCATATCTGTTCCCTATTCACTAATCCTTTCCATAATTACTTTGCAGTTAAGGGATACCTCCCTCACCAGTGCTGCTTCCTATCCACAACCATTTGAAAGATGGAGAAAAATTATTTGGCTAATAAATTGCATTGTGTCAAAAGAATATAAAATCATATAACAAGGTTGTGGCATAATATGCAAAGACAAGAACTGGAAATAGCACTCCTTCAGCCTTCTTAGATGTTGCTGTTCCCCTTTCTGTAAGTTTCTAACAATGTTACATTGTGTGCATGAATTAATAGTTTGGCAATAAGGAAAGAGCCAACATTTTAGGAGCTAGGTGTTCCTTCCCTGTATCTGTGGTGGAATATATAAAAAGCATGTTATGTATTAAAAGCTGCTTCTTTTCACTACAAGTGTCTTGCTGGTCACTGTCTTTATCCTTGAAAAACCTATGTAAAATAATAAAACATTACTATGAATGCAGTATGAAACAAAGGAAGATGGAAGACCATTTACCTATGTCTTTGCAGTAAAAGCATGATTAAGGTGGTGTGTGAACCCAGATCTTCTGTCATGCAATACATCTAGACTCGAGCAAATTAATGGTGGCTATAGTTTTGCCAGGTAAGGTGTTATACTACTTATTTTAAAAAATCCATGATTGCTAGTGCAGCTAGCATACAAAGTTGTCTGTATTTGTCTGTCCTTTGATTTTTCATTTCCTAAAGTCTTACAAACCTGAAGAACTCCTGGGGAAATTTGATAAAAAATGAAATTATAATCAAGTAAAATCTCTAGATCCTCTAGTTGCTTGATATTTATATATAATTAATCTTCAGTGCAGCATTGCTAATCAGGAACCTATAACCAAGTTGAACTAATTATTTTAAAGGGAATCAAAGCATCACAATGTTGTTCTAATGTCTGATACATTACTGGCTACAGAAGAGGTTTGCTGGTGGTTGTATCTAACAGTTTGGTTTTTTTTTTTATATAAAGCAATAAAAATTCTAGAGATGGTCTGAACTGAAAGAAAACCTTTTTGCCATTGACTCTGATACACGTAAAAAACTAATTTCCAAGCTAGAGGAAACATTGGTGAAATTTTTCTGAACAACTGGAGGAAACCTTTTCTATCAGTTTGAGGCTAGTATAGTATAATGAGTAAATTTCCTTCTAGATCATGTTGTTGAAAATGTAGAGTTCTAACTCTATGATGACTGATTTAAGATATTAACCTAGTGTTAAGTATTTTACAAGTGAATTTGGGTTTGCTAAGTGGTCATAGGTGATAGGTTAAGGAAATGTTTCAAGTAGTAAAACTAGTGAGTGGTCTCATTTGTTCCGATGACAAGACACAGAAAGGATTCAGCAAACTGAATAATAAACCTTGCCATTTTAAAGAGCATGCAGTTGATTTCTTGTGCACATAAATGGCTAAGGTACAACATTTTCTCCGTTGTATGACCTCTTTCAGAACTAGGACGAAAGGTAGAGAAGAAACACTCTATTAATATGCATTGTCACATGAATAATAACAATAGAAGTAAGTAGTGGGGTTGAGGTTTGGATGCAAAACCTGAATGTGCTTTGCGGCAAATCTTGAGATCAGTTGGGCTAAAGGAAAAATAAAATCCAAATGCTAACCAACCAGAGTTATCTAGTCAATCAAAGACCCACTGTGAGTGGGCAAGGGGAAATGTGGGCAGCCTGACATGTTTCAAATGCGATATCTTTGAAGCTCTGGAAGGGAAAGTAGTGGGAAATGACAGCGTTTGGGAAGTGACAGGATTTCAGTCATTGAGATGTCAATAACAGCCAAATTGTGGTACCTGTTTAATTAAATGGGCAAGCAGAAGTATTTTATATTCTGAAAGAAAACTGTGAAAGAGATGGGGGGTTTAAAGCAAGCTAGGGTACTATGCAAATTGAAGAACCTCCACAGACTGGAAGACTTCAGTGATACTTAAGGCTGTCTGTCACTGGCACAAGTCCTGCTGCAGTGGAGGACTGTAGAGAGGGCAGAGGAATAGAGCAAAGAAAACAAAATTCAGAAGTATTATCTTTGAGAGCCTTTGACTGTTTTTAAACTACATTTGAAGATGTAGAAGTAGTCATGCAGCGGGCATCGTCCTCAATAGGGTTATACCAGAACATAAATCCTAGAGTTAGGAAAGTTTGTGTTCTATTTTCTTAATATGATTTGTTTCATTTATTAAGAAAACAACATAGAATTAATTATCTGAAGAAAAATGACCTATTGCTTATTTAGCATTGATAGAGAAAGCTTCATAAATCCATTCAAGCAGTATTTTATAATGAAGGGAATTAATTCTTTTCCCTTTATTTAAAAATATTTCCATGATCAAAACAATGCTAAACTTAATTGTGCTTGATAAAAAAGTATTCCGGCAATGGTAGGGAAGATTAAAATACATGATGAATGTGAAGGCAATTTGACTAAAAATTCTCTAAAGTGATAAATTTCAGGCCAGTGCTGATTCTTTTTCTTCATTTACACTTTTCCTTGAAAAACATGAATTGCTGTATTAATTCATCACTTAGTTTTGTTCAGATTGATTAGGTAATAACAACTTTGGATCCTGCTAGTGCATTATTTAGACCCTCTGTAAATAAGCAATTCATCTCTCTTGACTTCTTCTTATGGTTTAGGAATTGAATACTGGCAGAATGCAGACCTGTTGTTTTTTTTACAGTAATTTTAAACCATAAAATTTTAATCAGAACTGTGATGGTAATATCTAGAAAGTGTTTAGTTTTTATGGTGTTGTGATGATTCACTTTTGTTTTGCATGTCACACAACAGAAGTTGTTCCTTATAGGGTCATAACAGCAGGATGGCTTAGTTCACCAGGTCAAAGGAAGTTTAAAACTCTGCTGGTACATGGCTTCACAGCTGTAAACTCAGGCAATGAAAATAAGAGACTGAAGATTGGGATTGTTGCTGTGATGGGGCTGGATTTAGAATCTCCTACTATATAGGCATTCTTTCTTGTCTCTGTATCTTGCTACTGCCAGCTGCATTCATAGTATAAGCACTTCACAGGGTTCCCTGTCTTGACAGTAATCTTTTGGGCTTATTTTTTGGAGATATACTGTGGAACTGACACACAAATTAAACTTTTCCTCCTTTTCCTTTATTTTTAGGTAACACTGGCTTGTGCTCCTTGGCATGGATACAGGAGAAAGTGAACACCACTCTAGAAACTGGGCCTTCTCAGAGATATTAGACCATAGCACCACATGCAAAAGTTACTGTTGTTGTACTTTGACCATACGTATTGCAATATCCTGTGGGTCAATAATCTGGTGATGCCTTTGATAAGAACAGGACACAAGCTTCCTACTGACTTTGCAAGACATCAGGGCTGAGGCTTGCTCTCTCTGAAGTTGTCAGACTTGCTCTGTTTGAGTTTGTCTTGACCTGCTTTGTTTTTAACTCAATCTAGCTGTAATAGCAATTTTTCTTCTGACTTCATAGGTACTATGGCCAGTTACTTTACTTGCCTTATCTTTGCATGGTGCCACTATAATTTTATAGATAGTAGTACGTTGTTATTCTGTGTAGAATGAGACATTTATGACTCACATAAAAGTATATTTTAGAGATATACAGGCAGAAGCCTTAAGAAGTGAGGATGCAGAGTGCAGCATAGAGGAATATGTAGAGCCTTTAACAAGACATAGGGCATAGACGGACACTGCTTATGGCTGCAAACAGGTCACCAGTAGGCCAACTTAAAACAATGCAGACCTGAAGTTGGACAGAATGACTTTGAAGGGTGACAAAGAGAACAGATCTAACAGATGTAAAATGTAGTGCCATAGCTATCAAACTGATATTACAGCCTATGAAGTACAACTGAAGCTGACATCTGGCCATAGCCCCCCCCCGACTGAAATGTCCAATGTCAGGACCCAGAGAAACAGAGGAAGAGTGAGAATAACACTAGGAAAATAGTGGCTACTATAAGGTGTGTGTAACCATCTCAGTTAAGTAATTTCTGAAGTTAGGACTGTGTGCTACTGTATTTAACTTCATGGCAGCACTGATTACAGAGAAGTCTGATTTTGTTCATCAAACCGCTGTAGGG
>NW_009954552.1:3723979-3752403 GCF_000747805.2 Chaetura pelagica
TAGGGAAAAGCAACAGGAAGGAAACAAGCAACTCCATTCCTCAGAAAGTCTTTGATTTGAGAAGGATTCTATATAGGGTTAAAATTACTTTTACTCTGAATTTTGGTCCTATTGTCTTTTGTACTGCAAATTTTTCGGTTACATCACTGACTGCTTTTCCACCTTTGAGAGTCTCTGTGAAGATGTCTTGAAACTCACTTTCATTTTTCTTGAGGGCTGGAATTCCTTTTCAGCACTGTTGAGTGTTCTTAAGGGAGCAAAAACTTCTTGATAGAAGCACTTTTAAAGGACAGAAGTTTCTGTCTGCTCCTTACTTCCAAATAAAGTGGAATCAGTCTGCTATCTGTGCAGCAGCAGCCAAAGCCTCACTTTTGTGAGATGGTGTTTCATAACCTTCCAGAATTTATACTAATGTTTTTATTAAATATGGGGAAGAATTGAAAGGCTGATGATTTTAAAATTTTTTAAAGTGTTTGTATATTTCAGATTGCACACAAAATATTATTTTTTTAAGTTTTCATGTTCAAGTGTCAAAACCCAAAAGTTGAAGCATCTTGGGTTGTATGAATGTCAACAATTTCTTTACTGTGTGTCCTACTCTCAATTTTCTACTCTTTCTGCTGCCAAGTAATATAAAAATAGTTGGAAGATGTTGACCCTGCACAGGATTGGAAGACTTCTAGGTAAGTTCCAGGAAGCCCTTTTAGGCTGCATGTATTAACTGTGCTGTCTATCTAGCCACCACTCTGGTGGTGACTCTCCCCAGGCTGTGACTGAGTGCAATGTCCAGTCCTTGAATCCTAACTTTCAAGTCCCCGTTGCTAGTATTACATCAGACTTCTTAGTAACGCTTTACCATCATTTTTGTCTGTTGTTTTGTAGGTACAAAAAGTAAAAATAAAAGCTGTCATGCATATGTGTATATAAATATATAAATAAATATTATATATAAAATATGTATTTTACACAAAGGACTTGAATTTTTCCCTTTGCGTATGTGCACGATAGACCTTGTATTTATGTTATCATGCAGTCTTTTTCCTTCAGATCCTTGCTTTGTTTTTTTGCAGTTCAGGACAGAGCTTAGAGGAGAAACCAGAATATGTATGTTTCTTACTGGTTGTCAAAGCTGGAGAGCATGTCTGAAGCAAGATGATGAAATATAGGAATAGAAAGGATCGATATGTACAGGTAGCTCAGTTCTGCATTTCAGAAATGCAAAGATATTACTTGTGCTTTTGAAGTGCTTTGTGAGATCGGACAAATGACAGAGACAAAAAACTGCACAGGTAGTAACTCATTGTGTATTTCCCTTTCCTGTGTGCCTGACTCCGCAGCCTGGAGTTTCATTTGCTGGAGTGCTCACCCTTGCTGCTGAAAGTGGAAGTCAGCTTAGGAAGGGCAGGGAGTAAAGAAGCACACCAGAATACTAGCATCTCTGGAAACGTTATTTTCTGCATAACTAAAAGTATACTGACTAATTCAATATAGAATTATAGAGTCATTTTGACTGGAAAAGACCTTTAAGATCATCAAGTCCAACTGTTAACCTAGCACACTGCAAAATCAACCACTAAACCATTTCCCTAAGCACTACATCTACATGTCTTTTATATAAAATCTTAATAATTTTGATTTAATGTTTGCTTTAATTCTCCTTAGTTTAGAAGGCAAGAACTTAATTTGATTTCACTTTAAAAAGTGTGAATTAATTTAATTGTAGTTTTGAGAATTTTTTTAAATAAAAAGTGAATTAAAAAATTCTCTGTGTATGTTCTTTCGTTAATAGATTTGTCATGAGTTATAGCAAGAGCCATATGCTGAGTGGTGAGAAGTATAAGAACTTTAGAAAGATTTTTGAATATGTAAAAGCAATTAATGTTCAGTGTCCATAAGTATAGTTGGTTTACAGTGAAACATATACTTGGAATTAGACCACAGAAAGGATAATATTTCAATATTTTATTTATGAAAGATTCTGTGTTTTTCTAAAATGCTATATCTAAAAAGAAATACATGCCCATCTTTCTGCAGAGTTTTGAATTTGTTTTTTTTTTTAATTTGGAACAATCGTGGCATAAATGGTTCACTGTGTTGAGCATCATCATAGAATCTCAGTTTTAGTTTTTAAAGTCTTGTTGAAAGTAAACCACAACAAAGTAAGCCAGTTGTAGAGGAAATATTTCTAAATTAAAGATCCTATACTGTGTCCTCTAAACTTAAGTTTACTTTTCTTTGCAGTGGTGAGGCTTTGTGTTCATGTTGAGGAAACAGCTGAACATATTTTAAAAGGCTTGATGTTATGTGGCTCTGGTACTATGTGGTATTGGAAAGTTTGTGAGTGGAACAAGACACAATGTTTTTAAATATAGGTAAGGAATAGAAGCCAGGCTAAAATGTGTATGTTAGCCAAGACTCTTACACATTTGCATTCAATATCTTTTGGAGAAAAAACTTTTAGCGGATGTCTTTGCATCATGCTGATGTTTACAACCTTAGCATTCAAAACCAAGAGATGTAAGGATTTGGACTGATCACTTTTGGATCTTCTCTGCTCAAGTTCAATGGTAAACAGCAGCAGTTGGCAGTAAGCTTATGTGGTTAATCCTGATGGATTTACCATGAGAGACGGACTCAACCTATTATAAATGTGTAATCTCTCTTCTTTAGACTGTGTAGCCAAACATCCATGTGAGCAACTGGCTTGAGTTTACATAGACCATTTTGGGAAGTGAGAGATGAGTCCTCAGGAATGAGAAGTGTTTTCTTCCTGTACTAAGGCTGCGTCAGGCACTTTGGTACATGGTTCTTATTTGGGTACTAAATAATTCTGATTACCATTAATATTCCTTCTAAAGCCTGATCCCACCTATTTTTCTTCACTCATCTTGATCATCTAGTGATTTCCAGGAAGAGCAAGTCAAATACTAGCACCTGACAATAGACAGGATGAAAAATAATTACAGGCAGTGTAATACCAGCATATATTTGTGACACATTCAGTTGATGTTCCATTTGGGAAACGAAATTATAGCATATTCTAATAAATAAGTTTCAAGGATTAATTGTATCCATCTGCACACCTATACATACATGAAGTCATCGTAACACAGAGCAAGTCAAATTATGGAAATCCATTCCAAAATTCATGTGGTATAATTAGGAACTTTAATGATGCATAAGTGAGCAACAAAAGGAAAGCAAGGATCATCTGCTTTAGTGAGTACAGATAACACTTTAATTAAAACAATAAAATTTATAGTATAAATTGGAGATAGCACTTTAACATACTGCTAATACTTAAATGTGAATGCTGCACAGTAATTTAAAGGTGGCAGTTTTGGCTGAGTATAATTTTTTGCACAAAGAGATAGTGAAGAGAATAATAAATTATCTAGTGCTGAGGGTTACCAAACAAGGGTGAAGTGAGAGTAAAAGATAATGAATGCAGGGGAAAGCAAGTTTGCAAATTTAAAGGCTTAGACTCAAGTACAACAAACTGAGTAATGGTGTGTGCAGTAACGAAAATCAGATGCTGCTGACATATGCCTCTTGCTGTTTGTGCTGCTGAACATTGATACAGTTGCTGTGTGTTTATTTGTAATGACAGCCTCAATTGCCGCAAGAAGAAAGGAAAGGTTTGGGATAGTTACATTGCTCAGTCTTTGTAATGTATGCATAAACCTATCATTAGCTTCACTAATTAATAAACTAGGAGAGAAATAGGGATTTTAAAAAACTGGTGATTAGTGCTGTCAGTGAGTATTACATTCAGTGGTTGATTAGATGCCATGTATGTGAGTGGCTACGTGTGGTTATATTAAAAAGATGGGAAATAGCTGCATCAATTCCTTTTTAGTACAAGGTTGGAGGAAAGAATGGAGTCTGTCTAATCACAGAAAAAAACTTCATTGGGGTAGCAACAAAAAAAAAAAAAAGGCTTAATCTTGCCTACATTACTCTGATGCAGCAAAATACAAAGTTGGGAGCAAAACTGAGAAATTATATGCAGTTTAAATCAAGTCAGCATAGGAAGAAATAGTTCTCACAAGCTGACTTTACTCTTCAGTAGCCTAATGCCTTTCTTCCTATATTAATATTTTGATTTCATCACAGCTGGCCTATATTTACTTGTCTTCTGCAAGGTTTCATCTTCACACTTTTCAACATCAGTAAAATATGAAGAAACAAGCATGACTGGGGTCAAAGCAGTTGGTAAGTATTTATCTTCTAGGACAGAGATAATTAAATGCTAGAGATTCTGAAAGAGAGAAGCAAGAGCATTTTGCAAATTTACTGCTTCAAGGAGGAGGTATTAAATGAGGTATGTATGCTTGAGTCTCACCAGCGGCTGCTATTGCTAGCCCAGAAGAGGGCAGTGGCTGAATTTCTAATGATTTAGGTTATGCAGTTTTAGAGACAAAATATGGAGGCTCATGTTGCTCTGAGAGCTGCCCTGTCAATTCAGGTGCATAGAGGTATAATCAGTTACAATCGGTTACAATCAGAAAGAGCAACTGACATTAAAGCATGAGCATCTTCCTCCAGTAGTAATAAAACACAGTAAAATGGAAAAGAATGCTATGTATTGAAGAAATTGCTTACACAGCTTTAATAGGCACAGTATTGTTTATTGAGTTATGTGGAGCTTGTTTCAAGATTTATTAACTTCAAAGCTTACATAAATCTATTTTAACAAGCTAAAGTGAATGAAACCCCTCTATAAGCATTAAGCTAGATTTAACATTTCTGCTCGTAACACAGGTACATGTTCACACACCCAGAACGCCCAGACTCACTGCTCTGAATATCCTTTCTTTGAATCTGAAGTTAAGAAATTCTGCCTCTGTCATTTGGTTGTGTTGTTGAAGCTAAAGAATACTATTTCTGTCAATATTTAGAGTGTTATGCTTTTGACTGTGGTGGAGATTGTCATCCTATATTGCTTCTGTACACTAGTGCAGAGGAAAAGTAGCTTTAGGTGAGGCTTAAGCAAAAATCTTCATGACCCAAAAGAAAAGAGTGCCTGTTCAGCTAGATCTTTTAAAAAGAACATAGTGACATTTTGCATTTCTCTCCTAACACCAAAAATGAAGTATACATATTTTAAAATGAAACACAAACACTAAAATAAAAAATAAGGAAGTTATCATTCCCTAATAGACTGTATATAAACATAAAGGAAATAATGGACAGTAATAAATATTTTTAAATTATGTATCTAGCAATAAACAGTTAGGGAAAGGTTCTGTGCTTACAGTTTAATTAGCTTTTCAGTCCTATACTTCAAGGTGTCTTTTTGGCAAACAATTCTCTTTTATTCATATGTAGATGTGGGTGTCTTGGAACATGTGGCCAATACAACAAGTACAGTGATTGGACAAATACTATGTTACAGAGCTAAGTCTAGGTAAGCTTTTTCAATTTACTGTCAGCTGGATGACCATTCCCTACATCTATGTAGTTAATTTCTGAGGATGAAATACTTGCTTGAATTGTTTTAACAACCAGTAGCACCAGTAATAAGGAAATTTTTAAAAGAGTAGACAAAACGAGTATAAACTGAAGTTAAGCAGCTGTAGATTGCTAATGACTGTAGCTTAATTTTGTGAGGGTAAGGTTTGAGAAGCTTGATGTGTGGCATGTTAAAAGCGAGAAACGTGACTCTTGCCTGGTCTCAGACAGAAGCTGCATTCACAGCCTGTGCTTTGGTGCTGAGATCACAGGAACTGACATTGTGATCCAAGCAACCAGTTTTTGCATGTCAGAACATCTAGAATCTGTTTGAAGTAACATTTATCAGTGGGACATTTGAAGTATTTTCTATGGCTCTGTATGGCAAAAAGTAGATTGTTACCTTGTAATTTTTCCTGGTAAACTTTGACAAAGTTTCTCTTTCTAGGAAGCTGAAGGGAAAAAGGGAGAGAATTACTCAATTGTCACCTTTTAAAGCATCCCTGTGGGGCTATAATCCTGGCTGCTGTGGTCCATCCTGGGCAGCCTCCTGCATTCCCAGTCCAAGGAAGCCACTGGACCCTGCAGTGCCTTGACACTAGGAGATAAAAGATTAGTCTTTGCTAGCCTAGGCAGGCTCTTGACTAGAAGGCGATGAATGGCTTGCTGTTTGAGCTGCTAACTAGGAGTGCAGCTTCTGAATCAAGACATTGGCTGTTCAGCAGATATAAGTGGGTGTGTTCAGTCTCTTCAGCACCACAAAGCCCTCAGGCTGTTTTGAACTTGACTTTTTTTTCCCCCCACTGATAATTCAGTAAGTCAGGTCACGAGTCTCTTGAGATCTACCTGCATTTAACCTGAGGATGAGAAATCTCAAAGAATTAGATGTAGTTTTTATTGCATAACCGTAACAATGAAAACACCAAATTCACATGAAGATGCTGAGTAATCACAGACTCTGGGTAATGGGTCATAACTTGCTCTGTAGTTCTGCTGGCTGCTTTTGTGTGTGTGTGTGTGTTTTAAACTTCACATTAGTTGTACTGGGAATTTGCATTTTTTATTTGACTTTCTGGATTTTGACACTGTTTAAAATAACTGCAGGTTATGAGTATGGCTGAGGAAGGCTGAATTCATACTTTATTCTTCTGTGACTCTGCATCAAGAGAGCTTTTGCTGAATGTGAAGAAAAGCAATTTCTCATAGTAAAGTTGGCATCAAGCCCAGTTTCTTTATGGAGGAAATGAGGCACAAGCATGCAGTTGCAGCCCAGAAGGCCAACTCCATCCTGGGCTGCATCAAAAGAAGTGTGGCCAGCAGACCAAGAGGGGTGATTCTGCCCCTCTACTCTCCCCTGGTAAGACCTCACCTGGAGTGCTGCGTCTGGCTCTGGAGACCTCAGCACAAGAAAGATGTGGACCTGTTGGGATGTGTCCAGAGAAGGGTCATGAAAATGATGCGAGGGCTGGAGCACCTCTCATGTGAGGACAGGCTGAGGGAGCTGGGGTTGTTCACTCTGAAAAAGAGAAGGCTCCAGGGGGACCTCACAGTGGCCTTCCAGTACTTGAAGGGGGTCTACAGGAAAGTTGGAGAGGGGCTTTTTACAGGTGCTTGCAGTGAGAGGACGAGGGCTAATGGTTATAAGCTGAAAGAAGAGAGATTTAGGTTAGAGATCAGGAGTTAATTCTTCAGTGTAAGGGTGTTGAGACACTGGAACAGGCTGCCCAGAGATGTTGTGGTGGCTCCGTCTCTGGAGGTGTTCAAGGGCAGGTTGGATGGGGCTCTGAGCAGCCTGTTCTAGTGGAAGGTGTCCCTGCCCATGCAGGGGAGTTGGAATTTGATGATCTTTAAGGTCCCTTCCAACTAAAAAAATTCTGCAATTCTGTGATTCTGTAAGGCAAGTGAAAAATTAAGATACTGATACATTTACTTCATCATGTATCTTATTTTCTGCATTTATTTTCTCTCTCTTCTTTATATCAGCTGCTGAATGAAGTCATTAAAGATAATACCAGTACCTTCACTAAACCAGATTTTATTTGAAGAAAAAGTGGTCTGTGCTCCTGGGAGCAATTTGATATTCTAAAATGACTTTCTCTGAAGTCTTTATTGAAATGGAGAAATTATGCCTTACATTCTCTCCATTTGCAATAGAAAGCTACTCTAATCCAGTGACTGACCCAAGGAAATGAAGAGTGCAAAGCACACCAGTTTTTGATGAAAGTATGGGAGTGACAGGCACAGAAGACAGGCAGTGGAATAATTTTAGGAAAGGGGAAAATGAAGTACAAGTGTACGAAGAGATAGAAATAACAAAATTTTTCATCAGCAGAGTAATTTGAAAAGTTTTTTAGGCCAGTGACATACAACACTTTAGGCACTTTTTTTGTTGACCTTCCTGTGGATCAACTCTGCTTAGTGTGGTTCCTTCATTTCTTGAGAAGGTTAACCTCAGGGGCGTGAGACTGGAAGTCTTCTGGGTGAGTTCAGGAGAAACACTTATGAATAGCAAAGTATTAATATGATATTTTGAGATCTGAGATATTTTCAGATATCATTTTCTTTATTAAGAATAATGTCTGATCTCATACTATACATTAGATTTCATTATTTTTTAGCTTTAAGATGAAATTGGGACCATGACTAGGTGAGCAAGGTCTCCTGGAACTGCTGACATACTGGACAAAAGTAGAGATTGTACCCTAACAGTACAGTCTACTCAGTGTCTTTTATATTCAGAGTAATTCTGTCCTGTGGCAAATGAAAATTTGCAATTTATGGTGTACTTTTCAAGAAAGGCAGAGCTGTGGGCTCAGGAACCTTATAAGCTTGGGGAGTTAATTTGTATTACCAAGACTTAACTGGGAGGAACAAGAGATAAGTACATGTTTAGGAGGTCTCTGATCAACACCATTTTGCACTACTATTCAGCATCCTGGGAAAGCAGAAATACTCGTGAGAGAATCCTCCCACATCACCACCTTCAAGAGGGAAATCAAATGGCTTGCTATATGTCTTTCCTTTTTTCCTTTCAATAATCTTAGCAGTGAGATAAACTGGCTAAAAAATAACAACTAAAATATTCTGTTTTCAAAGAATGTCTACAGTTATTTAAAATCCTCCTCTATGGCTCATCTAAAAGGCAAGATCTCCCTCAAAATTTTGCGGTTATGAGGTCCCATATCCTCTGACTGGCACTACCTTTTATCCAAGGTATCATGTGCATCAAGAGGTAGCTGGCCACTGGTGATGTTTGAGCTCTGTTCATCACCCTCTGGTTATGGCTGTGCTCAGCCAGCTGCTCAAGCAGCCTTTGGAACCCCTTTTCTTCAATTATTCCATACAGCTGCTGTAGTGTTCAAGATCATGTCCAGTCCCTGACAATCTGCCCCAGCCAAAGAAAACCCCACCTGAAAGAAGCCTCAGCACCTCCAAATCATGCCTCTTAAACAGGCTGCTTTTAGGTTTTATTTTTGGACTTTTATGTCTGCAAGCTGTATTATAGTTTAGGGCAGGTTGATCCTAGAAATATTTGGGGATAGTTATTTGGTGCAGGTGTGTTTGTATCTTTGCAATTATAAAGGTTAGTGACAACTTCCTTTTATTATTTTTTTTGTTGTTTTTGTTTTAAACTGAAATTTCCTCAAACAAAGCTCTAATTGCATGTTTCAGAGATGCTTGTTAGTCTTATTCATTTCTCATGCATTCATCACAACCAGCTCAATTGATTTCCTTCCTTCTTCCCTGGGTTTCTACCTACGACTGTTTTTCTCTTTGATGTGTCTGTTACCAGGCTTATATATAGAATTTCTGAATGATTCTCAAGAAAAACAGTATTACTGAAAATGTAAGAGTTGCCACAGCTATATGTTTTACCTAATGCAAAATTTAATGGAAGGAGCATGTAAGACAGCTTATAAATATGCTACTGTGGGTATGACCCTAACAATACTGAAGAGATAACAGGTTCTTATTTTCTTGTTTCATTCAATAAACAAGATATCATGTTAAGGTTAACATTTTCATGATTATTTCATTGATACAAGAATTATGTGGAGAATAAATTGCATTAGGAATGACTTAAGGTGTAGAAAAAAACTATCAAGACAGATGTTTCTTTAGAAATGCAAAATTAATTTCCTTTTTTTGTTGTTGTTTGTATGTTTGTGTTTTATTTTTCTTATAAATAAAGAATCCTGGGAGATGCCTTGTAGTAGTAAGGAAAACCAGGGAAAGATTACAAAAACCTTTCCTATCCATGGAAAATATTAAGCCAAAAGTCATAAGAAAAGTTGTGATGAAAAAAAAAAAATCCTTTAGATTCAGATTTTTCTGAAATTGGCTGCATCCATTATTGTTACACATGACTGCAGCATAAGTGATACATGGTTAACTGTATATGATACTAAAATCTAAATAGGTAATAAGACTGTTGAGGACAATCAGGAAAATTTAAGCAACCTCAACTGTGTTTGCATGTCTGTGTATCAAGGCTCAGTGAAAGTCAGCTGAAGAGAGCTGTGTCCTCATGCCCTCTTTTTCAGTCAGTGTCTTGTTCTTCACTGTCACAGTGACAAATGAAAACATTTCATGGCAGAAACTGTCAAAAGCCCTCTTGTGAGCCCTGCATTTTCTTTCTGTTTCTTAGTCAACAGCTGCCATGAAATATGAGTTCATATCAGTAAGCTACAACTCTGTGATCAAATGGGCTAGTTTTAGTCACTGGCTGGTGGCCATTTAAATGGTGAATTATGAGCTTCAGTTGGTCATTTTTCACTGAAAAAAGAAATAAATCTCACTTTATAGGCTACCTCATACTACAAACATGGAATATTTATCTGTGACATAAGAGCCTACTCAAACACTGAAGTGTCAAACTCACTATAAATGGACGTGTTGGCTGATACATAAAAAGGTGCTTGGCCTGTATCCTGCTGGCTACGCAGTTTCCAGCAACTTTGTCTTTCCTGGCATCAGTGTTACTCAGAAAAGGAATGTATGCATATTCATTACTGTGTATGGAACTGGTCTTAATAATTAGTAGCTGCCTGCCATTCAGTGCTTTGTTGTTTGTTTGGTTTTTTTTAAACGCAATTCTCCACCTCTTCTTACCTGGCTATACCAGACCTTCGTTTAATGGAAAATGAGTTAACGTATTTCTGATCATAAGCAAGCAGTGCTGCTGGGTGGGAAGTGCAAATCTGGAGTGGGACATAAAATTCTTCACAGAATAAAAGGTGTGCACCCAGCACAAGTGTTAGCATTGGTACATAAAAGAAATAATGAATTAAACTTATCTGGAAGTGAATTCTTAAGTTGTCCAGAGCATGAAATTAGAATTTAAACTATAGTATGACATAAAGAAAAAAAAATCTGTAAATCTTTTTTGTAATATCACTTCTTCTCCTGATGAATATCCAGTGAAAATTCATATATGCTGTATTTTCTTGATAATCACTAAAGGGAAGAAAGTAAATTATTCCAACAAATGGAAAGTAATTTGATATTAATTAATCAGATTGTTATTGATAATCCACTCTCTAAGCTAAGAAGCTTTTTCTTTTTTTTCTTTTTTTGGAAGATAATTGTAAAAGAGAGAGTGGATTTTTTGATGATAAATCTACTAATAGTTCTCTGCCTTTCAAAGGAAAGATTATTTTTTTATTTACTTGTAGTTTTATTTGCATTATGTAGTACTTGCCAAAAGCTGATTCCTGGAAAATCAACCCAATCCAACACTCCTAACACTTGAATCATATGAGACTTTTTGATGACAGAGATTTTGGCTCTAGGCTTGGAGTGTTCATATCAGTATTTACATAACTGGTATTTCTTTTCAAGAGCAGTTCTGAGACCTTGTTTATGTTTGTATTATCTCACAAAAAGGTCCAACATTTCATTCATATTTCAGTCTGCCCTTGTAAATGGGAAAGGAATTTTTCTAACCAAATTATCAAACCAAAATTTTGTAGTTTGATAATTTTATTCAATCTTCAAAAACTTCTTTTAAGAAATTCTTGCATATAAGCATAACATTATCTCCTTCCCTCCTATCTTTCATTAATCCCAAAAGAAAAGATGCCTATTAATCTCAATATAGTACAACAAGCTTGTTTTACCCACTTTGGGGTAAATTCAAGACCTGCAAATTCAGACCCAAACTCTTATGAAAAATGGATAAAATCAATGTTACTTTTGACTTTGGTCATATCACAGTTTTTACAGGTATAATTCCTACAAACCTTTGCCATTCAGAATATACTAGTCCTGTGATACTATGCTAAAGCCATCTCTAATGTATATGTGATTCAGCACAGACTCCCAAACTGATCATCAAAACCAGAACAGCAGCAGACAAGTCATCCGGAGATCTGCTGTACATCATTGGTCTCTAGGATGGGGATGCTTACTTAAAAATTGACTAAATTATCAGACCTCACAGCCAGTTGTTAAGAGTTTCAGTGGATTCCATGGACACTCACCACAAACCATAGAGACAAGAAGTCTTGTGTATTCATGATAATTCATAAAGACATTGCCTAATCACGTTGCTGGGTTGAGCCTAGATAAGAGAGAAAAAGAAGTGTCTGGTGGATAAATTGTGATGATACTGCAGGAAATAAAACCCTTCTGTGTCCATTCAGGCTGGGAATGGGACTTTTGGAAAGAAAAATGCAATGCTGACCTTGGTATTAAAGTAAAGATAGAAAAGCTTGAAACAGGCCCTGGAGCTATGTGAACTATTTCTAAGGATTTTTATTGTGTGTAAAAGAGGTAAAAGTGACTCATGTCCCTCAGCTTTTTCCATCTGGGAAGATGTACTTCTCATTGCTATCACTGACATATTCCTTCTCAGTGGTTCAAGGACACATACCTTTTCTTCCAGTGTAAAAAAGGCCTGATACCTTTTGTTAACATTTAGGGAAAGGGGCACCAGGAAGAATAAAAAAGGAAGCAATATAAAAATTGATCTTCACAACTGAAAGTCAAAATTGTAACTTCAGTAACACTTTGAAATTATCACACTTCAGTCATAGGATTCTATTTTTTATATAATTACAACCCATATAATAGTTTGGGTTGGAAGGGACCTTGAAAATAATCTAATTACAACAACTCCCACTAGACTATGTTGCTCCAAGCCCCATCCGACCTGTCCTTGAACATTTCCAGAGAGGACCATCCACAAATTCCCTGGGCAACATGTTCCAGTGTCTCACCACTGTCATAGAGAAGAACTTCCTCCTAATCTCTAACCTAAATCTACTCACTTCCATTTTAAAAACGTTAAATTTAAACAATTTAAATTCAAATTTATTTCATTGATTCTTAGTCAAATCCTCAACCTTTGCTTTCAAGTATTGAATTTCCAGTCTGTGGCAGCAAATAACTTTGAAAATGCATTATGCCAGACTTAAAATTTTTGTTATTAGCTAATGAATTATATTTTGAGCAAAGGAATTATTTGCGAGCACATTAAATTATAGTTCTTACTGAAGCTGCTTTTAGATCCTGTCACAGGTGGCAATGACTGAAAGGAACAAATATACGGCGACTATACGCCTGCGGTGCAGGCAAAGGAAGCAGAGCAATTCAGTGCAATATAACATGGAAGAATCAGGAAAAAGAGAGACAGGCAAACCTATTGAATGCATACAAATATACATTGTATGAGACTAATCTGTCATCTGTTGATACGCAACTAATTGTCTGGAGGATATAACTGATCATCTGTAGGAAAAAAAATGTGGTAGTTATGAATCACAAAGATTTCAGTAACTCATATCACAGAGCGAAAGTGTTAATTCAAGTTTGATGACATGAAGACTGGTAGGAAACTTGTTTTTGTGGTATCTCTAAAAAGAGCACGTGACAGATTTCAACATGACTTTCAAGTGGAATTCCTTAAGAACTGCAGGCTGACCATACTAGAGAGAAAAAGAGAATTAGAAATTGGCTAATCAAACTTGTTGATTCAATGAAGTTAGAAAACTCATGTATAAAGAAAGAGACTGGATTTTAGACATGATTAATGGGATGGTTTTGAGGAACAGGATATTATAAATTAGATGAAACTGAATAGTATGAAATCCAAGGTCATTCATATGGAGACAAGGAGAATTTTCATTAGAAGCAGGAAGCTTATAATTTGGAAATTACTAAAGGCATAAAAATCTGTTTGCACTTATTCAATTACCTATTGAGTCTGAATTGTCCATGTGATCTGCCTTTGCAAAATGTAGTTGTAAATTTAGGTTATTTCTGGGAAGTTAATTCCAGGAGAAATGTCAAAGTATTAATGTCATTTTGAAGGTAATGGCAGGAGACCTCATCTGGAATACTGAAAAAATGAATTAAAATTGGAACAGGTTCAGAAAAGGTTTAGAGGGATGGAGAAACTGAAGATATTGTTATGCTTCTGTCATTTATGAATATGGCTTTGGCAGGTAGGTGCTAGTTAGTGCAAATCTTGATAATGTCAGATGTAAGTGTAGAAGCATTTCAGAGTTCAGGATAAGAAAATAGCCCAGGTGTTAATTCAGTTTCTCAGACAGCTTTACAATGAATCTGTGTGGCTGATGATCTGTGTGACCATGAATAATTTTGGTCTGGAAACTGAAAATGGTTACCAGCTGTTTGAGTGGATGGATTAATGAAATTCTTTCTGGTGAGAGAAGAGGTAAACACTGAACCACTTTTACGACTAAATATGTAGGATAGAAAGTTGGATACATATATGCCCCAAACAGTAAAATCACTAAGGAGAGAGAAGAAAGATATTCTTCATCTCTGTGGGTAGTCAACTCTTACACTGTACAGAAGATGCAAGGATACTGTGCTAATCTTGTCAGCTGCATTTTAGAAATGCTGTTTTACCCGGTATGGCAATTGTAAAGATTATCTTTGCAATACTACAATAGAATATCTTACTGAATCTCTAGCGGGATGCTTATCATACTGATTTCATAATCATTATAGACTTTAACCAAGATGATGCTGAAACACAAAAGAATCCCTGTAGGGTTATTAAAAACAGAAACAAACTCCAAATACTATTCTACTGTTTCTGATACAGAATGTACTGTTGTGATAAAGGAAGAAAAATTAGGCTACATTTGGCATAGTGGCTGTTAAGTGTATGCACCTAAGAGTACTCTCTGTTTTGAGAGATCATGAGCATCTTCAGGCGCTACAGCTGTAAAACTCTGCATAATAACCTGTTTGTCTCACCCAGCTTCTAATGATCCTCATTCATTCCTATCATAGCTGAAAACAATCCATACAGACCCTATCACTTTTAGAATAATATAATCAGGGAATGGCTAAGATTGGAAGGGACCTTAAAGGTCCTCTTTCTAAAAATAGGGGCTAAGTTTACCTTTTTTCGAATTGACGGGAACTTCACCAGACCTCCATGATCTTTCAAATATGATGGACAGAAGCTCAGCAACAGCATTTGCCATCTCCCTCAGTACCCTTTGATGGACCCTGACAGGTCCCATAGACTTGTGCACCTTCTGGTTCTTTAGATGGTCAGGAACCAGTTCTTCTCCTACAGCGAGGTTTTTTCATCCTCCCGGTCTCTGCTTTCACCTGCTGTGGCCTTTCCGATGAGGCTGAAGAACTTGCCAGAGATGATTGATGCAAAGAAGCCATTGAGAACCTCTGAGCCTCAACCCCAGAATCTCTGACATGCGTAGCTAGGTCTCCCATTTCCTTCAGGAGAGGGGCTACATTTTCTTTGGTTGTCCTTTTATCCTCAACATAGCTATAGAAGCTTTCCTTTTGCTCTTTACATCCTGGGTGAGATTTAATTCCATCTGGGATTTGGGTCTCATTACCTGATCCCTAGCTGCTTGGAAAAAATCCTCTGTAGTCCTCCCAGGGTATCTGCCTTTACCTGACTTTCTCTTAGTTGGGTTGCATGGCTCTTGGGCGTGGAGAAGGTGATCCTTGAATATCAGCCACCTTTCATTCCCTCCAGGGTTATCCCAAGAAACTCTCTTGAGCAGATCCCTGAAGAGGCTGAAATCTGTCCTCCTGAAGTCAAGGGTAGTAAGCTTGCTGTGAGCCCTCTTTGCTGCCCTAAGGAGTTTGAGGTCCACCATTTTGTGGCCTCTACAACCAAGGCTGCCCTTGAGCTTAACACCCCTTAGCAGCCCTTCCTTGTTGGTGAGAACAAGGTCCAACACAGAACCTCTCCTTGTTGGTTCCTTGATTACTTGGAGAAGAAAGTTGTCATCAACACACTCGAGGAACCTCCTGGACTGTTTATGCTTTGCAGAGTTCTTCCTCCAACAGATATCAAGGTGGTTGAAGTCACCCAGTATCATGGCTTGTAAATGTGAAGCTGCTCTTATCTGTCTGTAGAGTGCACTGGTTATGGTGGCTTTATCTTTTGTCAGTCTGCTCCGATGAATTGGACTGCATCAACAAATTCTCATCTTCACCTACCTTTGATGGAAAAGAGACCATCAACAGTATGAGCTACAGTAGCCACATTCAAAAAGTAAATTCTACACTACTTAAGATAGATGAGGTTGAGGGAAAATTTAATTAGACTTAAAATAATAAAAGGGGTGGGTAGATAAATACAGTGCTAAAACAGTTTTATTTTCCATAGTAACAGACACAATGCATCTTCTGAGAATATAGTGTGGAAATAAGAACAAAACAAAAAAAAAGACAAAAGCTAAGCAGCCAGGGTAAGAAACTAGTGTAGCAATAACCTCCTTGACATTTTTAGTAATCTTGACATCTTGAATCATAGAATCATAACTTTCAAAAGATTTGTAGGCATGACTGTGTAATTAAAACAATCATAGTGAATTTTCCTCTCTCACTTTCTGCTTCACAATGTACAGTGGCAGAACATATTTTTGTCAAACATGCAGGATCTTTGTCTAGGAACCACTCAAAATCTCAGGTCCAGTGATGTAATTTTCTGTTTCCTCTCATATGGTGCCTTTTATTTGGAAAAGAAACAAGAGATGCTTTTTTTTTTCTTTCCCCTTCTATTGGTCAATATTCAAAACTTACCTCCTCTAAGCCCAGAAGCAATGCATCCCCAAGACAGAGGAAGGCAGGCAAAAATGCCAGGAGACCTGCATGGATGAACAAAGAGCTCCTAGACACTCTTAGACAAAAATAGAAAGTCTTCAGAGGGTTCAAGCAGGGACAAGTAGCCTGGGAGAAACACAAGTTGTCCAAGAAGCCAGGGATCAAGTTAGGAAAGCTATAGTTCAGATAGACTTAAAACTGGTCAGGGACATCAAGGGAAATAAGGGTTTCTACAGGTACATCAGTGATAAGAGGCAGAATAAGGAAAGTGTGGGCCCTCTGCAGAAGGAAACAGAAAACCTTGTCGTGCAGGATATGGAGGAGGCTGAGCTACTGAATGACTTTTTTTGTCTTAGTCTTCACTGGTAAGGGCTCTGGCCACACCATCCACCATCCAAGTCACAGAACACAAAGGCAGAGATCGGGAAAAGGAAGCACACCCCACGGTAGAAGAAGAGCACATTTGAGACCATCTAAAGAACTTGAAAATGCACAAGTCCATGGGACCTGACAAGATCCATCCAAGGCTCCTAAGGGAGCTGACAGATGAAATTGCAACATCACTTTCCATCATATTTGAAAAGTCATGGTCATCTGGTGAAGTTACCGCTGACTGGAAAAGGGAAACATAACCTCCATTTTTAAAAAGGGAAGGAAAGAAGACTCAGGGAAATACAGGGCAGTCAGTCTCAGCTCTGTGCCCAGCAAGATCCTGGAGGAGATCCTCCTGAAGGCTTCACAAAGGGCAAATCATGCCTGACAAGTTGGGTGGCCTTTTATGATGGGGTCACAGCATTGGTGGACAAGGGGAGAGCAACTAACATCACCTACCTGGACCTGTGCAAAGCTTTTGACACTGTCACACATGACATCCTGGTCTCAAAATTGCAAAGAGTATGATTTGATGGATGAACCACTTTGTGGATAAGGCATTGGCTGGATGGTCACACTCAGAGTAATGATCAATAGCTACATGTCCAGATGGAGACCTGTGACAAATACTGTTGTCCATGGGTTGGTACTGGAACCGGTGCTATTCAACATCTTTGTCAATGACAAGGACAGTGTCATTGAGTGCACCCTCATCAAGCTGGCTGACAATGTTACACCAAGATGTGTGGTGTGGTTGACACACCGAAGGGAAGGGAGGCCATCCAGAGGGACCTTGACAGGCTGGAGACATGGCCCTGTGCCAGTCTCATGAAGCTCAATAAGGCCAAGTGCAAGGTCCTGAACCTGGGTTCAATCCCAAGCACAAAAACAAGTTGGGCAGAGAATAGATTGAAAACAGCCTTGAGGAGCAGGACCTGTTTCTCATTGATGAAAACCTCAACATGAGCCACAATGTGCACTTGAACCCCAGAAAGCCAACTGTGTCCTGGGCTACATTAAGAAAGAATGGCCAGCAGGTCAAGGGAGGTGATTCTGCCCCTCTGCTCCGCACTTGTGAGACCCCACCTGGAATACTGTGTCCACTTCTGGAGCCCACAACAAAGGAAGGACATGGAGCTCTTGGAGTGAGTCCAGAGAAAGGCCACCAAGATGATCAGAGGGCTGGAGTACCTCTGTTATGAAGACAGGCTGAGGGAGTTGGGGCTGTTCAGCCTGGAGAAGAGAAGGCTCCAGGGAGACCTTATAGCAGCCTTCCAGTACCTGAAGGGGCCTACAGGAAAGCTGGGGAGGGACTTTTTACCAGGGTGTGTAGTGATAGCATGAGGGGTAATGGCTTTAAACTGGAAAAGAGTGGATCTGGTTTAGACATTAGGAAGAATTTTTTTAGTGTGAAGGTGGTGAGACACTGGAACAGGTTGCCCAGGGAGGTTGTGGATGCCCCCTCCCTGGAAGTGTTCAAGACCAGGTTGGATGGGGCTCGGAGCAACCTGATTTAGTGGGAGGTGTCCCTGCCCATGCAGGGGCTTGAAACTAGATGATCTTTAAGGTCCCTTCCAAGCCAAACCATTCTGTGACCCTATGATTCTATGAACTACCATTAAAATATGTTTTCAGAAATTTTTAAATAAATGGAAGTAGTATCAAAGTTTGCACAGAGTGGCAGAACTTGTAGGTTTCATTGATGTTTTCTGGCACATATATCAAGACATATATCAGTCTTGATTACTGAAGATGGCATCAATGATCATATAGTTTATACATTGGAGAGATTTGAGAGAAAAGAACATTGTGATCAGAGTATTTCTGTCCTGGGTCTGGATATTGCTACTGCTTCTAACTTACTGTCTGCAGCACATTTTTTCTTCAGCTGAGACAGCAAGTACCTACTTGTAACTTATTAAATCTGTGACCTACAATGAGAGAAACGTAACTGTATTTTTGTTAGGAAAGGTCACCCAGCCTGTTAAAAGGTACTCACTGAAAATAATAACTTCCCTAGTTATAACCATTTTTCTTTTCTTTTTTTTTTTTTTTTTTCCTCCGTAACTATAGCTGCAAACAAATAAAATGCCTTCATCCTTAGCACAATCAGTTGGAGATCAGAGGTGGAGGTGATTTCTGCATTGCTCTTGCAACCTAGTGGTGAAGGTTTTGTTAAGAATCAAGGAAGCAGGATCATGTTTCCATGAGTAAGTACTTCTGGTTTTGGTTCTATATCTGTGTCTTTGGACAGTTTTTTCTGGTTTTCAGTTGTTATTTGCTGGCTGAAAAAAGCCCATTTGCTTCTCCATTTCCTAAAAGTAACGGTTTGAAAGTCTTTACCTTTTTATTACAGTGATTATTTGTGTTTTACATAATGCTACAATGATAGCTGACTTTGTGTCTCATGAGTGATGTATTTTAATAGGAGTTAAAAGTTTATTTGATAATATGAATTGTGGATGGTTTTGAAATGGTTTACAGTTGTTTCAAATTTAAAATTATGAGAAAGTATGGACAAATGCTTATGTTAATATCTTTGTTATAATTTCAGAATGCTGCATTTATTTGATTATGTCCCTTTTATGAGACCTGAAATGTGTTTCTGATGAAATTATTATCTTTCTCTTGACTTATAAGAACATTATAAGGTAATGCTATTTAATACAAAAAGATTAAAGGTATAACAGATGCTGAAACTAGTTTGATTTTAAAACTTCATTTTTTATTTGGGGACATTCTTTCTTGGAGCCATTCTTTAGAGAAGTAATTATTTTTTTCTTCTTTTAAAATTATTTTCCCTCTAGCACAAAAGTCTTCTTTTCAAAGGGAATCTGTAAGGGAAACTTATCTTTCTGGTTCTAAAATGGCTTTGTCAACTAAGAAAGAAAGCTGAATTGCTACTATCTTGATTGTACTCCTAACCATATTTGATCTTTTCCAGGGGACATACAAGAATACTGGGGAGGGACTTTTTATAAGGACCTGTAGTGATAGGGCAAGGTGTTATGGCTTTAAACTGAAAGAAGGGAAATTTTAGTTAGACATTAGGAATAAATTCTTTGCTATGAGCATGGTGAGACACTGGCACAGGTTGCCCAGAGAAGTTGTGGATACTCCCTCCCTGGAAGTGTTCAAGGCCAGGTTGGATGGGGCTTGGAGCAACATGGTCAAGTGGAAGGTGCCCCTGCCCATGGCAAGGGATTTGGAACTATATGATCTTTAAAATCTCTTCCAACCCAAACCACTAGATGATTCTGTGATCTCAGATGATTCTTTACATACTTTGTAAATCAGATTTTAGGGATGGTGTCCTGAACTTAGATTTCAAATGGTGGGGGAAAAAAAGGTAATTGCTTTGCAAAAAGGAATTATAAAGAAGGTTTTTTTACAAGAATTGAGTGAAAGGGATGTTTTAGTGATCATTACTGACCACGTCTGCCGAGATAAAACGCGTAGAGCCACTTTATTATACACTGTCTCACTTGTCTTTACATTTGAAAAAATGTCATTTCACCTTACATTGCTGAAGGACAAATTCTAGGCATTCTGTATGCCCAAGAACTTTAGACATCAACAGATAGCTCTTTAACCTCCAACAGAACTATATGATTTCATTAAAATTCTCTTCACTATACAGAAATAGAAGAAAAAACAAAAAAGAAACTAATTTCACTGTTCAAGAAGGCAAAACTCACTGAGAGAAGAACTTTTTATTCCCCACATTTGCTTAATAATAGCATTTAATGATAATTTGGAAATAAGAGACAGCTCTTAATGATAGGTCCAACTTTGGATTGCTATTGAAAAGCCTAACATGGAAAAATAATCAATCACTATTGTGTAAATTTTAGTATTTCAATGTTCAATAAATCCTGAGCTTAGTCTTATTATATGCCAAACAAATATTTTCTGTAGGTTTAAAAATACTGATCATATAAGGTCAGAAATATTAAAAATGCATCCACTTCATAAATATGTCTGTGTAAGATAATGTACAGGAAACAATTCCTTTGCTCTACTTCAGATATGTTTAGTTGCAACTGTTTTTTAGGTGAAAAGAAACATGAATGTACTTTGCTGCAGTGATGAACAATGAGATATTTTTGTATAATGTGGCATTTTAATTTGCTTATTTAGTTCTTTGTTTCTGTGTGATATCGAAGGATAAATGAGTGGTCACTTTTTAACTAGAAAAGGCAACTTATCAACTGAATATTTTATCAATTGTTTTAAAATTTTTTTAAAAGACTTACTTCACAAATTTTTCTCCTCTAAAAATACTTTACACTATGTAGAAGCTGTTAAGAATATATTTTCCTTAGTTTAACCTGTGTGTGTTATGCTGAAATCACCGTTTGAGATCCTATCACCCATTTTACTGGGAGATCTATCCAATGGATGAGAAACAGACATAAAAACATCCATAAATTGTTAGGGCTGCAAAATTTGGTAGCCAAATCACCATTAAGCTGCCTCCTTGCAAACTAGTTTGACTTGGTGTTCAGCGGTGACATATGTCCCCACACAACATGTATGCTCTCTTTTCTCCCCAGTTGCTGCACTACATCTCAAAAGCCCTTCTTCATACTACAGATCTCTATCAAGCACACAGAACAGTTGCCAGTCATCTGTGGAAAGTCTAATTAAGGTCTTGATGGCAAAAGCTGGAACAAGCAAATCCTAACTACATTGTTAACTGTAAGAATTTTCTTTATTCTTCAAATGTGCCTCACTCTCAGGACAACTGCACAACCCCCTGCAGATGAGGAAATAGTGGCTTGAGGATGAGTAGGTAAAGAACTTGCTCCTCTGCAAAAGCCCTATGTCCTTGCCTGCTTGTCTGTATCTTTTGTCCTGAATCCACTGTCTGGATCACTTCTCCAGGGAAGCACAGTGGTTATCCTCTTCACCAACGCATTTTCCTTCTTCACTTCATTTTTCCAGGTGTCTCCAGCATTTTCTGTGGAAAAACCTGTCTGGTCTGTTTTTCCTTGCTCTTGTACCACTCAGTTCTGTACCTTTATTCTCCCTCTTCCTTTTTTTAGGGATTACTGTCTGTCTGCCACTTTGCAGGATCCTTTCTTAGTTAGCCCATTTCTGAAAATTAATTTAGTCCATTTTTTGAAGTTTAATGAACACATTTAGAATAAGATTACATGCACAGGGAGCTCATTAAAGACAAAATGAACTGTCTCTGAAGGACAATCCTTATTACAGTCCCTTGCCAAATACCAATTTTCAGGTGTTCAAGTCTGCATGTAAAACTGACTTTACTTATTTAATGCCAGCTTAATTTCTGGCATGCATAGAATTGACATTCTGGTGCACTGCAATATGCTGTGGACTATAACTTTTTCTAATAGGTGTTACCAGTTGGCACACAGGGGAGAAAAACATGAATAAACCTCAGCAGACAAACATAAAGTTCTGCCCAGAAAAGCTGATTCAACTGTTCTAGTGTATATATTGGGAAATCCTTCAGTGATTTTACCAGAAGAAGAGGGTAAATACTCTGAGTACGAGCTTGGGGCTGCAAACATGTTTGCCTTGTTCTTTTGACCAGGAAAAATTAGGTGGAAAAGGATAACAGTATGTACTGAACATAAATGAGAAAAGAACAATTTATAAGTAGATTTTCAGAAGTTATCTGGCCTAGCAGTGAGCATGTTTCTTTTAGTCTCTGAAAGAGATGCAGCTTTTTTACAAGAGCATCCCTTAGTACTCCATAACCCTCCTCTCCCAAGCCCCAATCAAACAACAACAAAAACCATTTAGCTTAGTGGAATTTTCCAGAGGTTAGTTCCACTGTAGCTTACTCTGTAAACCTACTAATAAGCAGATTAAACAGATTCAAGTGGCTTAAAAGAAACTGAGCAGATCCATTTATATTTAGCTTGATAAAAGCAGAAAGACTCCTGAGATGCTGTACTCTCTAGGCCCTTATACTCATGAGGCTACAGGAAAGCTGGGAAGAGGCCAAATATGGGCCATTCTTCCTTCTGTGTCCTTATGCCTTGGATAATTACCAAGTTATTTTAAAATAGTGATCTTTCTTTCAAACACCTCTCTGACTGCTCTTGATTTTTTGACAGCCCTTTCATTTTTACCTTGGTTTCATGCCCATTCAAGACTGTGCATCGTAAGGGTAGCATTAATTGACTTTGGCAATAACACCTGGAGGGTGTTAATGCAAAGTGTGTGACTTAACTGTCAAGACTGCAACAGAGTTGTTCTAGGCTGTATTTCTGTCTGTACTGTGTGTTCAAGGCTTGTATCAAGCAGCAGTCTGCTTGACTATGAAGACAGCTTACAGTTCTGGGATTTTTCCCTTCTTCCAAACAGATTCACATTTTGGATTTGCAGAAATCTATAACCTAAGGGAAAAATACTTCAAGGTTAATGCAGTCAGCCTTGACTATCCTCTCCAGGAAATTACATGCTACCCTATACAGGAACAGCTGTGATACAGCACAAACACCTAATATTGCAAGTATTTCAGATGCTGTATGGACTGTTTGTATTTTTGTTTTCTCTCCACCTTGCTACCATCCTTAGGAGAATCAGTTCCTTTTTTTGAATGTTTTTATGTTTATCTTACTGAAATTTGGCAATGATGTAGAAAAAGCATGAGGTTTTCAAAGCAAATTATCTATCATAACTGAAATCACACATATAAAAGGAGAGGTTATTGCCAAATGACACTAACAGGATCTTGTGCTTCTTTTTGCAAAACAGAATGAAAAACACTTTTTTTCCTCTTGGCCATGAAGAAAAATTAGGAAGAAGCTGGATTTTTCTTCTGCAGGGGCTGGGAAGTTAAGCTTTGTACTTGCTTGAATGCACTGTATTGATATCCAAGTTGTTTGATATCACAAAGGTGAAAGAGTGCTATCAACTCACAAGGCATTTTTCTTCTAAGACAGTTGGAGACCAAAATGATGCCAGACACTGTAGCTAACCCTACCTCTCATTCAGTGACTCACTGAATCAACAGAGTTGGAAAGAGCTAAGAATGAAGTGTCAAAAATACTTTCTCATGGTAAATTTTAAAGAATTGTGGAAGCAAAAACTGTCAGAGGTGCCAATTTATGCCCATGAGTGCAGAAAACAGACAGAAACAGTCTCAGAATAGTACCTCTTTACTTTCTAACAGATTGTCTCTCTTAGCTGTTATATGGGCAAATTAGTTGACTTAGTAGTAGGATTTTACAGCTCTTGGAAATATAGCAAAAGAAATCTTGTTATTCAAAATGAGGAGACAATCATTGAAATGCCAGCAGCATGCAGAAGTAGCACTATATTAACCCTTAAATTCCTGAGAAGCACCTCTGGAGACCTTTACCTTTTTGAATTTTTTTGCAAATGGAAACTTGTGCAGTGGAGAATAAAGGTGTCTTTAATCCTCAGATAAAAATTTGGCAATTTCTATGTGTAACTAGTGCTTTTAAAAGCAAACTTATTTTGCTTAACAGTGATGCTACAAGCACTCTAATTTCAGGAAGGTAATGACAAGAATTTTTGAAAGCACTTAATTTTTTTTATGAGTTCTTGTTTGATTGCATCCTAAAACCTAGTATTAGATGAAGCAGTTCACCTCTAGCATAAATGTAGAGTAAACTTACCTTGTCATCTACTGTTATAATTTCTTTTTTTTTTTTTTATAGGCATCTACAGTGGTATTATACAATGTAATTTAAAAATAATTTGTAGTGTGCATTATGACAGAACAAAGGATGCGTATTTGAGTGATATGTCTCACTACAGTATTTGAGCCCTTCTATTCTACTTTTAAATTTTTTTTTTTTTTTTTTAATAGGCATCTACAGTGGTATTATACAATGTAATTTAAAAATAATTTGTAGTGTGCATTATGACAGAACAAAGGATGCGTATTTGAGTGATATGTCTCACTACAGTATTTGAGCCCTTCTATAGAACTTGTTTTGCATATTGATGGAGGAAACATACCAGGTTGCTACAATAATTGATATTATTATTAGTAATGTACAATTTCTTCGACCAGCTAAATAGAGATTTTAATGGGATTCTTGTTTTGCCTTTATTCTTGTCTTTACATAGAGTGAAAAATAAAGTGTTATAATTTTATAAAATATTTTGTTTCAGTTATGGGTGGTTTCCGTAAAACTTATTTCTGAGGAACTTTATTACCAGATAATGGTTGAAGGTCTGCAATTGTGTAATTTCCTTGCATGGAAACAAGGATAGAGAGTGTTCATTTACTGTTTCTCCCTATTCACAGAATTTATGTTGCAATACAAAGCACAGACTTCATTTATGTCATTAGTTAACCTTCAAGCAGGTTTGATGTTTCGTTAAATGTACACTGTGCATTAATTCCTTCATAAATTGCTGTCTACGATTTTGAGATTTTTTTTTCCCCTTCTATGTTAAGAAAAAAATCTTACTTATATTCCTATAATGGTATACAGCAGCTTGTGATAATATTATGCATGGAGGAGAAATTTAAATATTATTCATCTATTAGTCAGAAACCTTGTGCGTGAATATTATCCACTCAGTGAAGGGGCTGAGCTGTCAGTCAGATATTTATTTTTTGTGGTTCTATAGTGAGAGCCTTAAAGAAGGACTGAATAACCCTATAGGCTTATATAACAACACCATACTAGTGATATGCAGTATTACTGACCTGAGCCCGCATTCAGACATTAGAGAATGTGATAGCTGGGGTATTGTGGAAGAGACTATTGATTAGGCCTCACTGAATTTGACCATGGAGATCAAAACTGGTCAATTTATTTTTTTTTTTCACCTCAGAAATGTTGTGGTATGATGAAATTCAGTGGCTTCTAACAGGTGCAAGTGTCTTTGAGCTCCTGATTTTCTGTGGCAAGGCCTCCCAAATCTGCATTGCCATCACTGTTCATTTAAACTTCATAGTTCAGACCGATCTCTGCCAGCCCTATTGCTCCTTTCAATCCAACGTTACAAAAGCTCAGGCTGTCAATCTTATCATATTCCCATTGTACTCCCTTTACCTCCTTCGATACATTGACAAATGCATACTTGGATGCCTCAGGCCCTCGATTTCATACATGTTTTCTACTTCCTATTTTTCTATTCTATTCTGTATAACCTATCAACTTTTTCTCAGCCTTTCAGTAAAGTGTAGTCACTGTTCATAGCTTTGGGACTTCACTAGATCAGATCCAGGTTTTGTTTTTCTGGCTGATATCTGTCTCTGGATCTTGACAATAACCTCACACCAGAAATGCAAAGTACCAACAGGTGTTACATTCTATTTTGGAAAGGTGTGTCAGGCTTGATATAATTAAAAGCTTATCAAATGTCTCCTACTCATTGTAATATCTGTCTGAACTTCTGTGTTCCTATGTGCACTTGAAAACAATTAAAATCTTGTTTTCTGCCCTCTAGCATGACTTGCTTTGCTGATTGGACTTTGAGCTGATTACTCTGTCTTCTTTTCTTCATGTCTTTTTGACTTGTTACGTTGGTCACCTCCGGTGCAGAAAAACTGTACTTTTAGATACTATATCCTCTTGGTGTTGCATGCTGAGACTAAGAAACAACAGCTCCACTAATTGTAATTTCTTTTTTTCCCCTACTGACTTCTCCCGATGATTAAATAAAATATTTCTTGGAGGCAAGCCAGTAGTGAAGCTGACAGTCCCAGAAGCCTCTTAGTTCCACTCCTTCAATGAATTTCCAGGCAGGGTGACCGCAATGCAGTATCGAAGGGTTTTTTAGACAAGGTCAGACTAGTATTCAGCAGAATGCAAATAGAAATTGTAACTCAGCACAGACATATCTCACTCTGTCACACAAGCTGCCTGCTGACAAATTAATAACTCTTTCAGGATTTAAATGCAGATGTTTTCCAAGCCTGTTCACTATTTTTGTGGCAGCTATAACATTCTTGGGTATATCTACCTCATACATTTCTTATTCTTTATGAGGTGAATAACTGAGCTGAAAAAAAAAATTGACTAACTGCTCATACCCCACTGTTACCATGGGTTGGAATTAGTTTGCAATGCTGCCTACAAGCTGTCCTTATATTAGCGGTTTGAAAGGTAGCCCATGAACCTCCACATCCTCATGATGTGGGCAAGTGCCATGTGGTATTTCTACCTGTTTTACAAAGATGAAGTTACCACAACAGTGCCTGCAGCAGAAGAGTGATGCTAAAGTATTTCTTTCTGCCATCCATTACCACTACTGTCATTTTTGGAAGCCATGCTGGCATCATTTTCTGCTCTCTCTGCTTCTGTTCTGTGGATCACAGTATCACAATACTCCCAGCAGGGGATCGTATATGTTTTTCATATAGGAGGTGGTAAGTGAAGCCCTGGCATGTATCAGGTAATGACCTAGAAATATTCTTACAGGGTATCAGTGTACGTGGGTGAAAAAAAGCTTCTTCAAGCCCAGCTGAACAAATAATTCCAGGTAGATGAGATCTCCCAGTGCTGCCTGTCCCTCACTCTGTGGCAAAGATCTGCCTTCAGGAGCTTAACAGAGGGTCTGAGCCAGAGAAGAAAGGATAAAAAAGTGGATGCAGAAGGTCTTGTTTCAAGATCTCTGTCAAGAGAAGGATGTGCTCTGCAGGATCCACACACAACTCTCCAACTGTGTTTCACGGGAAGGTGGGTTTTGCAGTAAAAACTTCTAGTAGGGGACAAGATGCTTGTCTGGGACAAAGGGTAGAAGGGAAACATGTTTTCCTGGTTGCTGGTTGCAGACAAAGAATACATAAATTAAAAAGAGTCTGGTATTGTCTTTTTTTAAAATATATACTTTTAAGTGTGTTTTCTGGGGATGAAATATTTTGTTTTTACTTTTTGAGGCTGACATATTTGCTCTATCAATAATTTCATAAATTGTGACGAGGAATGTAAATTTTATCTTCCAAATTTCGTAATACTGTAAAATTCCTGTGTTTTTAGATTGAAGAACTAGGTCTTCATCTATTAACAGAAAATAGAAAACACAATGATGTTTTTGGCTACATTTCTACCACCACAAGTAATTTAGATTGAAAAGAGCTAACTTGTTTTTTTTCTACCGAAGGAAGCATGTAGAACAATGGGCAAAGGTGTGAATAATTTTTTTTAAAAAAACAAAAAAGGTGTGAATAAATAAAAAAGCTTTGAGTACCATGCACTCCTGTAGACAATGTAGAAAGCTGCTATACTGAGAAACAGGAAGCTTGAAAAAATGCTGGAGATTAACTCTGTGAATGCTTTTAGAACACTACAATTTTTATCACTAGAACACTGTGTTAGCAGTTCACTTCCCATAAATTTGTCTTCACTTTCCAACTAATTGTTCATATTATTTTGGCATCTTCCGAATAAAATAAAATGAATATATGAAACTTCAAAAACTTTACTGTTGGGTAATTTTGTGCTAAAACTAAAATGCACAACCATTCTTCTTAAGGTAAATTATATATGCTGCAACAGCAGAAAAATTCAGATAGCTAAAATATTTATGGTGATATTGTCAAGGATTTTGAGAAGTTTCTGCCCTTG
>NW_009954552.1:3752417-3762724 GCF_000747805.2 Chaetura pelagica
AGCAGGAAGAGAGTAGATGCATGCTTTTTACTCGGAACAGCAAAACAAATTCTGTGCAAACTTCAAAATTTGTTCTGCCTCTTTTGGCCATAGGAAGCTTAAATGTGAGTGAACAGAGGGGAAAAACATGAAAATAAAGAATAGGCCACACTTCTATTGCTAAGCTGTTTTGCACTTCACAGCAATTAACTAATATGATAGCAACCAGAAAGACTTTTTATTCCTAGAAAGGGGTCATGGTTGCTGTGAAGAAAAACATCTATTATTACCTTTAAGGTAGCTTCCCATTGGCTAAATACACCTCTTTTCTCACAACACAATGGGTCAAACAATATTCCTAACAATAGTTTACATGCTGCTTAAAAAATATTTTTCCCTCTCTTCTTCAGAGGAAATGCAATGTTTTCACCTTGCGTTGTTAGCCTAAACTATCCTTACTCTCCTCTTAAATCTTGGATATGGATTCACCTTAAAATTTATTCTTTCCTTTTTTAATAACCGAAGACACATATTTTAAGGGAACTCTCTACTTTCAGTTCCTGATATTATAATAAGATTTTTTTCTTCAGTGAGGTCTCTTTTAAGTCTCAGCAAGTTTTCCAGCTAGTGGACTGATAATGCTCAGTGTTTATAGATATTATCAAGACACCAGGGACACTTTGCTCTGCTTGTTAAATCTGCTGCTTCAGATACTAAAGGAGCATAAGACTCATACCTACAACCCTCCCACAGGGAGGAACAGACTAGGCAGACAGCAAATACCGTGAATCAGAGTATTCCATACCATATATAATTCAGGGATCATGGAAGTCAAGCCCCTTCCTTCTACTTCCCTTCTCTTCCATCCACTGTTTTTGTTCAATTGAGTTTTTATTTTAATTTTAATATTATATGATAAATTTCTACCTTGATTCCTTGTACCAGGGATGCTTTTACTTATTTTCCTATAAAATTCAGAAATAAAGCCCACAACTTGCAAAATTTCATGTTGTTATCATGTCATGATCTTTCTACTGCAACAGCATGAATTGTCAACATGGATACATATTTAGGCTCTACTTTGATTAAAAAATCTGGACATGCTCTAATCTGGGCAAAAGTGGTTTTGGACTTCAGCTAATTTTTTCTGGCCACTTAAGACATATATGGCCCAGGGTGCATTCCTACCTGGAATAAAAATTCCTTTTACTACTATGAAAATCCTCTGTCCGAAGAGATAAAGCAGGTGTTACAAGACTGAGCAGGGTATTAAGTGCTAATTAAATTTACCAGTGAGGCCAAAGAGGCTTTAAGGCTCCATGTTAAGTACGCACCTAGGAAAGTTTCCATTTAAGTTTGAAATGATACCACAGCAGTCAGTCATAGTCATGGGAATTTTGAATATGTTGTCATGCTCTCATTTTTGTAATTTTGTTAGTTTGTTAAAAAAAGTGTTTATATCTACCTAGGACAGTACTGTGCTACTTGAATAGATGGATGCATAATGGGAAGCTAATGTATTGTCAGGGCAGGCCTGAAAGAGCATCTTAGTAGTGGGTCTCTTGGAAAGAACAAGGAAGACAGTGATGGATTAAAGTCCTGCATGCTGCTGCTGGGTGCTGATCTAAGACAGATCCAGTGTAAGAATTAGCAATTAAGAGCTGACAGGGTTTTTAACGTATGGATAACATGGAAGAGTCATAGACTGCTGTCAGAGAAGCAAAAAGTATAAGTTAGCAGTGCATTTATGGTAAGGCTATGGTGTATAAGAACACTGTGGAAACTCATTAAAAAGGAAGGCCACTAGCTACAAAATGTAACTTTCTCTTTTAACTTAGTAGGGCCAAATACAAATAAATTACATGGACTGGCCCATAGTAATAGAATAGTTGACAAACATGGTGTGTTGCATTGTTCTCTATTGGCTATTGTCTTGGGAATATGGTGAGTTCATCACCTACTTGTGTTTCTAAAACATTAATCCATCTTGAACTTTTTTGTTGACCTTGGAATTAGAACTGAAAAACTGAAAAATATTAACTCTTTTTACCCTTTGTCTGCATGTTCCTTGAAATCACATTTGAAAAGACTGGCTTTGTCAGAAAACCTTAGTTTTCCTCCCTGTCTGTCTAAATTGCCTTGGAGAGAGTCCCAGGATCTTGGCATGTACTCTTGGGACCTTATTTTGGAGTAGTAAGGATTGGGAGAAAAAGCAAGCAATGTGTCGGATGGGGTAACTTAACCTACAGAGGAAGTGAAGCAGCCTGCTAACCAACCTTATGTATATGCTTCTGAATAGAGCTTGCTCAGACATTCAGCCTGAAGAAGAGAAGACTCTGGGGGGACCTTATAGTGACCTTCTGATAGCTGAAAGGGGCTATAAAAAGGCTGGGGAAGCCCTGTTTGCAAGGGCATGTAACACTAAGACAAGGAGTAATGGTTTTAAACTAGAAAAGGGTAGATTTAGTTTGGACATAAGGAAAAAGTTCTTTAATATGAGGTGGTGGATCACTGGGACAGGTTACCTAGAGAGTTGGTGGAGGCCCCATCCCTGGAGAAATTCAAGGTTGGGCTTGATGGGGCTCTGGGCTTGATGGTCCAGTGTGAGAGGTCCCTGCTTATTGTAGGGGGGCCGGACTACATGACATTTATAGGTCCCTTCCAACCCAATGACATGATGCTATGATTCTATGATTCTATCATTTGCTTTTCTGGGCTTCCTTCACCTCACTCCAAACAACAAAACTTAATTTATAGTGCTTAGAATTTTTATTTTCATTTAAAACTGATGCTGATGTGTTTTATAGACTCATAAAGCAAGCAAAGCAGGAAAGTTACTGGAAGTAATGGAAACTATAAATTGACTTACTTGGGACTAGTGTAATAGTGGATTATTTTATGTCATTGTTTTACAGCTAGGACTCCATGATAGAGAGATAGAAGGTATGCACATACAAAGCTTTATGATAGCCATTAAAGGTTATAAGATTTCATGCATTATATTTGTGGTTCTTCAGTAATTCTATCTACATTTGACTTGATTGTTGAATTTCTTTCTGCACTATATAAAGTCCAGGAAGCAAATATAGACTTTTTAAAAAATATATTTTATATTTTATTTTTTTTATGTGGGCAATAGTAAAAATGTACATAGACATTTTCTTTTAAAATAGCACATTAAATGACAGTGGCAAAAGAAATTTCCTTACCAAGAAATTGCCAAAACACTAAGACATTGTAGTTTATTCTAACCCCAAATTTGCCTACTGAAGACAAAGTGGCAGAAAAAAGATTAACACTTTTAAGCCTCATTCAATTCTTCCCAGCATTTTTAGTAATGACATATATTAGTTTAATTTTTTTCCATACAAAGGGTTTTTATATTATATTTTTATGATTTTGAAGGTATCTAAGAGTGAGAAAGAGTAGAACTTCATCACCTTGACATTGGGGTACTTAAATGTGTTATTTTTCCTGAAAAATTGTTACACATTGCAGGTGATTTTCTAGAAAAGATGAGGACATTAATTGCTTAATTTTCTTTGTGCATATGTGGATATGAATTTATTTGTACATATACAATAATGTGTTAATAAATATGATGACCGTGTTTTACAGAAAACAGTGATAGTAAACTGTGGTAATTAAATGTCAGACTAAATTAATAATAAATAATAATTTTGGACTCTCAAATGCAAATACACTGAAAATTACTCACTAGTCACCATCTGTAGGTTTGCATTTCCATAATAGCTTTTCTCTGATTTGTAGTGATTTTAATGAAATAAGTATGATGCCCTCAAGTGAGAAGGCAGCCAAGTGAGAGGTGACAAAAGAGCCTTGACTGCACTGCAATGTGAATACAATTAGACTTTAAGGCAGTACTTAAAAATGTTTCTAATCTGCCTCTGGAAAAATACAGCAATGCCCTGAATTATGTTGTTTTGCTACTGTATTGAAGCAATCACTCTTCAATTATCTGTAAATATTTGACTGCTCTTTATACTGAATTTAAAATTGTAGGATAAATAGCAACTGATGCTTCTGAAGTAATATAGGACAACATATTTTCCTTAGTATCGTACATGTTCAAAGCATATTATATATATATACACACACATGTAAATATATATATGTGTGTGTGTGTGTGTGTACATATGGTGAAAAAGCATATGGGATTTTGATAAAATTTATTTATCTCTTAAGTAATTTGAATTTGTACTACCTGCTAAGGGAATATAGCAGAAATTGAAATAACATAAAGTTACCTTAGATGCGATGTAGATTCTAAATAGAAATACCTGTGAAGATATGTGTTTTCAGTTGGCAAGTGTTTATGGTTGGAAAGGAGTAAGCTTTATTCCTTAACCAAAGTCTAGTCTTGGAAGTCTAACTTACCATTACAAAATATAATGCATTAGAAGTTAGAGCACTCAAGTTATGGTGCTATGAATTGGAAGAGCTGAGTAAATGACTCTGTGACATGTATTGTGAGATGACAGATAATCATGTCTTTAAAATAAAAGTGGAAAAAGATTGGGTTTGGCAATATTCTGTTGTAAACTTCAGCTATTCCACATTGTAGTGAATCCCTAGGAATGCTGGATCTTGAGCTGCAAGTTAGATTTTGGAGACCTGTTTTGTTAGGTCTTCCAGAAAGAAGAAGTAGCTTTCAAACAGCTCATGTGCCATTGCACTGGGGGCAGGTGTCAAGGTTTTGGTAGTGCTGGGGGTCTGCAGGAGTGTCCCATTTTTGAACATCAAGAGATACTTGTTGACCTATTTCTCGAATTTGTTGAGGTACCCTAAATGGCTGCAAAATTTTTGTGTGTGTTGGCAATTTCTCCCAGTTTTTTGTTATCAGCAAATGTTCTGAAGGTGCCCTCTCCCCATCATCCAACGTTACTGACTCCTGGGGCACATAACTAGTGACTGGCCTCTTACTGGATTTTGTTCCACTGATCACCCTTTAGGCATTGGCTGTTCAACCAGTTTATAATCCACCTCACCATTCACTTATCCAGTTTGTACTTCATCAGTTTTTCAGAGAAAATGCCTTGCTTACCTTGGGATAAACAATATCCACTGTTCTCCCCTCACTCACCATGCCATTCATTACATTTAAGAAGAGGTTGATCAAACTTTTTCTTCTGTTTTATTATTAATTGGGTATATCTGCTTGTGCAACTTTCTTCAGTTTATCTCTCCACCTATCTTTTGTTTTGGTGGATGTAGAAAGGGTCCTGTAACTACTCATTATGTTAGTAATGCTGTCTTCAGATTTTAACACAACTAGGTTTGGTTTCACTTTACAGGAAAAAGCTGAACATCTAAGGGTTACCATAACTTCACTTTCTTAAAGCTAGTAGAAATCAATGGAACAATATAAACAAAACTAAACAGAGTTTCAAATACCATCTAATAGAAGTATGGATTAACTGATTTAATAGGATTCAGTGAACTGATGGCAGCTTTAGTACCATCCTGATAAAAGAAGGGCTGGAGTCAGAGGTGCTTTGAAAGCAAGTTTTGTAGCTACTTAGGTGCAGTGTGAAGGCTGTGAGACTGCCACTTTATTGTACTCCATTTTTCAACCTATGGTTTCTTGAAAGTAAAATAAAATCACTAACGTTGGAAATGGGTTAAGTAGCAAAATTAGAGATAATATTCATCTCTTTGGACTAGGACTGTTATGTACATTTTTACTTTTCTTGTCTTAACAAGGAATTTGTTAAGTAAGACATGAAAAAATCGTATGCTAATCAACCTGATGATTTGATAGATTTATCTAGCAATGAATAAAAAAATTAAAAGAATGTTTGGCAAAGAAATAATGCATATTTTGTAAATATAGGAATTTTACATCATAGCTGAAATATTTGATATGATAATTGGTCTTTCTGCTTAAAAATTATTTGCTTCTGTCAGAACAAAATGGACAGTAAGTAAACACATTTCAAGCTTCCTCCTTCATTGTGTGGGGAAAATAACAAGCACAAACAGGGAGCGAAGAGCATCACATTCAATGTCATCATTACACTGGGCTTGCTGGGTTTTATATGTCTAATAGAATTATAGAAATCCAAGCAATTATAAATTCCTGCATTTTATGTGATTGACCACAAGGCCTTTATTCTGAAGGGTTTTATTATAACATATACAAGTTAAAATTTATTTGTGTATTATTTCCTTCAAAATAGTGATGGATAATTTGAGATAATTAAGTCTTAAAAAATGTACCAGATAAACAATTAATGGCCTATTAACAATGACTGGAGACTGGATCAGAAATTTAGTATGAGTGTAAACAAAATCATCTGCTCCAGCAGTGAAATTGCTGAACTACCGATAACCTACTTATATCCTATTTGAAACTAATCTTAAGGTGTAACATTTTTGCTCAGTATGAATTGAAGCTACCAAATTTATTTTCTAAAAAAGAGTTTGATTTATCATTTTATGCAGTGTAGGTAGAATTTAATAAATCTATTTTAAAATAATTTCTTCAGACTTAAATTTGTCCATTTCATTTGTCATCTTCCCAACAGCTGACTGGTTTTGTGTTACTTGCTGCTACCTCAAATGGGTTTAGCCACTGTTAACAGCAGAATAACTAGTTTTCCCTCAGATTATCATTAAAATACATTGTGGATCTCTTTAAAGTTGTTGTGTCAATTTTGCTTCCAAAGTGTTTTTTTTATACAGAACATAGAAAAAGCATGTGACATATATAAAATTAAGAAATTTGTGGTAAAACATAGGAATCTATGAACAATGATTTTTTACTGTTTTCTTTCAACATTCAGAAAACTATATGAGTGTTATGAATTAACAGATTCCAGCAGGTGACTCTGAATCTTCCAAATCAGTATTTCAGCATATTCCTCTCCAGGTTTGGCCTTAAAATGGGTGCTGAATTGACTACAATGGAGATAAGATGTTGTGTTGACATGGAAAGTACCAGAATTGAAATATGTGTTTAATAAAATTTGTCTGTGAATATTCTGGGATAATTTCAATTAATACTTTACTGTCTTGGCAGTAAAGATAGGTATATTAATAAGCTAGGATTTCAAACAGAAGGAAGTAAATAGTATGCAGCATTGGGATAATAGAAGAGATGGAACTTAGTATAAACAGTAAAGTTTGAGCTCTTACAGGGCCTATTACCAAGTGGAAACTCATCAGTTTTTAATAGGAGAAATTAATTGAACTTTAGGTGTAAGATTAGATCCTAGGGTGGTGTTTTATTAGTTTGTGAAGGTGATTCCTTGATGTACTAACCTGAAATCACAGGAGATCATTTCAGATAGAGTGCTGCCTAGCTGGTTTCTCCAAAGTGAGGGATTGTTTGTTGCATTTGATGATGGCTTTTTTACTATGTTCTAACACTTTAAATTGGTCACCTTAGGAGAAATAAAATTCTTTATCAGTATAAAATGCTTGTGGTTTTCTGGTTGCCTTTTTTTTTTTTTTTTGGTTGATAGTTATTTTTAGTGGTTTTTTTTTCAAAATTATTTTTTAATTAAAAATATAAATAGATGGCTTTGGAGTCACAAAGTAATCTCTGATGTGAACTGAGAGATCAATTAACACTCTGAATATGAAAACTACATAAAAGAAACTTTCTTATTCTTTCATGCAGCCAACAAATTAAAAATGGAAGAATAAAAAACCCCTGTCCATTGGGACCTTAAAGACATGTCAACTAGCTCAATAGTCCTCGCAGATGTTCAGAGAATCACAGAATCATAGAATGGTTTGAGTTGGAAAGGACCTTAAAGATCACCTATTTCCAACCCCCCTGCATGGGCAGGTTATCTAATGTGTTGTAAAAAGCTCTAGTATTTGGAGAAAATACTGTTTGATACCCAGGAACTTATTTGAATTCTCCATATTATTTACAATTGTTAGTGTGCATATATAAATGTATTCAAAATCCAGAAGAACTAGCATTTAATCTTGACTATCCCTTGCCTTTCTGAGTATAGAAGAGATTTACTTTATAGCAAGTTTTTGGGTTTTTTTAATGATAATTCTAAAATTTTTAATTCTTTCTTACTTGCCTATGTTTTCTATGTGATGGATTGGAAATCAGTGCATCCCAGCCAAGCACAGTACAGAGCTTACTGGGTGCTTACCTATAGTAGACAGTGTGGATGTTTATGTAAGACATTTCACTCTTCATCTGTAACTTTCTCTTAATGAAGGAATAGTGTAAATGTTAAACAGCATCCTTAATGAAAGTATGAATATGTTAACAAATTAGACATTTCTGTGTCAGAAAAAAAGAAATCACTCTTTAAAAGCTTCTGTGAGTCTTAAGCATTTTTTTAACTAGTACAAAAACCTCTTGTTATAATAAAGGAAAGAAGTAATGAGTATAAGGAACCTACATGCAAAATGAAAAGAGTTCTAAAAAGTGAGTAATAAAAATGCCTTGTTCTGGTCCATCTGACCACTATAGTCTCTAAAAAGGAGTGAGCATGTGAATTTTGTCATCTTGAGCAGTAATGTTTTTCTTCTGATGGTCTAATATTGGAAAGAAGATTAAATCATCCAGAGTCTTAGGTCGTTACTACTTGTCATGAACTCAAAAGCTTCTGTAATCCTAAACCCAGGCTTACGGAGTGATTTTCCCAAATGAATGCATATGGCAATGAACTAAAGCACATATTTCTGAGAAGAAAACCATAAGCTTGTGCAGGTATACCTGGCAATTGCTCTAAAGAAGTATTTGTGGAATGGAGATAATTCTTCTCAACTATCAGTTCAGTGAATTTTTGTTGAGAAGTGTAATTGAGAGGCATTATTGTATGAAATTTTTCAAATCTAATTGAAAAGGATATGATACAAAGATGTACTTATATGTCCTGGTCAGTTGTAAGCTGTGGGAGAGAAGAGCAGAACAATGTGGTTGAAGGAATGGTGATTGGCATGGTGGAGTCTAGGAATGAATGGCCTTATCACCTTCACAAAACTCAGGGTAAGTCCCTTCATCCTAAGTCTGTTAAAATAGAACATACACGTTCTCTTAGAAAGTATGGAGAAAAGTAGTACAGAAAATTTAATATTTTTCCTAACTAAAATGTTCCCACTGATTTCTTTTTTTTTTTTTTTTTTTTTTTTTTTGAGCAAAGTCTGAGAGGAGAGAAGAGATTGGAATGTGGAGGGGGATCTTGTCTCAGTCCATTGGGGAATAAAAGGCCCAAAAGCATATGTTCAATATGACAGTATATGCAGACTAGTTATCCATGTTCTTCTCCATTTGAAAATTTGAAATGAAAGTTCTTATTTGAGTAGTATCATTTTATAATTGACTACTAGAAAATTTAATAGATTAGACCTGATGAGACATGTAAATCATGGCAATTACATTAAACGTGTGCTAGCATCAGTAAAGCATTGGCTTGCATTATTGTCTAAATTTGTAAACATTGTTACCATCATAGTAGAACTCTTACTGGTAATTCTGTTATCTTTCCAATTTTCCAGTGTAATTTGGAATCTCTGCTAAAGGTAGCAAATATAAGTGTAAATGTCTAATTAACAGCTGTCAGACCAACAACTGATACACTGCTTTTCATGCTCATCTCATCATTACTTCATTCAGATTGTGAAATGTACATAATTTTATGTGTTTCTATTCTTCAGAATGAATTGCAGCACGAACTCCAACTCTTTGCTGGAGACTGATTCTTTCTACTCAAAACTAGGAAAGCTGTCTTATGTACCCTCCACTTTTTCACTACTCATTGTCTTGTCTTTGAAAAGAAATCACATATTTGAAAAGACTTTTTCATTTTCTGTCTCAAACTTTTTCATCATATCTCTTTCTTGAATTCTGCTTGTTACTCTTCATCCCTCTGCTCCTTTTGCACCTTTGGTTTTTTTTTTGTTTTTTTTTTTTTTTTTTTCTCACAGCCTGTTCACAGGAACATCTTGTAATATCTCTGCAACTGGATTGCGAAAGTCTTACTTAGTGAAGCTATGTATTTAATTCTTAGTGAAGTTAATTAGGAAAAATGAATGAACTTCTAGTTTTCTTTTAAAAAAGAAACTATCACATTTTGACACATAAAACTCCTCTTAAATTATTACAAAACTGAGTATTCAAGGTTATGTGGTAGCTCATTTTGATATATTCTAGAAGATCAAATGTACAGATATTTCTGAATTATGATGTTTTCCTGTTATCCTAACTCCCTGAATCCATTCTGCAAAGCATTCTGTTAATGCTGGAAATAGCTCTGGTCAAAATGCTTATGACTTCTTTCCTCTCCTAGGAAAAAGTTTGAAATTCTTTAAAGTATTCATTTTCAAAATGC
>NW_009954552.1:3762867-3775668 GCF_000747805.2 Chaetura pelagica
TGCTGAAACTCAGCGTGCTGCTGTTCTGTGGCTCTTTCTGTAGTTGCTTGTATTCTGACCTAGCTGCCCTTGCCATGTAGTCACTTAAAGCCAATTTGCTCATACCTGAACACTAAGAGATTTTAAGTCTGCGCTGAAGTTTTGATGCATGACTGTACTTTTCTGCATCTGCTTAGAGAGCAGGGAATCTCTGCTGCAATTTTGTAATGAGGAAAATATAAATTTAAATAGGTTTGTTTCCCTGTAGAAAAAAAGATTATCAGTTTTATATTAATATAGTTCTCCTGCATTGAAGTCCTGTTCTGTTCTTTCTCACTTTGATTCACATAACTGCTCTGAAAACTATCACCTTCATTTCAAAGTGATCACCCCTAGATTTTGCCCAGATCTTCCAATTAGCAAAATATTAGGTCCTCTGTGAGCTGCCAGAGAGTTAACAAAATGGGTTGTAGAGAAGTCTGTGCATAATTGGAGTAATAGCTAAGCTGTTTAGAAAAGACCTCAGTACCTACAGTTACCAGGGAGATTACCTTGTCATATGATGTTATCCTGGCCACATGCAGTCTCACCCATGGAGCACTGCAAAAATGAAGATGCTTCAGGGCCTGCATGGTGAAATCAGAAACAAAATATGGAACAGTCCATGAAGCAGCATAATCTAGCAAGTTTTTTGTTCAAAGTCAGAGAGCTTAGTAAAACTGTACTTGAACACCTGCTTTCTAATTGTTGCTCATTAACTTCACTGCTACAGGAGAAATGGTAGCCTTAAAGGGTAGACCAACTGGATTAAGATAAAAATAGCTTTTCATGCAGAAGAGTATGCATGCAATCACATGACAGAACTTTGTCTGGGAGTGGCAGCTGGGATGTTTGTGTGGAAAAATTTACCTTCCATACAGCTGTATGTCTGCAACTGGGTTTTAAAAGAGTTTTAGGGTAAAAAGATAGAATTGAGCTTATAATTAATGCCAGTGGTAAATGATTTCTAATTCTAAGATGAGATATGGAATTAGTAAAAGTGCCTGTGTTAGCAAATGCTCTTCCTTCTTGTAACTGAGCCATGAGTCATTAGAATTATGGAGTGCTATAAAACTTAATTAGCATTAAAGTATTCTCTCAGGTGATATACATTTTAAAAATCCCATATTAATAGTCACGTCCTACAAGTCCATTACAGATTTCATGGTTTAATTATCTCTTCTCAGTTTTTGGAACCTGTCTGGGTTGTCCACTCTTTGGCACAGAGTGGCAAATTCTTCCCAATTTTTTTAAGTTTCTGCATGAAGTGGTTTCACATCCTGTTAATATCTGTCTAAATTTTGGCTGTCTGGGCAAACAGATAGTCAGGAATAGTCAGCATGGACTTATGAAGGCTAAATCACGCTTGACATAATTGCTTTCTACATTGAGATGAGGAAGGGAAAGCTGAAAGAGTAGTGCATGCAATATACCTTAATTTTAGTTAGAATTTTACACCATCTGCCATGGCATTTACACTTGGAAGCTTGTGAAATATGGACTGGAAATATGGATAATTAAGTAGACTGAACATTGGCTGGATCTTCAAGTTTAAAATGTAGTAATCAATGGCTGAACATCTATTTGGATGCTGGTAAGAAACAGAGTGGTCCATACTGAAGCCCAGATTATTGAAGAACTTCATCGCCAACCTGGGTTATGAGACAGACTGCACTTTTATCAGATCTGTGGATGACAGCAGATGGGGTGAGATGGCCAACAAACCCAACAGTCAAGTTTCAGGTAAGAAAGACCTTGGGAAACTTGAGGGTTGGGCCAACAGAAACCTATTAATTTCAGCACAAAAGGAATGCAAGGGTCTGTACCAGGGGTAGAATAATTCATGCGTAAGAGGCTCAACTCTGGCTAGTTTCTATGACTAGAAACAGCCCTGCTGCAAAGGACCTTAATATCCTTATAGATGCCAAACAGAATATGAATCAGCAATGTATTCTCATCTTACAGAAGGCAAACCACGCTGGACTTCCTCATGGTGAGCATGGCTAGTAGATTTGAAGGAAGTTACTCTTCTCTACTTGGCACTGGTGAAGACACACATGGACTACTGTGTCCAGGTTTGGCTGCTTATGTTGAATAACTGGAGACAGTCCATTGGAGGGCTTCTGCAATTATTTGGGGTACCCACTTACCATTAGGAGAGGTTGAGGAAAGTGGATTTGTCTAGAGAAGTCTAGACTTGTCTAGAGAAGAGGAGCCTGGAATGGCAGGCTACTGCTTCTTGAATGTGTGACAAAGGTGATGGATGCAGACTCTCCTCTTCTCTGGTGGGTGATAAGCAAGAGACCATAGCTTCATGCTGGACCTTGGGAAGTTCATATTGAACATTAGGAGAAAAATATTACACTAGTAGAGTAGTGCAGCAGTGGAGCAGGTAGTGGTATCTTGATCTTGGAGCTTTTCAAGACTTTGCTAGATAAAGCCCCAGCTAACCTGAGTTGTTGATAGACCAACTTTGAGCAGAAGGCTGGAATAAAGACTCTAGGGGTACCTTTCACATGATGTTTTTCTGATTATGTGAACTTTATTTCCATTACTGTTACTTCAGCAAATGAAAAGAAAGAAAAAAGTTATGAACAGAAATTATTCTACCTGCTGTATTGCTAGGCAAGGCTTCTTCTGTTAGTATGCTGTTGATTCACCAGATGAGAGAAAATTTCCTTTTTGTTGACAACTGAGACATGGAAACATTCAACATGGTTCTGATTTGAGTTATCTTAAATTAGTAAAATTCTTAAAGAATTTTTCCAACCAGAATTAATATTAAACCCAAGACATGGAATAAAGCTCTGCAGCTGAAATCAGCTAAGCTCCTTCTGTCTTTGTTTTTTTTTCCTCTTTGCACCTCTGTTAGGTTTAGGTCACATTACATCTGATTTATTTGCTAAAGCCACAACTTTAGCAGAAGCTCTCAATATGTCATGAAAAAAAGTAAACTTTTAAAAAGGTTTTATATATTCATTTTTAACTGGCGGCTGGGTGCAGAGAAAGAAATACGAAAGACTAAGATAAAACTGAATCACTCCATATGAATACCATATTTTTCCCTCAAACACCCATTCAAAAAGAAAAAAAAAATACATCCTGCTGACTGCTTTAGAGTAGTTTTGACCCATGAGGGAGAAAGGTGAAGAACAGCTATGTGATGGTAAATGTTATATCCCAGGGCAATGTAGAAATTCTTCCACTGATCTCTGCTGCTGCTGGTCAGCGTACAGCACACCTTCTGCCTGGCTTTAAACCCAAACAGTAGGATTTAGTCTATTGAGATAAGACTCCAACAATTTCTTAAGACATTTCTTCAGGGCTTCTGCTTGTCAAAATACACAGCTGCTGAATTTCATTGCCTCTATGCTGCCTATTTTTTCTGTATGGAAGTTTTTCAATGAACCTACTTCTGGTCAGTCAGGAATTCTAGAAGAATGGTATGTGTGCCACTTTTGAACTTGAATTCACTTACTTACAGAGCATATGAAAGTAAGTGGTATTTGTTCCTGGATAGCTTGGAAAGCTTATGTGCTGGAAAACAAACAATTTACTATTTGTGTCAATTATAACGTCTATGAGTGTGCATGAGCCACAACATTGATCAGTTCAGACTTTCACCAGTAAGATATTTAAATGCATTTCAAACAGTCAATGTAATATTAATGACAAAAAATCATAAAGAGGTTTCAGAATGTATTTGAAATGTATTTCTGAACTGTAATCACCAACTTTGTGTGGCCAGCTACTGGAGAAGATAGAAAAGGGACTTGGAAGGCCTAAGTCACTTTCTTCGTGTGGCAATTGTCAAATAATGTTGAGTTTCAGATGCTACTACTCTTATATGTTTGTTGTCCCACATTAGCTACTAATCACTTTCTGTTGCAAAACACTGCTATAAAATCCATTACAATTTCCCCATGAATATTGCATTTGCTATAAGTGTAATGCTTCAAGCCCCAGTAGCTTCTACAATTCAGATAATGCTGCTGATGGCATCACTTTCAGTTTTAGAAAACATCTTTTTACATTCACAAACAGAAACAGTTAATACCACTCTTAACCTCAATTTGGAATGGATATGGGCTGAGTACAGATAAAATGCACTAAGTAGTGATGGCTAGATACCTCCAGTTAAAAAGATAAAAGGGACTTTGGGATACATACTAAGGACCTAATGTCCATGGTGAAAAAACAGGTTGCCATGAGGAATTGCATGTTAAACAGGAACATATATTGCTGGGCAGTAGATCTCGAGATATGATCAGATAATGATGCAAAATCAAGACGTAATTTGTAGTAATGTAGATGTTTCTCTCAAATTCTTTTTCCTTTCACTGGTAATACCTAGAGGAACTGGTTTACCGTAATATCCTCTTTAAAATGAACCAGTCCTTGTCCTTGTAGTTACAGCCTATGTCTGACTCGGGGAACTCAGGTTTGTCATAGCTGTACTGGAAATAACTATAAAATACCTTGTGGAAATTGCTTGGTCTCAGTGCATGTATATTGAACCTCTCAGTTGCCAAGACAGACAATATAAATAGACACACCAAGAAGTTGTTTTAGTGTGCCAACGTACTCAAACTGACAAAGCCTTGTTATTATAATAAAAATAATAAAATTTGTGTAAGGAAAGCTAGAGAGCTGGCTGCCAGCTGCCAGGTTGACTTTTCATGTTATAAACCTTGGAAGAAGTTACAAAGGAAAGACAAATTGTAATGTAGTTATGATTGCTTTCTTTCTAAAATTCCTTATAATTTATGCCTTACTGAATCTAACAATAACTTCTAAGTTCCTGCTTAAATAGTAACTTGTATGAACAAGTACAGCTGATGACTCATCATGCTTAGTGACTGTGGAGTTTGTATTTCACCAGTAGGAGAGAAGCAAACTACGTTTTTCATTGTAGCCTTTAGTGAGTAGTGAATTAGTAATATCTGACCAATAGAAGAGATTTTGAGGCCCTAGTACAGCTGTACAGAAATAAAAATGTTCACTGTTTGCCACTTAGAATTATCTTTGGAATATCTTTTAAATAAATCTTGAAAATTCCTCTTTTAAAAATATTTTTAAAAATGCTTTTGGTATTGATTTTCAGATTCAAGGGAATTCACCAAAGAAGCAGGCAGCCTACCCTATGGCACCTAGGTCAACTGTTTATTTGTTTTCTCCTCTATCTTCTCTAACAACATTTGTATATTGAAGATTTTGTGTTCTCTGATTTGCCATTGACTGGAATGCCAGAAGTGGTCTTAATCCTCACAACATACTGATAATAGTCCCTTGGTGGTTGTGTGGTCACTGATGAAATTTCAAAACTAGAATCAATAATGTTTCACTTAAATATGTACAAATTTGAGATTAATGTCATATGTATCTCTGCAAAAATTTATGCTAGAAAGTGCTAGAACATCCTGTCAAATTGACTTAAAGTGTTATTTTCTGAAGTGGAACAGCTTTTGCCCATGGTGATTTCCTTGACTGTGTAAAGATTTGACTTCAAGAAAGAGAGGTTGTGTGAGGACAAAGATAGAATACCAGAGAAATAATCCTTTTCGTACTACCAGTAATGCGAAAGGTTCCTGAAGTTGTTTTATGAATATATAAGCATAGTCAAGAAATATGGAACTGTAGTTCTATGGGAAAAAAGTTGGGTTTAGTTGCTTTCTTCAGAGTCTTGAAAAAAATGTAGTTTATTCTAATTTAATTTTTAATGGAAATTGATTTGATAATTCACTGAGCATTCATTTCCAAACAGAAAAAAACTATTCTAAATTACATTTTAGACCTCTATATTTGGGTTTGGATTTTAGCTTGACTGTCCTACAGTAACACTGGAAACCATATTTGCTACTGCAAAGAGGGCTGGAATAAACTGTTACAGAAAATATAAACCATCCTATTTCATTAAATATTTTCAGTCTTGTATTGATAACAAGCTTCCATTAGTCAGACACGTGTACAGGAGATACTACAGGATTAGTATAATTAACCAGAATAGAATTAAAAATCTTGTTCAGTTACATCAGTATTACTGTCATCCTAAGATCTAAACAAACATTTTTGAAAATTCATAGCAGTATGAGTAAATAATGTGTTCTATATTGATATTCATTACCCATTGTGTACAAGACATTCTGCTTTGACAGAGAGAAGTAGTCAAGATGATGTATATGTTGCGAAAGTTGATTAATAATATTATGCAATTTTTATCTACTTGAAACCCTGCTTTCCACTTCTAAAAACATTATCATCACTAAACACAGACCTCCACAATTAGTTATTTTAGTAGCAATAGGATATTATTTTGATTCTTGTCATGTTTTGTATGCTGCTGTTTACAAATGTTGATAGTCAGAGGTAGGAACAAGTAAAATGTGTTTCTTCAAAATCTAGATAATCCAACTTTTTTCAAATTTATTTTGAAATCTAGGTTATCCTTTTTTTTTTTTTTTCCTTCAGAATACTACATATCTTGATTTTTCCATTGTTCTTTGTGGTGTTAAATACATTCATTTACGCAGTGCCTAAGGTGGTTATTTATGAAGATGCTTTACAGTTTGACATTATACTATGAGAAAAAGATGGGAAAATATCCATTTGGAATAGGACCAGATGCTTTGTGATCAATGTGGTTTATTTTACTTATTTTACTTATTGATTTAAATTTGTTGGAATATTTGAAACATTATGGGCTGAGCCTCCTTCAACATAGAAACCTTCTGTAGGAAATGAAACATGCAAAAAGCTTTTTGAACTTGGTATATTACTCATGGCTTCCAACTGACTTCATCTGTGCTTTTTGTATGAAGAGTATTTGTGTGCCATCAACCAGAAAAAGCAAACACATCATTTTCCTTCAAGTGCTTTCATTGCCTTTCAGGTAAGTCAGCTCAGTAGAGCTAAATGACTGGAAACATACATCTGAATTGGAAAGTTGCTTAGAATGTTTTATTAAAAATCGTTAGTGATGACTGTCCCAATGCTCTGGTTAAAGATGAATTGTTGTTCCTATTTGAACACTTCAAGGCTCAGAAATCCTGCCTGAAGTACAAATGGGCAAGAACCCACTTGCTTGCTGTCAGGTGCACCAGCTTCTGAGACCTTTTCACCTTTCAGTTGAGTGTGCAGTCTCTAAGATGGGCTCCAAGGTATCTGAATCTCTATTTCAACTTCTTGAGGGATTGTAAGCACTACTGAATAAGCAGAAGATTCCTATCTCAGCAGTAATCTCTCTTGGTAAGCTCTAGAATGGACATGAACAACTACCCCGAGGTAAATGGTAGTGCTGCTAGGGTGGGAGTTTTTTGTCATCCTGAAAATAAATGTAAGGATTGAATGTTCCCAAAGGTTTTGAGTATAAGCAAAAACATTTCTAAATATGTTGGGCAACTGCTCATTTAAGTTCTCAGAAATGATAGCATTAATTCCAGGGTGTGGGAGATTTAATTTCAGTTTCCTTATCTTTCTACAGGTAGCAATAAACCTCACCTTAAAAGAGTATCTTGACTACAAAAATATTTCTGTTTGTCTCGTGTTGGTTTTGTGGTGATGTTCCCAAGCTGTCCTATTAGATTTCTATCTCATCTGATAAAATGCTTATATCTGAATGGTTAACATGAGCATGATCTGATTTGACTGTTAGGGGATCTTCTCTGGAACTGGGAGACTTGGATATCCAGTTACTATTGATCAGATGCTCATACAAAGTTGAACCTTGTCGCCCAGAAAGATCAGCTGGACAGTTTCCTCCGAAGGAGGAAATGAAGATTCTAATAATTTTTGGCAGTGGAAGAAATCAGTGTGAATCATGGATGTGTGCTTTTGCCCTTGTGATATTAAGTTCTTCTATGAATCAGTTTTTTTCACTTTATTTAAAAAAAACAAGCAAACAACAAACCAGAACAAAAAACTTTATTTATTTTAAATCAGTAAGACAAAGGAAAGAATTCCACCTTTGCTTCAGTTCAGACCTATTTTCTAAAGCACTGAAGTAATATTGACACAAATCCACTTTCTTCAGGAAAGTTAAGGATGTGCTTGCTGTAGGGAGGTGTTTATTTAATTATGATTTACATGCTTTGTGGATATAAATTTGTCTTTCTATAAAACTAATATTTGCCAGTATTTGCAAAACTGGTCAGAGTCCATTCTGCCTCTTTCCTACAACTTTTTTATTACATGCAAAATTAACCATGGTTACTACCTTGTATAGGTAAACAAACTATATGTGAAGTAGATCTTTTCTCTTCTGCATCCCATGTGTTCCATCAGTGAAGCTGTAGCTTCTTTTCGCATGTCTGCAGGGTGAGTGAATACAATAAACAAAAAACCCTGTCCCATGGAGGCTTGCCTGGTGTTTGTTCTGCCTAATAACTTTGAGCTGTTTTCAGCAAGCATTCTATCAAAGTGCTGTCAAGTAACTCTTCTCAACAGAGCAATTATCCAGATGTAGTGCAGTAGATTCTCTCTAGGCATCTTCAGGCTTGTTTCCAGTCTAATAATTTGACATCAATACATCCTAGTCTGTCATTTAGTAAAATACTGATACTGAACTAGCTACTGACTTAATGGACCCATGATGTGCTTAATAAAAGCTTTGTGGAAACATGGAAAGCACATAAGAAAACAGAAACCAGTAAAAACTATTGTAGAAGATGTAAAATATGGTTGAATGTGTAACTTAGTACTTAATGCTATGAAAATGCTGCCAGAACAAAATAAGATTTCAATTAAAAAATTATGGGCATTCATAGAGATGTAAAACCAAATCTTTAATAGCTGGGATAACAAACATTTATCTGTATAGGAGAGAGAGGTTATGAATAAGACAAATAAATTAATACGTTTGAACAGCTTTTCTATATAGAATACTCATTTTTCATTTACTCATTCCTCCAATTCTCCTTACTATTCAGGTCTCAGATTTGTTTGCTGTATCAGTGAAAATAAGGAAAACAATTTAAAATGAAAAACTAATTGAAATTCTATTGCTGGTAATATTATTTTAGGCAAATCCTTTAAAAGTGACATCTGAAAGAAGGTCTATCTGATTTGTCCTGAGATAAAGTGGTTGAAATGTCAGAGGTTATAGTACCACTTATTGTTTTCCAAAATAACAGCCCATTCTTCCAGGAGGGAATTGTTATAATGATATAAATAGTAATTAAGCTCTACAACAGTACTTATAAATATAATGTGTAATAATTTGTAATAAATGTGTAATAATTTTTGTAATTTAAAAATAATGTGTAATATTTAAAACAACTTATAATGAAGACACAATGTATTAATTGAAATAATTCACAGCAAAGTAGAGATTTCTGATAAGTAAACCAATGCTGTGTACAAGAAAAAACCACAGACACTAACATCTTTAACAACAAAAAAATGTTTGGCCAGCTGTTAATGGAGCTTTGCATATCTATGCAAATAAATCCCATAGTATATAGAAAAAATATCTAAGCTTTATCTCTGAACCTTTTTTTGACTACTTTTTATCTAATCTAGAAGCTGGGAACAGAAAATGCATATTTCTATTAGAATCAGTAAATGGGCAAGTTTTGTGTTTCCCAAAGGAAATGGAGGAAAACCCTCTTTGAGACTTTCTAACTTGAGAAACAAGATCACTAGCATTATCAACAAAGAACCAGGTAATTTCTTCCTAAATAAACCTCAAAGAATCATGGGGACTACAAAGTTCTTTGAATTGGTCACTTAACTTCCTGCTTTTGCTTTATCAGTATCGTTCTGTTGGTTTTTTCGAGTTATTATTTATTACTGCAGCATGTTTTAGAAAGTGTGCATGCAGGAATTCACAGTTTTTATTACTGAAACAGCAAAATACAGCTGTATTTTTTCTCATCCTTTTCTGTTGCATATATTCATTTTTGCCTTCTAATGTATTGCCTCTCTATTTGGGGAGGGTGCTTCAAACCAGGTACCTGAGTGGGATTTAAGGTTCCAGGTGTTATTTTCTGTTTTTCTTCTGCCAGTGTACATTATATTCTTATCACTTTAGAAATTATCTCTGCAACTGCTGAAAGTTTAGTACAGATGGAACTTTATTAAAATAGATATTAAAAAAAACACTGTAGTCTTGTCTTTCAAATAGAATTCCTGTCTTTTTTCAGGTGTTTTATGCAGCCAAATAGAATCTTGTAGTCCCTTTCTGCCTTCATCAGGTGGCACTTAACCGCACATGCTTCTATGAAATAGATCTTCCCTTTGTTTCAGTGTAACACATGCCATTTACTTATCATTGGATTTTGCATATTTTGATAGGGATGCACTGAAAACATTATGCATAGTGATGAACCACTAAATAAATCCGTTGGTCATCTAATTCCTTTCCCTAGGGATGGGATGCTATCAAGCCACTAAAATCACTTAATTAGACAGTGAAACATGCTGTGTGGTTGCCACTTGCAGAATTTGAAGCAAAAATAACAGTAAAGCAAAAATTTTCACCTGTAATGACCCTTGTGTAATTGGACAGTGTATTTCTTCCTACCTTGATTAATAGCCATGATAGCAACCATTTGGCCAGGTAGTTAAAACTAGCAATAATGGAGAAATCTAATATTCACCATCTGTGTTTGCAAAAAATGAGACTTAAAGGCTTGATAGTACAGAAGTGTGTAGTTTCTGTTGAAAAAGCTGTTAATTATATCCGCAATCCATAGTACATAATCAAAATGGTTTTGATTTTATAAGACTTGGGAAATGTTAATGAACGCAGCAGGTGAATAAATGCGATTCTCTGCAATGGTGGCAGGATATGAACGTGTGTTAAAAATGTCAATAGTATTTATCCTTTGGGTTTCAGTCAAGGTGTTTAAGTTTGAATGCAATGTCAGAGCCTGGCTTTCTGTGTGTGGTGTGATGATATTTCCTGACTCAGAAATACTTGCAGTGGTTATAGATCTTCTCTGAATCATAAACAATGCAATTTTTTTAGCTGGAAGGACCCAGAAATGTGTAGAGAGGAAGCTGGTGTTTCTAGACATGTTCTGCGTCTTTTTCTGAAACTGTAGAGCAGAATTCCACTCAGAGTGCAGAAGCTTTGAAAATGGAAGCTGATCTATTTGGAGCTGAAAGAACAAAATTTTAAAGGCAAACAACTCCACAGATACTAGAGATAATTGAGTGCCCAGTGTGATGGTTTAGGCTTGTTTTAAGGTACTCATCAGCTTTGAAAAGTTTCTGAAATCAGTCTAGGCTTTTCTCAAGGGCTGGGCATGCTGCTAGGACAAAGATCTTATAACTTCAGGATGAAAAAATGAAAGACTAGTTGCCTACTCTGTTGCTTTAGCATCTTCGGAAATACCACGTGTGGAAAGTGGAACGACATGTAACAGTTCATGTATACTGAAGTGTATATGAGCTGCTCTGGAGGGAATGTTACAGCAACTGAACAAGCAAGTCCACATAAAGTAGCTAAACCTCTGATAGTTCTACGTGGCCTTCTTACTTGAACAAACACCATCTGTTTATTCTTCTCTCCCCGCTTCTTCCACCTGTTCCCTCAAAATACCTTGCAGGTACTGCTGGTCAGGTGATCTCAAGCAAGTTATCATCTCCTTCTATTACAGAGGTTTCAAGCCAATCCAGAGCACAGCAGCTAGAGGAAAGTTAACAGATGGCTTCCCTCCCACTGCCGAGCTACAGCCTTCTAACAACAGAAAACAATATCACTAAAGAAGTAAATGTTTATATTATTGACATTGTCATTATCACATTAGCAAAAGACAAAAGTTTCTGCTAAGGTAAGCAGAGGTACAAGATCTGTGTGTGTGATGTGTGACTGACTGAACCTTAGGGGTAGCCTGTGACTTCCTAAATAAACCCCTTACATGGAAGAAAGCTCAGAAGAGATGAATAAGAAGGATGTGCCTGCAAAGCTCAGGGGATAATTCAGGTTGTGACTGACACAGCTGTTACACAAAAGCTGACTGTATGTCAACACAGGGAACCAGAGAGAGGTCTATGTATTAGATAAACAGTTCAGTGCTATAACAACTTCCTACAGCTAACCAAATGGAACTAATTTAATTGAGAGATGTAAAAGGAGAGCTCTATATCTCATTACTTAACATGTTATACATTACTTTTCAGTATGGAGACAATCAACAAAAATGTGTGGAAGCAATGTTTATTTCTCACAGGTTTTGGCTAAATTGTATTTAAAATATTTTTAGAATATTGAAGTGATAATATATTTATGCTCTGTGAAGTTCTCATTCTATTTGCACAAAGGATAATGAGAATTGATAGAGAAAAAGAGATCTAAGCAGGTGCTGAGGTGGGCTTGCCAAATAAGTTTTATTTAGATGCTAGGTGAGTACAATATGAGTCTTTCATAAGTCTAAAAAGGCGCCAACTCTATTTTTATTTGTTTGTTTGTTATCAGTTTTTCTGAAGGTGCTAATTCTGACTTCAGTTAGGAAATTGTGTCCACATGGCGGTGAAGTGTGGGGATAGCTGATTAAAATTACTGGTGATCAAAAAGTGGGTATGAAAATCAAAACTTATCTCTAAATAATAGCAGTTTCTCAGTCTGTAACAAAAAAAGTTATCAGCACTTGCATGAAATGCATTGAAGAAAGTTTTAAGGGGGTAGTTCAGACTCAACAAAATATTAGCTACCACCACAAAATTCAGATCCAAAGACTTCAAACCAACAGCATCTTCTGTATTCAACACGATATTGATGGACCTTTGCATTAGATGGTTCATTGTACTGGCTATAATTAAGGGAAGCTGCATTTCAGCAGG
>NW_009954552.1:3775723-3797693 GCF_000747805.2 Chaetura pelagica
AAAATGGAAAAAGGTTTTCTGCAAGACAAACCAAGACCAATCTGTTAGAAAATAAAAAAACAGTTGGAATGGCTACACTGAGGCAGTAAGTCTGTCGATATCACCTCCACAAGGCCATTAATGATATTCAGAGCACTCACTTGTCAATAAGTAAGCATTTTTCACAAGTACCTCCTCCACTGTTGACCTTTAAGTCCTAATTTTCAAGGGACACATACAAAGAGACAAGCTTCGGCACTGAAAATCATGCCTTTTTTTGCTTTTAAAATGCAATAGCTCACTTGAGTTATGGATTAGGATTTGCATGTAGATGGCTAACATGTGACCATGTAGCACCACTAATAAGGTAACAAATTTAGGAGTTTCAGAAAGCTGCAGATCATAAAAGGAGAGTGATATTTGAGCAGATGGCCTACCCTGACCTATGGCATCACTACCAAGTGAAATGAACGTGTCAGGATACTGCAGACAAGAGAATGGGGGGGCACTATCTTAAAAGAACTAATAACCATCACAGAAATTAATAGTGTATCGATATAATAAATACCAGATCATGATAGAAAATCAACCAAATTAGGGCAACTGGGGAAGAGGGAAACAGAGGTGTGCTCTGTATTTGGGAGGGGAAGGATGTAATATAGGGAAATTATTTGAGAGGCAGGAGGAAAGACACTATGGAGATAAGCAAGCCTGACCAGAGTAGTTTAGAAGGCCCTGTTGAGCAGCTCTGTGTCTGATACAGCTTGGAGCAGGATAGTAAGTCTGGTTTTGTTAGAACCATATTTGCAAATGACTTACTTCCAAGGTTGGGAGTGCCTGGGATGCTTTTCCTACTGCTGGCCAGGGAATACCTAGAGGAGCTTCTTGCCATCCTAACACTTACTGATTTTATAATAACTTGTAATTTTTCCCATCTTCAACTTAGACCTCAGTGTTCTACCTGCAGTTATGCACCTACCTGTCAAATGTGGTAAGAATCTTATAATCTATCCCCTTAATGTTTTTTCTCTTTCCTGCTGGTACCAATAATCTTTTGTCTTAGATTAATTAATATAAGTAAATTAAGCTCTGAGGAGTTCTTCTCAATCTGTATTTAACAATACATGCCCCTGTTCTTGTTTCAAACTTAGTGAAAGGTCTGTGCATTGAAAAGCAGAGGGTTTTTTTGTTTATTTGGTCTTATAAAATTGCATCTTCCCATATTGTGAGATAAATAACCTAATTTAATCATAATCTTTGGAAGGACCCTTACACAGCCCAAGCTACGTGAACTTTTCCTCCTTCTAAGTTACTTAATTTATTACAACAATATATGAATGTTTCTGATCCTTAAGGCGAGTCCTATCGAGAACCACTTTTTTCCTTCTTTCAAGTTTGCCTACACTTGTGGACAGTATAGCTTAGAATTGGGATGGAAAATAAGGAATAGGGGTGTTAAATGTTTTATAGCTTATAAGGTAGTATCTGAGTGACACTCAGGTAAGAGAACTCAGTGACTTCATAGAATTCTGGGTTCAGACTTGTTTAGAAGTTCCATTAGGGGACAAACTTTGGATGATCACTGAAAAATACTTTTGTATTTCTGTTTTAACATATATAGCCTTGTTCTGTTATAGGAATTGCAAGGGTTATAATTTAGTTACTTATTTTGCACAGTATGAAGAAAAGCAGTTTAAAGAGTGTTTGTGTGAGGAAGATAACACAGGGTTTCTGATAAAGGGGTTTTTCACAGGTGACAGTGATGTAGGAAAGCTTTAAAATGCTGGGAAGATAAAACTTGAAGATCAAGTCTTGATGTTGCTGAGAGGTGAAAAGGTGAAGGTAAGACATTTATGAAATGACTCCAAAATGCAGGGTTTCCTTCAGCATGACATTACTCTTGTCTTGAAGCTTGTTTCTCAAAGATCAGTTTAAGTGCAGGTTTTTGGATTTACCAGTTTTTTCTCTCACATTGTTGTGAGTTACATTGTATTGTGAAGCAGGTTCTGGAGATTCAAATCCTGAGAAGGTACAGGGAAGCTTGGTGTGTAGAGTCAAGTACTTGAAATTTCAAAATATTGTTTCTGTTATAGAAGAAATACATTTTTGCCTGGTTCTATTAGTGCTGATGTGCAATCTATATAATAGGAAGCTATACTTCCAATTAAAAACATTTTACTTGTGTTAATGACTACGGAAAGCAAGACCACTTTGTACGCACCTTTAGACAAATAAACAGGGCTTTGTAGAGAAGGTTCCATCTGCATGTACTTCACAAAAAGAAGTTCAGTACTCATCTACAAGTATGATCAAGTAGAGTGGTACGACAGGTCATAGATGTGCTCAAGTTAGGAGTTTAAGACAAGAATTTCACCTAAAAAATTACCCAGTTATTGATAGTTACATGCTGAATGCATTTCTTATTCTGAAATTTCTGAATTTTCAGTCAGTCTGAGCATGCAGTAGGTGAAAAACCGAGGGAATTTTTATGTTACTTGAATCAAGCTCAAAACAACATTAAATCAGACTGTAAAACTATGAGAGGTTTGATTTTGAGGTTTGGGTTGTTTGGGGTTTTGGGGATTTTTTTGATAGAATGCATTGAGGACTATGTATGTTAGAAAACTTGCTACTGAAATTGTAGATACGGTGAACATTCTTGATCTTAACTTTTAAAAAACTCTAAAAAGTGCTATATATTGGATCAAAAAATAATTAAAAAGCAAGCTCTGATGATTTTTACAGATACTTTTCTTAGCAAGAGAGCTTCTTTGCACAATTCTGGTTATCTGAATGACAGGCAGCTACCTGCACATTTCTGAGCATTACAAGTCTACAACAAAGAAGTGTTCAGACTGAAGCACAGCACATGTAACATGGAATGGAGCAATAGTGCATTAATTTTTTAATTCACTTTATTTACTAGCATAATCACTTACCCAGTGAAAAACTATTAAAAGAGTTTGGAAGTAAACAGTCCCCCACAACTCCTTCAAAAGTTGTTTTGGCCATAAAATTAAATAATGATGAAAATCTTAATAATAAGAAAACCCCTAATAATTTCAGTTCAACTAGTGTAGGACCATCTAAGTGTTGAATAAAATGTGTTGAATACAAGTCTTGAGAATTCACTTAATTCTCAGACATATTAATCACAGTTTAGATTATGTAGTTTGCCTGTAGATGTTAGTAAGCCTGATGGAGTGATAGCTTCCACAATTTTTTTTTGCATATATTAAAATATTTGCATTTAGTAAAGGAATTAAAACACTGAGTCTTTGCAGAGAAGACATTAAGAAACAAAAGCATCCTGTCACAGTAAATCCCTCCATCCAAACCAACAGAACACATACAACTTGTGAAGGACCAGGTATTTCCTTACACGAACATGAAATGTCCTTTGAGTCAGCCGACAAAACTGACTTAAAACGGTGTCTCCACACAGCGCTGAACCCCCTCTGTGTGTATGGGGGGGGAGCAGCTGCTGCAGGGGAGGAGCCGTGGCCGGAAGCAGGGGCAGGACTAGGTCCCGTCTGATTGGCTGAAAAGCCCGGAAATGCAAAACTGGCGCCGAAGAACCCCATGAGAGAGGCAGCGCGACACGCCCCTCTCTCTCCCTCTCTCTCTCTCTCTCGCTCTCTCCTCGTGTGTTCGAGGCAGTCGTCTACACACACAGCCTGCCGCCGCCATTTTTCCTGCCGCGCGCTGCCGCCCGTCCCCGCTGCTGGGGGCTGCACCGCGCCCTGGGCGCCGTCCCGGAGCCATTCGCCGCAGCTGCAGCTGCCAAAGCCCCAGTCCCAAAGTCCCGGAGCCGCAGCCACGGGGGGGGGGGCGACCTGCGCTTGGAGTGCCCGCAGCCTCTTTGCTACCCAGCTCATCGAACCTGCACTGCCGTGGTGAGACAATTCCGGCTACCCCAGCTTATAGGGAAAAATATAATTTTGTCTTGTGTAACTAAGGTGTACCCATATATGTTTAATGTGTTGTAATCACTCCTTTTGAACCTCCTGCCCCAAATTGCTTTGTTTTCCCCACAATAAACCTTGCTGTTGTTAGAAATATTAGTAAGCACTGAGCAGGTTATTCACTCAAAAAAGTCGGGACATAAGTTCCTGTATCCTCTGTGTGAGGCGATACCCACGTGTGGATCTCTCAGCAAATCCTGATAAGTTAATACACTACAATAAGGAGATATAATAGGTCACGGATCGTGACACAACTTTTTTCATGTTAAGGGTTACTAGAACTCTGTAGTAAATTACTTTTTTTACACCTGTTCTTGAAAACAGCAAACAGAAGTACCCACTCTTCCCTGATCACCTTCATCTGGCTTGTATTCCTCCTAAACAGAAAGGAGTGCTTACATTCTGTTTAACAAAATAGTTCATTAATCCACATTTGTACAAATCAGGAGATCATCCTCTTTATTTCTTACAGGTCTTGGCTCCTGCCAAGACAAATAGGGAAGAAACTGGATGCTTAATCAGGTTGTGAATCCTGGTGTCCTCAGATATTCTGGGTGGTGTGTGAGGATGAACATCAGAGGACTCATTTTCATCACAGCACAAAATTAGCAATGTAATGTCTGTTGTTCTCTAATTTCTCACTCATCACTCTAGAAATGTAATCCCAGGTGTCTCATTCCTATGTAAGCAGATGTGGAAGCTCATAAACTGAATTGCAACCTGAAGGAATGAGTTGTACTCAGATCTTTTCGTTGCCAGGGAAACCACATTCTCAGTCTGTGTATGTTTACAACAGGCTCTTTTCCAAAGCTGTTTAAATTTCATATTGTGGCACTCATGAACAGACTAAGAGAGAGAAACAGTAATATATGACCACTAAATATTATCATTGATTTCCTAAATAATATTTACAAAAACAGGTCATACATTCTGTTTTGGAGTATAGTTTTGATAGAAATGTGGAACACTGAGAAGTATTTAATATACATTTTTATCCTTTTGGCTGCTTTCCTGGTTTGCACTCATATATCAGTCTCAATTGGAGTACAGTTAGGTATGGTCTGAAAGTCTAAAGGGCTACTTCTCAACAAAAAGTTGTTTCAGGAGCAACTCTGTTTTTCTCCTCCAAACAAAGGAATATTTTTCCATATTCCTTTGCGGCACAAAAGCAGAATGGAGGCTATTAAGTCATACTTGATCAATGGGAACACTAAAAATCCAGAGAACTGTCACTGTGCGACAGAATTTGTGAATTTCTTTGTAATAGTGCAGAATCTTAAATGGTAACATTCCTATGTACACCACACCTACTCCGACTAGTATTTAGTGCTTTCTTCAATGTACTAGTATCCTATTTTTCCCTTGAGGATCATAAAGTTATATTTCAGACATAAGAAAATCCAATCTGCCAACTAAGGTATCAGATAATTAAAAAAACAAACAAACAAAAGCCTAATGAAATACTTTTCAAAAATCATATATATAAAATATGTGTGGAAAGTGATATAATGTAAAATCTGTACTTATTCTCTGTGGAGGCAACTTATGTGACTGACTGCCTGACTTTTTCTCTCTATTTGTGAGTCAATGCAGATCTCCAGATTCAGTACAGCCAAAGAGACTGTCCTGTGAGGGTACATGGAATGTATGTAGGCTATTTCTAACTAACTTTCTCCACAGCAGAAGCAGCCTTGGCCAGATTACCTTCTCCTAGGCAGTGAAATATAGAAACATTTACTTTTTCCTCTTCTTTGAAAGTTTATCATAACTACCTCTTTTTTTTTTTTTTTAATTTTATTTAAAAAATAAGAATAATCGAGCATTTATCTACATAGGCTGCTTGTAGGAGCTATTTGGAAGCTGTTCTGTTGTGCAGAGGCTCAAAATGGTCAACAAAAACCCAGACAGATTTTTTGTTAGATTTTTTGTCTCTAAATTACTTCTCAACAAAATAGATTATCCCCATTAAAAGAAATGAAGTAAATACCTTAAGCAGAAGAATATTATTCTTAAAAGTCCTACTGGAACATCAATTTACTTAAAATGTGAATCAGAACTGAAACAGGTTTAAATTTTCTGTGTTTATGATCATCAGTCATCAGCAGGAAGGAAAATAGCAAAAAGGTGAGTTAGTGGGAAGAGCCAGGCTTTGAATCACTTGAGTTTGAATAGTGTTCAGGTAACTCAGCAAAGAAACTGTTACTAAGTGAAGGGAATTGCTATGTGCAATGCAAAAATATAATGTATATTCCATGGTTGTAAATTAATATAAAAATGTATAAATATCAGAAGACTTTAAACTGGAGTTTTAAGGGTCTGGATGCTAAAAATAGAGTTCAAGTAATGCTAGTGTGTATTATATAGTTCTGAGGATATTGGAAACACCATAATTAACCAGTGAGAAAATGTATTAAATTACTGGTAGCTGATGATGCCCTGGTTCTTCCATTGGTAAAATGAATCCAAAATGTTACAATAAAAATGTTATAAAATGAGACAATCAAAACAAAATTCAGCAGTTTAGAGTCTGGAATAAATGACAGTATGTGGAGATTTATGTGATATTTGTCATCTTTTTAAAAGTTTCTTAGTGTTTGAGGGGAAAAGAAATAAAGGAGGATTTAATTATTCTTCAAGAGCTTATTGGGCTGGACATTATGTACTGTGATATAGCTCTGTTAGCACAGAAAAGTACCTTGAATAAATCAGTAGACCGTTGTGCATCAGAAAATTAACTAATAAATCTACCACGTGATCTGCCATTGTTTGAATTTGGAACCAGATTGTGGTAATGCAGATCCCCCATTCACTAGGCTGCATTGTGATGTCAACACCAGCCAGTATTGTTCTTGCTGTAGTTATAAGGGCTGTGGACCCAACATTATTCTTGCTTCAGTAGCAAGGCTGAGACAAGTTGGCGCTTTCTTGCCTTGCCTACTGGAGCAGAGAGCTGAAACAATCAGGTATCTCCTAGTCCTAGCACAAATACACAAATGGTTTGGGACAATCAGGATGTTCCTAACTGCACCTGGAACTCCTGTTGCCTAGGACACATACCTGAGACCCCTCCTGCTCAGATCACAAGAATACGCTGAAAGTTTCCAAAGATGACCTCAATCGAATTGTGGCCACAATGGAAAAATACTGACCAAAGTCAATCATCTTGTGACTCTATAAATATGGACCTTGAAATGAGCCCCATTGGAGCTCTCCAGGATTGCAGCAGACTGCTACCCCATGCCTCACAAAAGAAGCTAGTCTACCCAATGGGAAAAAGTAAGTAGTTCACTACTTCTTATTTTGAGACAGATAGATGAAATTGTAGTAATTTACTAAAATTCTGTTTCACAGATGTATCAGGAGGATATTTCATTGGAACTTCTTTTTGTGCAGTTTGATGATCGTTAGGTACCAAAATTTAACAACATATATTAGCCTCTGTGTGTGTGTGCATGTGTATGTAAACAATTTGATTTAGGAACTTTGTGAAATCTTTAATTAAACCCCTTTAATTAAACCCCTTACTTGATTGTAGCAAATGTTTATTTTTTGTTGATTCAGTATTGTTAGAAAATAATATAATCCACTTTTGTGATTCATTATAATTGTGTCAATCAACCTCAATTTGCTGCTATTCCAAATCACACCAGACCCATAATTATGTGTGAAAACATTACACTGAAATCCCTACACCTACACTCCAGTCAACCAAGTATGGGACTAAGACTGGATTCAGCCACACCTAGACTTCTCTCTGCAGAGAAGTTTAGAAGACAAAGGGGTCCAGTCTGAAACTTGGGACTCAACAGAAGAGTCTCATTCTTTTCATAATCCCTGTGCAAATCACTCCAACCTGATTTTGACTCAGTCATCTCCTCTATCCCTGTAAAAATTATTTCCTCTGATCCCTATGTAAATCACTTTAATCCAATTAAAACTCCTACATGTCTGTTCCACACAGTAAGTAATTGAGTGAACCTTACGATTAAATTCTGTTGTCACATTTTTATAAATAAATATTAAAAATATATTTAAAAATTTTAAAAAATCTTGATATCTTTGTCAGTGATTCTTTAAGAAACCTTAGGACCTCCCACTTGTCTCTGTGACACTGGTACACAGTAAATTGATTTATTAGGAAAAAAGTGTACTTTGATGAATAATTTTTATGAGATTAGTGGATGGATCATAATAAAGCTGATTTTTTCCTGTTATTTCTGCCAGATACATGAAGAATCTGATCAAAGATTCTTTTGATGTAGTGAACTCAGAACATAAACTATGTGCCCAAAGTCAGTGACCTTGGAGGATTATTATGTAAACACATCATACTAAAATGATTTGTTAAAATTTTTAAGACATTTGAGAAACTGAAGGAGTCTATGAAGAAGTTTTGTAGATATGAGTGTGGGAATTATTTAGGAAGCAAAACTAAACGTTGTGCATGGGTTTCTTACAGATATTTGAAGCTTTCCATTATATGAATATTGACTTGTAGTTGAATGTGGAAAGGGGGTTAGAGAGGACCTGAGAACAGCAGCTGTGATGTAGTGTAGAATCTGATGATAAATAGACCTCATAACCATGCCACTGGGCTCTGTGGTGACTACGAAGAACCTTGTATTCGAAGTGAAGCACACATGACTGAAACATTATTGTATGTTTTAGCTCATATTTCAAGGGAAGTAAGGAGGTGACTTGAGAGTAGAAACATAGCAAAGTTAGTTGATATCAGCAATATAAAACTGTTTCAGTGGACTGTACTGATAAAGGGACATGGTATTTGTATTTTTGTAAACAAAGCTGATGGTGGGAAAGAAATCTTCTGATACTGTGCAAATATTCAATACTTTGACTGTTAAGTAGTTGAGCCCATGTCGCTTGCTACATTTGTACACAGTGCTGCAGCCTGTGCATCCAGATAAGAGGCTTAATTTTCTGAACTTCAACTTGACTAATCCCCTGAGTATCTGACCCATTTGAATTAACCCTAAACTCCAATTTTACATTCATATATCAATTTTTTTAAAAACGTGCTTTCAGAACTTCTCAGTAGCATCTCCCTACAACATCCCTCAAAATCATGAATAAATTTGCTATCCTTTGTTGGAAGTAATGTCTTTTCAAACCACATTCTTTTATTACTTTCTCTCCTGCCCTCTTTCCTATTTTCAAAGTGGTCATGATACATTTACTTGAGGTAATAAAACTCTTTACTAAGGGGACATTTCTTTCAAGTCTCATCCTATAAAGAACACGATGTTAATAACAGCTTTAAGTCTGGAACAGCTTGGCACAGCTTTCTTCGATTTTTGGGTTTATATTTGCCATTCTGTTTTCAATCACCATGTAAGTTTTCCTTGGACTGCCTCATTTATCTTCCATAACAGACTACAGGAGTGAGAGCTTGCCGGAAGAAAGAGGGGGAAATGCCTTCTGGGAGTACTGATTTAATAAAAAAAATATGTTTTTCTGAGCACCTCAAATTTATAAGCACTTGAATGCACCTAATTCCCTGCCAAAATACATACTTTCTATTCATAGAGGAATTGCACACACCAGCTATCAGTATGTCTCAGCATCTTCTCTTCTACTTTACTGAGATACATACTTCCCTTACATGCATTCTGCTGCTATAAGTAGAGGTATCAGTACCTTTCATTGTCTTTGTTTTTTTGTTGTTGTTTGGGATTTTTTTTCCTTTAATTAATTCATCATTATTTTTAAGTGGACTATCTCCTTGCAGAAGGAAAATTGTTGTCAATTGGTCTATGCCATTTATGTTTTATTCCAGATTTTAAAATAGGCTTATTGAGACAAAAGTTTGCTATAGCTTTTATTATTTGGCAAACAAGGCTTAAGTATTTCAAATGCAGTCATCTTCTGAAGCTGGATTTGTTTAAAAATCACAGAATCACGGAATCACTTATGTTGGAAAAGACCTTCAAGATCATTGAGTCCAATCATTAACCCTGCTTTACCAAGCCCAAGTCTAAGCCATATTCCCAAGCGCCACACCCAGACGACTTTTAAACACATCCAGGGATGGTGACTCAACCACCTCCCTGAAGAGCATGTTTCAATGTCTGACAACACTTTCAGTTTCAGTGAAAACGTTCTTCCTAACATCTAGTCTAAACCTCCTCTGGCACAGCTTGAGGCCATTTCCTCTTGTTCTGTTATCAGTTACTTATGAGAAGAGGCCAGCACCTGCCTCTTTACAATGTCCTTTCAGGTAGTTATAGAGAATGATGAGGTCTCCCCTCAGCCTCCTTTTCTTCAGACTAAATGGCTTCAGTTCCCTCAGTCGCTCCTCATAAGACTTGTTCTCAAAGCCCTTTACCATCTTGGTCACCCTTCTCTGGACATGCTCCAGCACCTCGATGGCTTTCTTGTATTGAGGTGCCCAAAACTGGACACAGTATTTGAGGTGTGGCCTCACCAATGCTGAGTACAGAGGGATGATCATCTCCCTGGTCCTGCTGGACATACTGTTTGTAATACAGGCCAGGATGCCATCGGCCTTCTTGACCACCTGGGCACACTGCTGGCTCATATTCAGCCACTTACCACTCAGAACCCCCAGATCCCTTTCTGCTGAACGGCTTTCCAGCCACTCTTCCCCAAGTTTGTAGCGTTGCATGGGGTTGTTGTGGTCTAAGTGCAGAACCTGGCACTTGGCCTCATTGAACTTCATGCAACTGACCTTCACCCATCGATCTAGTCTGTCCAAGTCCCTCTGTAGAGCCTTCCTACCTTCAGGCAGATCAACACTCCCTCCCTTCCTTATTGATGGTACATTCTATCTCCTCATCAAGACTGTTGATAAATATGTTGAAAAGGAGAGGTCCCAATACTGATCCCTGGGAAACCCCACCTGTTACCGTCCACCACCATTCACCACCAGTCTCTGGGCCCAGCCATCCAGCCAGTGTTTTACCTAGTAGAGCATGTGCCCATCTAAGCCATGAACAGCCAGCTTTTTCATCAGAATGCTGTGGGAAGACAGTGTCAAAAATCTTAGAGAAGTCCAGGTAGACAACATCCACAGCCTTTCCCTCATTGACCAGGCAGGCCATCTTGTCAAAGACGGAGATCAGGTTGGTCAAGAAGGACCTTCCTTTCATAAACCCGTGCTAACTGGACCTGATAAAACCAAAACCATTCTAATAGGTTAAAATGGAGCTGATTCACATCAGAAGCAGATGGTAGCCATTTCTCTACAGTAGACCATTGTCTTGGTGCAGTGTCCCTCTGTTGTATGCATAGAGTAAATGTGCTTATTTAGGGATGTTTTTTTCTGTCTTGTATTGCTGTATTTGAGTGAAAGATGACTCTAGAGATGCTGAAATAGAATGCTTTAGTAGTACTGGAACTGAAAAATCGTATGAAGTGCTCCAAAATTTCATTGCCTTATAGTGGATTTAAAGCTAAATCCAAAATTATGGTGGGAATTTTCTTGCTTGGAGGTGATTTCTTCTGTAAACAACTTATTTTCTAAATATAATGAAATTCCTGAAAAAAAAAAAAAGAGTTCTCCAGGTGATCTAAGTAACCTAAAAGTTTCAGTGCTTCTCACTGCATTCAATACAGAAAACAAAGTTGCATAAAATGAGTTGTTTCTGTAAGATATAGCTGTACTTTTATGAACTCCTAAATTGCAAGTAAATGAAATTCACAGTTATTTTGATCAGAATACTGAATGAAATACCTTATTTACCTTTGGTTTAGATTAGCTCAGACATGCTAGAGTGAACATGCAGAGCGAATAGACAACCTACTCCATGATCTTGTTCATTCTTTTAACCTACTACAGTAACTAAGTGAATAGGCATTATGTGTCTCAGACAGTGGTGTAACTGGGACCACCAACATAAAATGACATTGATAATATGCTTGTTTCCTATTATATCCTGTAGGAATAAAAATGGATAAATGACACTTCCATCTCAAAGTGTTTTCACTCCCAGTGTATGTTTTGACAGCCAATGGGAGGTTTGGTACTGGCTGGAGTGGGTAGTTTTGGGAGTTAGCCTGAATTTAGTTGCACTCCTCATTGAACTCCTGCACTCCTCATTGAACTGAGTTTTTAAGCCTGATCTGCTAAGTTAGCCAGCCCATTGACAATGTCCTAGCCTGTTCTTGGTAAGCAGATACCATTTCTCCCAGAAGCTTTTGATGTGTCTTATGGTCACAATGGCCAAAAACTTGCCTGTAACACAGGCCATGCAGGCAAGTGCTGGCTGGGTGATAGGCTTGTCCCTGCCTACACCTTTGCCCTGCACTGACAAGACTGAGGAAAACTGCAAACGATAATATACTGACATGAAAACTAATGCACAGAACTATTAAGTGATCTCTTTCCCATTGGATACATGTAAGAAAATCTATAATCAAAGTTGGAAATTTGATATGTTCCTTTTATTTATTAGTCTCTATAGGCTGATGTTGCAGATGTGTTAGAAGAAGCAAAATAGAACAAAAAAATATATTTACAGGAAAATAAGAAAAATCTGAAAATCATATGCATTGAATGAAAACTATGTGGCAGTTACTAAGGAAATAGAAAAACATTAATTTCAGTTAGTGCTGGTCTTATCTTACATTAAATGCTTTCATGAACTGTGAATTATTTCTATGGGAGAATTTGCCTTAAGGCTCTTTCACTCACCAAAGTGGCAACATGGGGTGCAAAATGACCTCCTGCCCATAACTGAGAGAAGGAACTACAGCACTTTGAAATTATGCCTCTGGGGAAGTTATAATTTCTCAGAGGATTTGTAAAAGCAACTTGCAATCAGTTCTTTGCCTTCATGTGGTATCACCCACTTCATCTTCAGTTGTCCTGCTGGAAGCCCATACGAATGCAATTTACTCCGTTTTTATTCTACACCTGAATTCAGATGGGAGCTCTTTACGGAAGGCTATACTGGATTAATTTTTATATGTTATACACTGTGTTGTATAGCTGAGAAATGACTCACACCTCCCAACTGCAACAGCTGTTAGCTGGCCATAAAAAGCTTAAATGTATCTTGCTATATTGGGATTTTAGCATGTGCAAACTCATGACTGCAGTTGCCAATGGAGTGCTGCGCAGTAATGGTAGCACAGACAGCTTGATCCCAAATGCCACCTTATGACTGTAGCCTTCCTTCCACCATACAGCTGCCTTCTACATGCCCTTCTTGGGCATCTCATCTTTAAAGTTGGCAGAATACAGCATCTGAATTTCCCAATGTAAACTTCTTTAAGATTGACTGCTGTACCCTCCACTCACCTGCTGGAGGCCTCTAACACAACCAATTAAACACAGAGCTGACACTCAAACCCCCTGAAATTTAATGGGACTAAATGTTGTGATTCTGCAATGCTGCAGCCAGCAAAAACAGCCTTCATAAACCCCTTCCAAACTTGAAGCCAATGTGTTGTAGTGAATCAGGTAGATATGTCAGAGGTAAGAAGACTATGCTAGTGGAGTCCTGTGATATGGCTGTTTTTTTGATGTTTGATATTTGCTCAATAAAATCAAGGAGTCTGGAAAAAATTAATCAGTTTGGTCAATTTTTGCCCACTGTAGCACCAGTGCATACAGGAGGAGGAGCTTCTTTCTCAGCCTACAGCAAGCAGACTTTCCACCAGCTGTAAGGTTGAAATAGTAATATTTAAAGCTGGTGATCGTCAGAAAAAGTTATACAGTTTAGTGGTGGCAGAATATTTTATTTGCCCACATACTAAGCAAATTAAACACAAACATCCAGGAAGGTGAGTTTCATACGACCTATGAAACCGTACTGGTTGATATGATGTTCTGACCTGTTCATAGCTTTTTGTTACTGAACTTTATAATAATTTCATCACTGGAGTTATAGACAATGTGAAATATAACAAATCAATAGCAGTTTGACTAAGAAACTGTGAGTAAAAAACAATATATGCACCCCTCATTGTGTCAAGTTTCAGTATTTCCAAGATTAGGACTTAAAAGTTTTTTAGAAAAGTAGTCTTTGATTGGAACAAAACTACATTACAAATTCGATTTTATTTTAGATGTAAAACTCAGTGACTTCCCTATTTGCCCAATTTTAGCTGTAAACAGTTTCCAAATATCAAAATGTTAACTGAAGCATACATTCATATGTAGTATATCAACAGTCATGTAGTTGGGCAAATATGTAGCAAATAACAGTCTGTTTCTAAATAGGTGGGTTTTTTACAGTCATTTTAAAACTTGTGTGTGTTTCATTTAATCTAAAGAAGAATGAATATATTTTCCGAACTGTCACAGTGTTGCTTGAGAAATATATTGTAAGCTTCTATTAAATATTAAATCTGGAGTATAGATTTGCCCCATCTAGCCTTTTTTAACAGTCTGTGAAGTAAATTGGTTGTCTGAGTATGGTGTTCTAAATTGACAATTTCAGGTCTTAAAAGTCTGTAGTGAACAAAATAGTAATTCATAATGACTTAAAGATTTCTTGTTATATAGAAAAGTTGATGTTAAAGAATAAGGAAAGCTAAGAGCAGATGGAAGCATTTCTATGTCTCAAATGTGAGTAATATATAAGACAGTTGAAGTAAATACTTTGATAGCTTTTCCTTTTATCTCTAATTGTGTTTTGCTAATTTTTAGTTGTACAGAAGTCTACAGTACAAACAGAGAGGCAGTGATTAGGCAAGTGACTGTTTTCCTGTACTTGGCATTGGTGAGGCCACACCTCAAATACTGCGCTCAGTTTTGGGCCCTTCACTATAGAAAGGACATTAAGGTGCTGTTGCATGTCCAAAAAAGGCAGGGAAGCTGGTGAAGGGTCAGGAGAATGTGTCTTACAAGGAGCATCTGAGGAAACTGGTGTTGTGTAGTCTGGAGAAGAGGAGGCTGAAGTTGCTCTCTACAACTACCTAAAAGGAGGTTGTAGCAAGGTCGGTGTTGGTCTCTTCTCCCAAGTAACACATGATAGGACAAGCAGAAATGGCCTCATGTTGTGGTGGGCGAAATTTAGATTGAATATCAGGAAAAACCTAAACAGTTGTCAGGTGCTGGAATTGACTGCCCAGGGAAGTGATTGAGTGATTGAGTCAACATACCTGGAGCTATGCAAAAGATATGTGAATGCAGGGGACATGGTTTAGTGGTAGACTTGGCAGTGTTAGGTTAACAGTTGGACTCAAGGATCTTAAATGTCTTTCCCAATCAAAATTATTCTGTGTTTCTAAGGGGACTTACTTTGCATTTACTCTAGTCTGGTCCCAGCATCTGACTGCTCCTAAGTGTGAATCAAAGCACAAAAAGTGGGGACAGTCAGAAGATTAGTTTCAAAAGCATAATCCAGAACTGATCTGAAATGATACACATACTCTTTAGGGTACTTGTGCCCCTTGCTCCTTCTTTTAAATGCTTCATCTAATGTCAATATCTCCTGAAGGTTTTTCTTATGATGTGGACATCTAGCATGTTTTGCACTGAGCTGAAAACATATCCTGTTTTGTCTTAAACTATCAAAACTTCCAGTTGTTGTTTAGATGGGATTCATTTTACCTACCTTTAGTTGAGTAAAATCTATCTTCTAATATTGGAGAGTCATCCAGACTCCACTGTCTGCTAAACACACCTGGATAGAGATTCATTTAACTTGTTTTAGAATGGAATGGATGACCCTGAAAGTGCCACTTTCTCCATAGGATAGAGATGATCCTAACCCTGGAGATACCTGAGTTTAGAGAAGTAGATCAAGATGAAAACTGTTTCATGTTAGTTCATCTGACCCAATTTTGACCTCCTTACTTATCACTATGGTTAAATATTAAGTTGTAAGCTAATCTCTGCACTTTTAAATTATTTTGAAATAGTTTTTAGTAAGACTCATAGCATATCTCAATCTGGAAAGGACTCTAGCTCATTGCTCTTTGCAGGACTATCTAAAATTAAACTGTACAACTAAAAGCATTGTCCAGATGTTTCTTGAACTGACAGGCTTGGTGCTGTGACCACTTCCCTGGGAATCTTGTTTCAGTGACTGACCACCTGCTCAGTGAAGAAGCTTTTCCTAATGTTGAGTCTGAACTTCCCCGATGCGGCTTCATACCATGTCCTCATGTCCTGTCACTGGTCATCAGAGGGAGATCAGTAGCTCCTCCCTAAGCTGCCCCCTTTGAGGAAGCTGTAGGCTGAGATGAGGTCACCCTTCAGCTTTCTGTTCTTAAAGCTGAACAAACCAAAGGACTTCAGCTGCTCCTTGTAGGTCTTGTCCTTGAGGCCTTCCATCACCTTGGTTGCACTCCTCTGGACACACTCTAACTATTCAATGTCCTTCTTATATTGAGGCATTCAAAACTGTGCACAGCACTCAAGGTGGGGCCACACCAGAGCAGTGTAGACAGGGACAGTCAGCTCCCTTGATGCGCTAGCTATGCTGTGCTTAATGCATCCTTGGATGTGATTGGTATTTGGCTGCAAGGGCAGACTGTTAACTCGTGCTCAACTTTCAAAATGCATCATGGATGGATTTGCATTTGGGAGGAGAGGAATGTACAGCTTCAGTTCTGTGCATCATAAGTAGATCTTGCTGAATGACAAAAGATGCATCCTGGTCTTTCATCCCTACCCTAGACCCAGAATTGCAGTTGCTATAGGGGTTTCATGGATGTTGCTGAAACCAATCTCTTCAGAATAATTAATTTGTATCATATAAATTTTGTTCCATAGGAACTTTGTATTTGACATCGAAAATGCTTGCTTAGTGAGATAGTAGGAGAATGTTTTCCACGTATGCTCGTATAAAATATCTTGTTCATACTGGCTACTTCTAGTAAAAAATAATAAATGACCCCATGAAATATGATTTACTATAAAAGATACATTATCTCAAATATCTGACCTTTTCTCTTTTCTTTTCTTTTCTTTTCTTTTCTTTTCTTTTCTTTTCTTTTCTTTTCTTTTCTTTTCTTTTCTTTTCTTTTCTTTTCTTTTCTTTTCTTTTCTTTTCTTTTCTTTTCTTTTCTTTTCTTTTCTTTTCTTTTCTTTTCTTTTCTTTTCTTTTCTTTTCTTTTCTTTTCTTTTCTTTTATTTTATTTTATTTTATTTATTTTATTTTTTTATATAGATCTTCTCTTTTGTTGTCTCCAGCTCTTAATGTGAAGCTGAAATGATGAGCCACATCAAAAGCAAAGCTATGACTTTGAAAAATGCTCAGGAGTGCTATGACAGTGATTATTAAAGGACTTATATAATACTAAAAAGTAACATATTTACCCTTTCTCTGTGCAATGAGCTGTAGAAGTATTTTGGAACTGTAATGTCTCAGTTGTATGAATGACTGTATGGCAGATATGTCCTGAGTTTCCTGTCCTTACTGATGGGATTCCATGTTAAGAAATCCACTGAAGTTTCATTAAATGAGTCTGATTTTGTCAGATGCCTGCAAGAATAATTTGTGTAGGCTTTTTCACCTTTCTTTCTAAATATGGAAATGCCACTGAAATTAACCATTTTGATATGAAATACTGCTTTTTAATCTACCAACAGCTAGGGGAATGCCACTTTTTTTTTTTTTTTTTTTTTTTTTTTTTTTTTTTTTTTTTAAGCTGTCATACCTTATGCAGGAGCACTCCTTTGCCTACCATTTACAAAAAGGATCAGAATATCCTGGAAAAAGATTTGGATTTTTTTAAAGATGAGATAATTGACATAATATCAAAACTCTTTCATGCAGAGATTTAGGCACTCATCACCCTTTAGAAATCATGCCCTTTGTAGGTCATGCATGTATATGTCTTTCACTTTGGTGACTGTCTTGCTGGGAAGCCATGAATACCTCTTCAACTTGCTGTTACATGAATGATCCTCCTTCTTGAAAGGCAGGGAAGAGTCAAGGCATGGTTGCAGGCAAAGAAGTAGAGAGACAATATTCTGATCCTCTTAATCCAAGAGAAGCCCACACTTACTCCTATAAGTGTTGATGTGGCAGTGGATGGAAGAGTCAAGAGAAATAGATGATGATGTTGAAAGTTATTGAAGAACTGTGCAACATAAGAGCTGCACTATCTTCATGCATTAATTAGGCTGCTGAAGTTTGTATCAAGAAGCATTTTTTGACTCCAGAAAACTCACTGTTTGTGTCTATGGATCTTCTTTTTAGGATACTGGAAGATAACTTTTTAACTGTATTCTAGTGAGATTTAGGATGCTGTTCTACAGGGTGGGTAAAGACTTTCTGTCTCCTTAGTTGGATGCAGTCTGTGACTTCCTGAGTGTGACTTTTTGGAAGGTGATATTATACAAGGTAGGGAAGCATCTGTTATTTTTGTGAGTGAGAGCTGTAAGGTAAGCAAGAAAAAAGTGTGTGAAAGGAATGTCCAATAAATTTATAGTAAAAGGACACTATCCCCATTTGAGTTTTTAGTTTCACAGGCATTTCCTAGGTAGATAAGAAAAATATAATGTATCTGGATAATCATGTATCACAGTGTATCTAGAAGGGCTCACTTGAAAACTGTTTCCTCCTCCTTTTTCTTAAGAAATTATTTGTCTTATTTCTAACAATTCTAGTTATTTGTAAAACTCAAAAACTTTGTACATGTATCTGACTGGAGTTGATTCCATTTGGATTACTTGATGTCAAACAAGGTTTTGCCAGGAACAGACTTCTGTTAGATTCTTCAGTCTTTGGGGTGAAGTCACATATTGGTGCTTGTTAGATAGGATTCCTTATTCAGTGTTTGGTCTTTTGCCACCTTTCACCAAGGTGTCTTAAAAAAATAAAGATGGAAAATGTAGAGAAACAAAATGCAAAGCAGTTGTAAATCATCCTAGGATTCCTTCACATATATATACATTCAGAAACTTGCAGATAATGGAAAGGTGTTTCTTAAAGATTCTGAGTCATTCCCAATTTTTGTTTCTCCACTGCTAGGCAAATAATGCATCATTCTGCCAGACCTATTTTTAACTGTTTTTTTCACTTGACTAACAGCCCTGCAGTGACATAAATATTGCAGGACCACTTCATAAACAGTGAGTTTTTGAATGAACACAGATTTTGACAAAAGTTTTTTAATTGCCAAGGACCAAATGGCAGACTGCTAACCTTTAAGTGAACTTTATTCTAATGGTTCCCAAGGAAGCTTGTACATGAAAACCTTTGCTTTCCTGCTTAGACTGAACCAGAGGACTCTCCTTAATATAAAATTGGGCAAAGCCTCCTAGTATTCCAAAGCAGTGCAATACCAGACATGGTAGTCTGATAGCAGGGGATTGTGTAGATTTTCACTTATTTTGACATTAATTGGGTTTTTGTTGCTGGTTGGTTGTTTGTTTCATGGGCTCTTGTGCAATATTATTGTAACATTTTAATTGATAGTTCAGGGCATAACTAGATGTTTGGTTTTTGGTCATATCCCTAAGGACTTCCTCTCTTACTGGTGCCAGTAGACACTGGCATGTAAAGATGCAGCTTGTGAAATGGAGACAAATATGTTCCTTCCCTTGGCAGCAGGAGGGTATATTTCTCACAGTAAATTGTTGTTCAGTAATAGTTCTTCAACCACTCAGAGAGATGAACCACAGTCAATAACATTATTATATTTATGTCTTAGTACATTGTGACAACACTGACAATTGCAAATATATATCTTATTATTTATTTATTTATTTATTTATTTTAAATGTAAGGGATTATGTATTACCCAGGAGTTTCCCTGGAATGTGTGGAATATTAAGTAAAACTGCTTGGGAGAGATTGAGAAGATCAGTTCTTTGCTTACATGAACTATTCTGCCTAGGACAGACATAGTTAAAGTAATTTCTGTTTCCAGGTTATTTCCTTTCCCATGTCCTGCTGTCTTCCTCTTCTGGAGACAATATTTGTTCTATTTTTATTTTTTTTTCCCCCAACCCGAACATTCGTCTGTCCATTCTCAGTGTCATTTCTGTGAAATACACTGATTTTAAGAAAAAAAATCCCAAACCGAGCCTTCTGTCAAGTGAATGGTAAAACATATGATGGAGCAGCAAACACCAACATGTTGTGAAGAGATAGCTAGTGTGATAATCATTTAACACAGGTCTGATGCAACCACATTCTAGGTAACCCTGTCCTTGGGCAGGATTATCTATTTAGTTTAAAATATCTGGAAAGAAACATTTCAGAGATACTTCAGCATCTCTACTCCCGCTGTGAGGCCCTTTGTTCCCCAGTGTCATCATCTACTTTCTAAATGTCAATGCAGTGTTTGCTGCCTGTACTTTGATTCTGTACAGCATTACTCTATAAAAGCTAAAGGTTACTGTTCTGCTGGTGGAAAGTGTTTGAATGATTTGCAAGAGCAAGGCTAAAATCATAAAAGGAGGGAACTCAATAGATCAGGGTATGCCCTAAGACATACTGATACAAAATTAATCAAAAAAAAGCTGCTTCCAGTCCCCTGCTGTCCCTCCCCTCCAGCGTAAAGGTTGGGAAAAATAGGGGAAATAACAAAGAAACCACTTCTGCATGTGAAAGATGGTATTTAAAATTAAGAATTCTTATTGCAGGATATAACTTCCTGCAATTTTTCTAAGTCTTATAGTTAAATTTCTGGTACTGAATATTACCTTTGTGTAGATAGTTGAAGGTGGGGTTATTTTTTGTGTGTGTGTGCTGGTAGGGGTCTGCAAAAGAAATGGTTATATATCTGAAGTTTTCTTCCCAGCTTTTCAGCTCATTTCTATTAAGGTATAATTCTCCAAGGAGTCAAGAGCTAGAACTGGGTTGTCTGGTACAAATCTGAGGCAAAGGTGCTGTGGGCTTACGAGAAGAACAGCTCTTCCTTGTGAAAGGTAGTCAAGTATCAATATTGAATATTCAGTGTCAATACCAGATGAATAGAAAGAAGATAGTTTCCTTGTTTCTGGTCATGTATGTCAGTAGCAGTTAAGATATTGTACTAACTTTTATTAATGCATCCATAAATGTTGTCTTTAAAACACTTCCTTTGCAGCCTGTTTTTAACTTCAATATGAAACTACTAAATTATTGAAAGAAGAATAAAAGAAACCCTTTAACTACTTAAGTCTAAAGTAATTAAATTGAAAGCTTCAAAGAGATGAGGTATTTCCTGCGTAAACTCTCCTGATTGAAGAAGGAAAAAAACCCAATTCTACTGTCCTTTAAATTGCCAGTTACCTGCTATTGTTTCAATACTGCACACAAGAGTTAATGGCATACAAAAGTGCTACATCCTCTTTTATTCTGTAAACATAAAAATGGCTGTGGACTGCCTGTCCTGGAGATCACTAATAAAGGAAGCTGCATAAAAGCAATATTTTATTCTAAATTCTCTGCTGAATGCAGGATTCAGGTGGCATTTTTTTCAAGTACTGTGTAAAAATTGTTTGTCTGTCAAGCTGAGTTTCTTTCCTCGAAGTCCCTCTGCACGCTTTAATGAATATTTATTAGGGCAAATCATCCAGTGTTTGACAAGCTACCCATGCTGTGGTAATCTGTGCAAGCCAGCTCCTTGTTTCTCTTCTTTTGCTCATTTACTATTCTGTCTCAGTGGCTGAACACAACCCTCTCCTTCTGCTGCAGCTTAAATGTAGCCAGCAACTTTAATGATCTGACTAATGCTCAAGTACAACAAACATGAGGATAAACATCCTCTGTCAAGACAATCTCTGTCAGCACCTATTGTGCTTGGCTTTGAGCAAAGGAGTAGCTGATTTCTTTATGTGTTGCCCAGCACTCTGCACCAGCCAACTAGTCTGTGACAGTCAATGTATGCTTTATGCCTTTTACATGCTGTTCTGGTTTGGTGTTTTTTTTTGGTAGTGGGGGAAGGGCCACAGGAGTGGCTCCTGTAAGAAGATGAGAAGCTTCCCTGGCTCCAAACCCAGCCAAGGAGCCATTAGAGGGTCAGTAGATGCGCCTCAGTGATTAAGATACGAAAGAACCAATGTAACACCTGAGCAGAGAAGGAGAGGGAGAAGAGCTGTGTTAGAGGAGAAGAGTTGTGCTGGAACAGAAGAACGGTGCTGGTGGAGGAGAACG
>NW_009954552.1:3797730-3803391 GCF_000747805.2 Chaetura pelagica
ACATGGTGGAACATTCCCTGAAGGTGCCAGGAGGGGTGAACTTGGCCACTGGACTTGGATTTTGTGACCAGAGGATTTGCTGCCAGTGAACTCTGATTACACAGCTGTGGAAGACCCCGGCACCAGGGGAGGTGGCTGTTCCTGAAGGAGCCCGTGACTCTGTGGGAAGCTCAGGCTGGAGCAGCTCCAGTCCTCGTGGGAAGGACTCAGGAAGGAGAGGTTGGTGGAGGACTCAGTGCCATGGGAGGGACCCCGTGGGGAAGCAGGGCAGGACTGTAAGGAATCCTTCTTCCTGAGGAGGAAGGAGCAGCAGGAACCACCAGCCTGTGAACTGACTCCAAACCCCATCCCCTGCCCCCCTGTGCTGCTGGGGGGAAGGAGGGAGAGAAACCGGGAACAAAGGGATTAGGGCCTGGGAAGAAGGGAGGGGTGGGGTAACATATGCAAGCCCTGCTCTGTGTGTGTCTGTGTCCTGGGGGTGTTTGATTAGTGTGAAATTAAATTATTACTTTTCTCCCCAAGTTGAGTTTGTTTTTTCCGGGACCTTAATTGGTGAAGAACCCTCCTTGTCCCTTGTCTCAACCCATGAGCTTTGTCCTCCTCATCCCAGCATGTGTATGGGAGGGAGGCAGGTTGAGTGAGCAGCCATGGGATTGGGTCTTCGTTGTTTATTGCACAGTCTTCTCATATTTTATGATAGTTTCACCCTTTCTCTTCTTCGTAAATTGCATTCTTCCTAGAAACATTTTTGCATCAGCAGCAGTACCTTGCAAGGTTCATAGCTAGAAATGAAACACAGTGTTTGATTCCTCCCAACATCTGACATTCTGTGCAAATGCCAGTGCACCTATTTGAGTTTGCTTAAGAACGTGCATTCTCTCTTCCCCCTGTCCCCCGCGCCATAATATGAAGGATGATATTTAAGAAAACCTAGTACTTACATTAAGTGAATTTATGGGTGATTAAGAGCAAACAGAATGTCGAGAAAAGGTTATTGACTAAGATGTCCCTCATTATAATGCCACAGTTTTTCAGTAAACAGCTCCATCATGTTCTAATAAAAACAGCCTGCTGCATAAAACTTGTTTTTTGACTTTATTTTCTGAAAACTAGAAGGTATTTATTCTTGGCTTGTTTATTTCTTTAAAGAATAATAGTTTACTTGAAGCCTGCTATTCAATTTTAGATAAATTAATTGTGTTTTGGCCTAGGTCTTGAAGCTCTATATCAGTCAGAGCAATGGGTGTCAGCTTCAGCCTCTATCACCAGGCCGAAGATCTGTATTTGTTCAGCTGGAACAATCTTTGCAATAGTAATCAAGGTCACCTGTAGAATGTAACCATTATTTTCTCAAGAAGAGAGAGGTTTGCTTGTTATTATGTGTAAATATGCAAGGTTGCAGTACTGCAGATTTTTTTTGGTAACGAGTGGAGTTTTACAGCACTGTACAAGAAACCTAGAGAAACTTTCCTTCTAGCAAAGGTGTATAATCTAATTACAATGATTTATTGGTTAACCTTCATTCACAGAAGCAGTCCAGCCTCCACCATACTCCCTCTCTGGGAATTGTGAGTTCCTGCTTTGCCCGTTATATCAGCACTAGTGCTTATCTGACCTGATGGTGAGCTGGTGCAAGATGCTGAAGTAAAAAAAAATAATTTCTTTTTTTGTAGGATTAATTCTCCATAATCTAGCTTCCAGGATTGACTTGCCATACAGTTAATATGTTACCTACGCAAGTATGTGGAAAGGGGATGAGTTCCTGGTCTGTGTCTGGGACTGAGACATTGAAACAACAGGACCATGACTTAATGCAGCAACTGCCTGCTATGTTGGCTTGATGGTGCTGTGAAACCACATCTCTGTGTAGAGGCTGTCTCTGGACATTTGTTAATTGTTTGTTTGTAACTTTCAGCATTGATTAATCCACAAATTCTGATTATTTTTTTCTTAATATTTGGTATTGCAGTCCTCAGAAGTTGTTCATTTAATATTGATCAAACAATGCAGTGATCTGGGTTGGTACACAAAGAATTTTCCAAAGCAATGAAATTGAAAAAGTTACATCTCATGAAGTTAATCAAAGTAATAAGCAAAATTGTAGTAGTAAATCCATTTAATATAAACTAAAAGATAAAATTTCTTCCTTAGCTAAATGAAAATAACTTGAGTTTTGTTTTCAAAATGCGAAAACACCCTTTTAAGAGTCATTGTTGTATCTTGCCTGCCTCATTTTTCATGCAAAATCTTGGTTTAAAACACAGGAAATTCAAACTGATGAGGCTAATATCCTGCAAAAAAACCCAAGCAAAATATCTGAAATTACAAAACAATGCTGCCAAAAAAAGAACGCATTTTAATAAAACATATTTGGATGTTAAAAGTGTAAAAAAACCCCAAATTATTATCCTACTTATTGCCAGAAAAAGGATAATAGATACAAATACAGCACTTTGGAGAGAATGAAATTATGTCCTGGCCACCCATTGAAACCAGTTGTGGAAAGGAACTTGAACCAATATCTCAATAGATTACATGAAAATATAGGAAGCAGAACTTCAGAGATTGTAATAAACTTTTCTATCATGTACCCAAATATAGATTCATATGTATTATGCTGCTGACATTAGATCACAGTGTATTTTTTTGCCTCCTGCTGTCCCAGGGGTTCTTTTATAACACCTATGTGTTTGACTTAATTGCTTGCTGAATGGACTGGTATGGCATTGTAATTTAAAAGCAAGCTTATGAATGGGGCTTGGCCTGGTATTTTCAGGGAAATGTTCTGAAAAACACAAGCCTTGCCATTTGTGTAAAATGTTAATGATTTGTTTTTAAAACCAACCTTTCTAACCACTGTGATTAAACTAGGGCTAGAGAGAGCTAATACAACTAATAGAGAGAAGCTGGACTTTATAAAAATGCATCTTTCATCTTGTGGAAAAGTTATAAACTTTGCCCGGTGGCTTATTCTGCTCCAGTAAATGCAGATACTTTAGTTAGCAATGGGGTTTTCATCTTCTCTTTGCTAGATACTGGCAGAAGCCCATATATTCTGATGAGAAGCAAAACTTGTTTTGTTGCTGGAGATTGCATAAAACAGTTGGAATTTTATGTAAAAGATATTGCTAAATTTTCCCAAGGGAAGGGAAGGAAGAAGAGGTTTCTGGAAGAAGAGGAGGGGCTATTTTATAGCTGTCCTCATCAATGTAATTATTCTGTTCTGTAGTATTTTTCAAGATTTCAGGTGCAAGATACCTCAGAAGCTGGTGACACACATGTTGTTATATAGATCTGTGTCCCCACTTGTTTTGTTCAGCATTTGTTGGCTATCAAACTTTTTATTGCAACATATGGCTGTCTGATGTTAGCATTTCACTGTGGACAACATAATGAACTTCCAGCAGTCTATTGCTCCCATAAGCCTCATGCTAGCTGAGCAGTGGTGAACTTATCTGGCAAATATAGTGCTTTTTCAGATGGGCTTGACATCAGTGTCTGGAATGTGAATAAGGACCCTCATCACCCTTCCCTCCCTAATTAGAAATACAAAGTCTTAGGTTTTGCTCAAACTGTATTTAGGTTCTGGCTTCTTTTGATCTTTAAAATATTGTAATTTTAAAAAAAATCTATGTTTCGGTTGATTTACTATCCCTTCATCAGAGTAGCAGATGAACTTCTCCATGGTTTTGGTTTCTATTCTTAACTCAGCTGATGAGGAAAAGGATCAGAAACTAAAATTTTGAAATTGTGGTCAAATGTCTTAATGATAAGTAGCCTTATTTCTGCTTTTTATGTTTTAAATCTGTGTGAAGTTACAAATTTTTACTAGCTTTTGTGTGAAATGATAAACTGTTTCTTCTTACTTTGATCTGTTCTATTCTACTTCTATGAGTTTCTGTATTTATAGGCTGCATGAAATATTTTGACAAATTGATGGTGCTGAAATTGTTGCCAGCTGCAGAAAAACACTGAAGATTTTGGAAGTCTAATAAACTAGCATGGAACCTGCATAGCTACTTATATTTCTTAATGGGTAAAACACTGCATTGTGTAGGAGTTTAATATTTTCAACTTCATAATTTATTTTTGGAAAAAGAAACAGGAAGTTCGGTGAAGGAGCTGAAATCTGAAGATAAATCATGGTGATATATCCAAGTGGAAAGGAGGTCTTTGAAACAGGCTTTCTGAATCTGTATGTATTTATAGGCATAGATCAGAATGTATCCATTGGCTGTCTCATTTGAGCAACTAGTGATTTGGAGGAAGGTTGTCATGTACTGCCTGGGTTAGGAATCTGGCCTAAAGTTTTCATTGTTTCAGAGATGGTGTTATACTTTAAAGACTGTAGTGGTGTCGCAATGTTTTGATAGTATTAAAGTGAAGGGTAATTAACAATTGCTGTGACATTGAGCTACAACTTTTGGCTATTTCTTTAATATTTTAGAAAAGCAAAATGAGACTTTTAGAAAGAATCCAGTGCATGCAAGATGAAGGATCAAAATTAGCCACTCAGAAGAACTGTTTAGAAGACAATCCCCCCTCCTTGCCTGGCATTTTCTTAAGACACTCTTTTCCAATACTTCCACACTTCCATCATCAGAAATTCAGAATAATATTGTTTGATATTTTAGTCAGATAGGACTAAAAGTTTCACCTGTCCATTAAGTCCAGTCCTTATTATGTACTCACCATGTTTTATATGTTTGTTTTCATTAATTCATTTATCTTCTCAGAAACTACGGGGTATTTTGCTACTGCCACTTCCCCTGGAAGTCTGTTCTGGAATCTGAGTGCTCTGATGGTTAGCAGCATGAACATTTCTATGTTTTTATTGTTGTTGGCGGTGGTGGTTTTGTACTTGGGGTGATTAGCTTGAATTCTATGTATATTTAGCCACAATATTTACATCCTATTTCTGTTCACCATGTGTAGGGTAAATCTTAAGTGGCATTGAGGTTTCTAATATGACATAAATTTAAAACCCATGAAAAAGATAGTGTTTAGTCAGACTTAAAGACTGCCTTAAATTAACTTCTTGATGGTTGATTTCAGCCATGTAACAATTTTATTCTGAACCCATGAAAATCATTAAGTACAATTTGAATGCTGGGAGAAAATTTGAGGATGCAGTCCAACGATGTCAAAAATTTTAAGCATAACATTATAAGCAGCTGCTATGAAAAGGTCATAGAGCTGCAAGCAATCTGAGCAAACAGATTGCCTGGGCCACTCTGGGCCATTTATACTGTGTAGGTAATAAAAAAAGACAGTGGAAACTACTGCTTGAGGAGCTTCTTAAGTTGACTGAGTCCTTAGTCAAGGGACAACATTAGCATTGATTTTAATGGCAGAAGAAGAGTATCCAGTTCTGAAAGCAAGTATTTTTCCATCTTACTGTCTTGCAATATATATGAGCTTTGTAGAGTGATCTCTGCTGTAATAATGATTATTTGGGGTTTTTATGTTAACTGCATGCTAATATTGATTATTAGTAGTGCTGGTCTAAGGAACAGCTGAGAACCCGCAGCTTTTGATCTCCCTTTCTTGTGTCCTGAAGTGCTGGATAGAATATTTGCAGTTAAGTGAAGCCAGCCAAGCTATTATGTTTCTCATTTCTGTTAAGTAAACAGTCACTGAAACAATTTTGAAATACCATGT
>NW_009954552.1:3803634-3826720 GCF_000747805.2 Chaetura pelagica
CCTGCTGAATCTGAGCTAGATGCAGCAGTTGTTGCTCAACAAATAGTCTAGGGATTGTGAGGAACAGCAGGCTGATGGGAACGCTTTATCCTGATAGCAGCAGTAGTTTATAAACATGAAAAGCATGAGGAAGACATTTCAAATGAATACTCCAGTATAGTTTTTAAGCTATTGTCATAGTCTGTTTATCTCACAGAGAGACAATAGGGAGTATAACAGCACTACCTTATTCTTGACTGTATTTATTAGAACAGTGGAATGCCCTCTTCTGCATCCTGGAATCTTGGCTGCCTGGTCCTCAGACCAAATTTAATATGACAGTTGTATAGTCTTTAGGTAGTAAGCTGTCTGAACAAGAGGTTTTCCGAGGCTTGACAGACAATTGTTTCCTTTATTTGTGTGATTCTTTTAAGCTCAGGCCCTCACCATTGGGATCTTCCTGAGCAATGTTGCAGCTGTGTCTGCCTGGCCACATGTCCTGCTGCACCTTGGCTTACCGGCCAACCTTAGATCTGCCTTGATGATCTTTAAGATCTCTTCCAACCCAAATCTATGTTTCAATTATTTCTCTGGAGATCACTAGACTTCAGCTGGACTTTGTTACCCTTTTCAGGCTCTCTATGCTCAGCTTCTGTGGGTACTATGAGTCTGTGCCCTTGCCAGTGAGTGTGCTGCCCTGCTGGGCTCACTGCAACTCCCAGCTCCCAGCACACCTTGCTTTACTGAGCAACCTGCTTGTCCCTTCTGACAGCTGCTAACACTTTTTTTTAGCATAAGGATTCTCAATTTGCAGCCATGTTGGAGTGATTTGCAAAAGAAAGGATATTTTTATAGTGCAGTTTTTCTTCAGTGTTTTACAGTTCCACAAGAGAAATTTACTGATAAAATAAGTCTGTTCCATCCCCTGATATTTGAAGTCAAAGTGTATGGTGTCTGATCCTCTTAAAATAATTGAATCAGGTGTATAATGGATACTACACTGTTATTTTTTTTTTCTTAAATGTTTTGAAGATTATTTGCTAGCAAAGGAATGCATGCTACAATGCGGATGTGCTTCCAATTATCCTAATGGACTACAGTGGTCCAAAAAGTCATTAAGGTAATCATGCATGCTGATGATTGTGGTGAGTGTGAATAAATTGGCATAACCAGGAGACAGCTAGCACTCAATGTATACACTGGGCTTTGCAAAGTTTCGTATAAGTATGTAATTATAGCTGGAGCATAGATGTTTAAAGGCATCTGTAGACCAGCAACTTTTGCCAGCACCTTATTCAGTGATATGCTTTCCTATAAAGTATTTAAAAATCCAGAGCAAGGCCTCTTTGGTTAATGGTGAGACAAAATTCAGATTCAGTGCTACCTTAGCATGAGTTCCTTCTTAAGGTACCAATCTTGTCTTTACTGTTGATGGATATATATGACTTTGACTGTGTTCAGACTGCATTCAGCAAGGTATAATCTGTAAAAATAATATTTTGGAGTGCTGCAGCATCCTAAGGATTGAAATAGTGACAATCACAGGATAGTTTTGTTGGCCTTGGGCATATATTGGGAACGAAAGATATCAGAATGCTGTAACAACTTTTCTCATGCTGAGGCTGAAGTATTTCACTGAGTAGCATGAGACTAAAATCAATAGCTGAGAAAATGTAGACAGCAAAATAGCAGTCAGTCATCTCCTTTAGTGGGAGTGAGCTGGGGAAGTATAAGACAGAGCAAAAGGGACAGGATTGGAATTAGAATTTTCTGACTTTGGGATGCGAATCAGGGATTTCAGGCTTAGTTGATAAAAACTCTCCTTAACCTGTTCATAAATTGGACATTAGGTTGGGTTAGTTGCATTTGTATGTGAAAGAGTGAGCTCAGTCAGGTCATTGCTGATTAATGAAGTGCTATGGCAACGATTACGGTACTAAGTGGTACGGTGTCAGTAAAACACAAGACTAGTTACAGGCCTGCAGAGAGACTTCAATGACAGTGGTGAAAACACAGCTCTGTAATTTGTTGTATAGGTCTGAGTTCTGCTTCAAGTAGACCTACTTTGTGGCTTCCTCTATGCATTCAAGCCAAAGACACCTTGATTTATCTACTTCTCTGTATTTTCAGCACGTATGGTAGTTACTTGCCCCTGCTTAAAGCAAACCTTATAGCTTTGTAGTAACTGCATGTGTTTCATGTCCTTGTACATTTTTCTAGTACAAAAGGTAGCTGTAGAAGAGAATATTATAGAAATGTAAGTCCGTAAGCCATGTAGATCATCAAATCAAAGACTTAGAGTTCACAAAGGCCTACAAAAACTTCATAGCATCTGGCAAAAAACTTGGAGCAGGTACTTAAAGCTTATATGTCCACCTCGAGATGTCAGGGCAGTCACCAAAGGTTGCCTAGTGCATAGTGTTGTTAAATACATTTTTCAGATATCACTAGGAAGCATACTCAGAATATAAGAGATGTGTAGATACTTGGAATGTTAGGACATCTGGTTTCTGGGCATATCTGGTTAAGAAATATTCAACGTGAAAACAAAAGGCTAGAGACAGAAACAGTAAAAAAAAAAAACCTATAAAGAGAAGTAGAAGAAGCTGAAGTTACTTGGTATGAGTTAGAGCACACGTTCCCTTCTGACTTCACTTCTAATGCCTGATGAATCTTGTATGTTAGAGAAGCCCCTAAACAGGTAAGATTGATAAAGACCTCTTTTCCATTTGGTTTCTAGCTGTGTCTGATTGTTACCCTTTTCCCAAATTTCCATTTGTCTTTAGCATACTTGCAGTTTCAAAGGGGAGAAGAATTCTTCCTAGGTCCAGAAATCACTTTTTAAAATGTAGACATATGGGCTGAATTGCAAATGGCTCCAAAATTAATTGTTGATGGACTATCTCAGGTAACCTATTAGTGAGGTATGAAATGCCTTCCTAAGTAAAGCAAGCTCACTACTACTGCAGTTACAGCAGGCTGTTACAATACAATCAACAGGTAGCTCTGGTCACTAGCACCGGACCGAAAAATCAGCTTCCCTCACAACTGCAGACATAAAAATAAAATACAACAACACCCACCCTCACACACACCTAATAATAGGAAACTTGGATATGTAGTTTATCTACCCTACTGCTGCTTTTCTTCTCTTGCTTAATGTAGGTATATTCAAGGAATTAGAAAGTTTTGCTTTTAATGAGTAAAGGCTTCCTGGGGATCAACTGGCATTTCATGAACATCACAAACTTTTGCTGTCATACCTTTTCTTCTAAAGAACAGGGAATTATTACAATTTATTGTGCTTTTAGTGATATAAGACAATGGAGATTCTAAATTTTCTCATTTGTATGGCCAAAATATATTAAAAGCTGTGACATATTTTTTCATTCTGTGTTTTCCAGTAGTTTCTCATGCCATAAACCATTAGCATAATCATGTTAAGTACTAAGACTCTTGGACACTTAGGTATTCAAGCCGTTGATTTTATTCTCAGAGCAGTATATTTTTCTTCATGTATTGGAGCTGGAGGAGGAAAACATCTTTTAGAAGAACTGACCAGCAAAGCCAGGGAAAAAGAAAAAAATCACTTGATCTATCAAGGACCTCCATGACTCCTGACCCCTAAGTAGGAAAAGCTCCTTAGTAGCTTTGTTGAGAATCAAAGTCCTTTTCCTCTCTGCAAATTGAATTGTTGTAACTTCCTGTTGCTAAGTGAGCCATATCAATTACATTTTACTTAAGAATATAATTTTCTTAGTTCAATTGCAGGATACTGCTTTATGGTTTGAAATCTAGCTTTCGACTGGGCAAACAAGTCTGACTTATTTGCAGTCAATATTTTTATTGGAGATAACAGCTGTCTACCTTCCTTTGTTTGACAGTTTTCTCCACAATTTCCTTTTCATTAACTATTCTACTGGAATAAAACATGTTAAATGAAGAAGAGTTAGAGTAAATATTTTAGATTTACGTCATATATGCCAACCTGAATCACAGTATGGTCTGCTTTTTGTGCTAACATTTTAGAACAAATTTGACTTGTGCTGCTGAGAGCATAATCTGAGTATTCTAAAAGCCTTATGGTCTCAGTTTCTGTGCTAAAGGACTTTGCCATGACTTTACATATTGACTAACACATTATATCTGTATCGTAACAACCTTACTCTGGAACCTATTCAAATGTGTAGAACAATATAAGCAGCTGGAAATTATAATGCTGTAAAATTTAATTTCCCTCTTTGAAAAATTCTGCCTTGTAACTGAGAAGTAGAACTGTAGGGTGCTCTGACTCAATTGTTTCAAATATATCCAGATCACAGGTTAGAGATCAGAGTAACAAATGAAACGTGGGTGATGGAGCACTTGGTGCAATTCTGAAGCAAGAAGAAATCCTGATTAGTTTATGTTGTTCTTATTAGTCTGAAGTACAGAGATTTAGTGACAGTGTTACTTTTTTTTTTCAGTGATCACTAATGATTTCTGTAAAAAGTTTTCCTTTTAGTTTTTTACTTTTAAGTATCATGTAGCACATAGCAAAGTCTTGGTCTAAATCCCAAATTATTCCTTGAATGAAAAAAGTGTAAGGACCAATATTTCTGTAATCAAAGGCTGGAAGGGGGCATTTTATTAGTTTTTAAACTTGGAAAACTTAGGAAACACAAATACCATAATGTTGCTTATTTTTAAATGTATATTTATTTTATATAAGAATACAGACTACATTAAATAAAACATATAAAGCTAGATTGTTTGTTTGGGGGTTTTCTGTTTGTTTGTTTATTTATTTATTTATAAGTACAGAGGTGCAGTTCTCGTCACCAGTCTATTGGATTCTAAAAGCAACCCATCTTGCAGAAATGTCAGGTATTGTAAAGAAAAAATAATCATTTGCCTTTCTTGAAAACAAGAGTGTTTGCTTTCTTTTCTCTCTGGACATGTTTTCTGTGCAAGAAATCCTTGTAAACTGCAAACAATTGTCTAGTCATACTCAAGAATAGCTGTTTGAAGAAAAGGTCAGATGGTGTATGAGCATCTTTGACTGTTGCTCTTTTATCTTACAATTTCTTCAATTGTTTCCTTAAAATTTTGACATCTATTTTTTTAACCATAATTCTTCCTTCTTAGTCTGACTCTGTTCTGCTTCTTGGGACTAATGTTGCTCTTTTTCTCTTTTTGTTAATCAAATACTGAAAAGATGTATAAATGTATTAACTAGAAATTAATACCATTACTTTATATACCATCAAAAGGAGGACATGGAGCTCCTGGAGAAAGTCCAGAGGAGGGTGACAAAGATGATCCGTGGGCTGGAGCACCTCTCCTATGAAGACAGGCTGAGAGAGTTGGGGTTGTTCAGCCTGGAGAAGAGAAAGCTCTGGGAACACCTTAGAGCAGCCTTCCAGTACCTGAAGGAGGCTACAGGAAAGCTGGAGAGGGATTTTTTCACAAGGGCATGTAGTGAAAGATGGATTAAAACTGGAAGAGGGAAGACTTAGATGACAGTTTAGGGGAGATTTAGATGAGACTGTAGAAGAAAATCCTTTACTGTGAGGGTGGTAAGACACTGGAATAGTTTGCCCATGGAAGCTGTGGAAGCCCCATCCCTGAAAGTATTCATGGTCAGGCTGGATGGGGCTCTGGGCAACCTGATCTAGTGGGAGGTGTCCCTGCCCATGCAGGGGCATTGGAACTAGATGATCTTTAAGGTCCCTTCCAACCCAAACAATTCTATGATTCCATGATTCTATGAACACTGTTAGTGCAATAGGATGCTGCTGGATGAAAGCATAGTACAGAAAGGTGAAAATAAGATTTTTCTGGTGTTCTCTCACTCTTCTCTTGAGAGAAAAAAACAAGTGGAGGGAAGGGAATTTTTTGAACAACAAAATGTCCAGATCAAACTTTTGAAGCCAAACAGAATGAAGGGAGGAGTTCATGCTGTGATCACAGAAAAGTTGCATAGGTGAAACCTACTTGACAGCAGGAAACCCAGAGTATGTGGCTGAGGTTAGAAAAAGAGCAATTTGACAAAGAAAAATAAAGATAAAGCAGAATTTCATTATAAAGAAAAGAAGACAGCATCAGCATGATATTAGAAATCTGTTTTGTAAACTGCACTTTGAATACACGAGGATGCTGTCTGTAAGGTAAACATCCTCATGGATGCACAACAAACATCTAGTGGGAGTACTTTTTTATTGCCATCCAGGTTCTTAGTATAAAGTAGCATAGTTCAGTGCTCAAGAGACAGGTACATGTGCAAAGTTAAGCAGAAATTAGATGTTATCACACAGTGTTGTACAAAATCTTGTTTCTTCATACCAGTATTGATGCATTCTTTACAAATGTGTGCTGCTGTGAACGAACACACACACTGTAAAGAGAACCAAGAGGAACACTGGCCAAAACACATCTAAATTTAATCTCTCTCAACTAAGTGATTCATTCTTTGTGCTATATATGTTTGCTTCATTTTACTTCTGGCTCATGTCCTGAGAGAGAAAAAAATGCAGATTTTTTTTCTCCAATATTAGATTTCAAGCAAGAAGTTAATGACTTACTAAAAAAACTTTGGTTAGATCACCACTGATGTGGCTTCATGCCAATATTTGATCTAGTAAATTTATTTGAACAAAGGATGTTGAAAATAAACTCTGAACTTGCAAAACCATGTCATTAGAAAGTGGGTAAGTTAACTGGCCCATCAGATGCCATGTTTTTCTGTCAGACTCCTTCTTCATTTATAATGAATAAATTAGATCAGTTTTGAGGACAACATAAGCCTGTATAATGTGCAAGACTCCTGCTTTCTCTCTTTGCTGAAATTTAAATGTACAAACTATGTTAAGTAGGGGATTTTAGCAAAAGGACCCTCATGTTATACAAAGGGCCTTGTGCTGCCCAGGAAAACAGGGTTTATTTTAAATTTTGCAGTAGTTAATGGTCCTGTTTGGGTCAGATTTATGATAGGCATAAGATGCAGCTTCACTGGTTGAATCCAAATGCCTAGAATTGTAATTGAATACTCACAAGGTGAACATCCTAAAAGTAAAGAAAACGAAAATATAGAATATATAAGTATATCCCATAAATGGTTGCCAGGATGAACTTGTTCTGCAAATGCTAGCCAAAATATCTGTGCTTTGTTCCCTGGGTATAAATTGTTTATGACTTTTGCTTGTCTGTACTCTGAAAGTGAACAATAAATAAACAAGGAAAGCTCTCTTAACATACTTATGAATTCCAGGTATGGTAAGAGAAAAAAAAACCAAACCCAACACCCAAACCCCTCAAAAACATCCCTTTACATTCAGGGCAACGTTTAGTACATATTGTGAATGAGGAAAGTACTGCAAAACAGCAAAACAGCACATAATTATTTTCTCAATGTGGTGTTCTGAATAAAAGAAACACTTGATAATCTTGCTACTGGGATGTGAGTTTATTAAAAAATTCTAATGTAAAACCATTTAGGTAGGAGGTTTACTTTACCTCTGTAATTATAAATCTCATGAAATAGCTAATATTCCTATTCAAAATTTTAAAATGATAATCCTTGCAAACTTGCTAATTGATGGCAATCAACAGACATCTTAAAACTCTTTACTAATGAATGTCTAGTATTCAAGATTATTGCCAATACCTTGCAGCTGGTAATAAAGCCTTTAATATGGCTATGTACATCTATGAAGTAGATGCACTTGAGAAGAATTATTTTTCACATACATTATATATTTTTGCTGTAACAGCTGACCAAGGCTAAGCATACACAAAAATTTGTTAGATACCTGAAACACAGGCATTGCCTTGAGCACACATCAGATGAATTAAATAACACATGCGACATAAAGCTGTCTTAAATACCTTTTCAGCCTCTGCCTTCAGCTAATTCTGGATAGTCTGGGGATGCAGACTATAGGGGGAAAATACTTGTGCATTTTGAGGCTGGCAGGACTGGATTGCACATATACTTCAAACAAAAGTCAATGCTACACCTTGTGAGAGACATAGAAATGTCTTAATCAGCAGTTAGAATCAGTTTTAACTCACACTCAGTGCTTCAGGGATAAGTATTCATCCACAATGGTGTTGACTGGTATTAAAATCCATCTCTTCTTTTATTCTGTTTATTCTCTAAACAATTTTTAAGGGTTATATGGGCCTTCTCTGGTCAAGTTTGCAGATTTCCTGACTTCTTTCAAGTAACATTTATCTAAACATGTTTCTCTGGCTGGAAAAAGCACACACCACTATCTTGGAAAGCAGTGAAATGACTACAAGTCATTAACTACAAGTTCTGTTTTGCAGTACCTAGATCCCAAATTCTGGAACTTTTATCACTTAATGCTCAACATCCTGATCAACTGATTAAGAGGAGTTTAGTATTGTTCTTTCAGCAAATACTCTGGAGAAGGGTAGATTATCAAAAACAGCACAGGAAGGAAAGAAATTACAAAAATCCTGTTAAATGAGCAGATTACTGAAACTTTCTCTTCCTTCTAATTTTTATAAGCCCTGTTATTTTCTTTTTATTTTGAATTTTTACATGGATATTCTGGGAGATGAAATACAGAAAAGAAATGGTTGCCACTGATACAAAGATAAAAAAATACCTACTGATTTATGTTATAATTTGTTCTTATTCATATTGTTACTTTTTTTTTCTTCTTTTCTTTTTTCTTCCCTCTGTATTTAAATATTATTTATGTATACATAGTCTCAAAATATTTGTGGAAAGGAAGTCTTTGATTACAGGGAAAGCAGAAACTCTGAGCCATTTTTTCCCTAATATATTTTTTTTCATTTCTCTCCCTTATTTTATTTAAACTTCTGAATTCTCACAGTTTGACATAGGTCACAGTATTCTTTCCATTATTCACCCACTTCAGTGATATTTAATCTTCTTTAGTGAACTGTCACCTTTGACCTTAGCTCCATGGAATAATATTTTTAGCACATACATTCACTTATTTTCTGTGGTTTCATTCACAAGTGCAGTTCTATCAAGTAGCCTGTAGTGTGCAGATTTCTTGTCACCCATTACAGAAGTATTTATTAAGCTATATAGATTTTCTTTCTTCATAGAATCATAGCATATTTTTTATTAGAAAATATTTTGTATCAAGTCCAACCATTAGCCTAGTATACTGCCAACTGCACCACTAAATTATGTCCATAAGCAACATATTTACATGTCTTTTAAATACCTCCAGAGATGGTGACTCGACCACTTCCTTGGGCAGCCTGTTCCAGTGCCTGACAACCTGTTAAGTTAATTAATTTTTCCTACTATCCAGTCTAAACCTCCCCTAGCACAACTTGAGGCCATTTTCTCTTGTCCTATCACTGGTTATTTGGGATTGGCCATCCGACCAGTTTTTTTACCCAGAGAAGCATATATCCATCCAAGATGAGCAGCTAGTTTCTCCAGGAGAATGCTGTAGGAAGAAGAAGTGTGACAGGCTTTATTGAAGTCCAGACAGACAACATGCACAGCATTTCCCTCATCCACTAAACTGGTCAGAGAACAGGTTAGTCAAGCAGGACCCACTTTTCATAAGCCCATGCTGAATGGACCTGACGTCCTGGTTGTCCTGCATGTACTATGTGATAGCACTTGAGATGACCTCCTCCATAACTTTCCCTGGCACTGAGGTCTGACTGAGAAAACCATAGTTCCTTGGATCTTCCTTCCAGCCTTTTTTGTAGGTGGGCATCACATTTGCTAACCTCCAGTGGATGTGGACCTCTTCACTTAGCCAAGACTACTGACAGATGATGGAGAGTGGCTTGGTGAGCACTTCTACCAGCTCCCTCAATGCCCTTGAGTGGATCCCATCTGACTCCATAGATTTGTGTGTGTCTCATTTCTATATTGAATAGGAATAAGTTTCTGAAGTCTTGTTGTTTCATGCTCACCACTTCAACTTTTGCAGCTGTATGTGCAACTGGGTCGTTGGGTTTTTTTTGTAGCCCTTTAAATTTCTCTATTCAGATAGAGACATTACCAATAAGTCTGGGATTTGGTTGTGGTTTTTTTTGTTTGTTTTGGTTTTTTTTGGTGTTTTGTTTTTTTTCCAGTTAAAAGATGCTTCTTTTGTTGGAAATAAATATTTAAAGTTTACGTTTTGTACACACACATACTTCTCCACATAAATACTTGTTCTTCAATATATTGCTTCCTTCTATTTAAAAACCTTCAGTATTTTCACTAGAAAAGTATATCATAAGAATCATAGAAAAAATAAGTTGAATGAGATGTCAGCAGGTTGCCTTTACCAACCCCTAGCTAAAACTAGGACTAGCTTCACAGTTAGATCAATTGTGCAAGGTGTCATCCAGTTAAGCTTCGAAAATACTCGCTGGCTAAAGGTTCAGAGTCTCTTTTGACTTCCTGTGCTTAACCTACATCTCTGTGAAGAATTATGGTTTTTTTGGAATAACTCTGATTTATTTTTTGTAAAATATATTTGGTATTCAGAGTTGAAGTTAGTGAATTGCTTCAAGAGCATTGTCTTCTATGTATCCAGGAACTTCTCACATTGAAGTCTTGAGACTAAATTATGTCTGGGAATCAGTATAGATGTAGCGGAAGTCTTTTGAGTGAGTGCATCACTTGCTGCTGCTCATTGACCTAGCAAAAGTTCCAAGGGCTTCCTGAGGCAGCATTTGGAATTCTTAATATTATAATTGGGTTTTTCTTTGGAAAAACCTTTCTGACTTTGATTGATAGATTTATACTCAAAGTTGCTTGAAGGGATTTTAGACTTACCATAAACAATACTTAAAACACTTTCTGCTTTACATCTGCTGCAACTCAGATTTTATCCTGCATTTAATAAGGACATGCAGTTGTAAGTGATTTGAATCCTTTTTTTTTTTTTAATAGATGCTGTGTTTCATGCACAGGATATCGTTCCTGAAGAATGAGCTTGGATCATGTCCATTTCATTGCTCTAATTTGGCTGCATCCAGAGAAAGAAAGGAGGTCCTGTCTGTTTCTGGTTTTGTGTGTATTACAGACAATAAAGCATCTGCCAAGACTCTGATGATGGGCATTCTGCTCTGAAAACAGTGTGTGAATTTTCAGCAGATAAGTGAATTTAACAATTGCGAAATTTCTGATGGGGCACATATGAAGCCTGCACTATTAGTTTTCTTGATGTTAATGTGCAGATATTAATGTCATTGGGCAGATTTAGTTGTCATATGAATGAATGAATTCTTAATGATAAATGACTGCCATTTGGACATGAATGAAGACTGATCAAAGAGGCAGTAAGTTTTTCTTAGTCTTAACAGTATCTAAAAGGGAAAAATGCTGCATTTCACCACCCACTCTCATGCTAAATAGTCTCCCAACAGAGACGTAAAAAATGTAAACATCAATTTAGAGCAGTATTAATGACTTATTGAGGCAGAGACCTTACTAGGGAAGGTATAAGTCAGGCTTCTTCTTCTTTATTACCTGCAAAACTGTTACTCAAAGCTGAATTCTGCCAATTTTCCCCTTTTGTTTCTATAGGAAGTGATAGATAATAAATTTGTTTGCAATTATGAAGAACATTATTTCTTTATTGTTTGATTTATTTATTTTTTACATGTATTACTATTCTTTTGGAATTGCTTTTTAAGTAGATAACGCGCTATCTACATATCTCATTAGGTGGATAACTCAGATAAAACACTATTTGAATGAAATTATAATTGCTGCTGCAGTTGCTATCTCCTTGACTGTGACTAAAATGACAATATTAGTTTTTGCAACAAACAAAATAGTTGGTGCTATACTTCTCATCTTCATGATAATCAAATGAGTGTATCCTGTAAGATGTCATCATACTTCTTGTTAGAAGGATAGTTATTACTCTTATTTTCCTTTGCAGAAAAGGACTGTGGCTGAGCAAATGCTACCTCAGGCTACTGTGTAAAAGCAATAGCACTAGAGGTCTGAGTCACAGAATTTAATTTTTTTCTAAACCCTCTAATGGAAATGGCACAAGTTTTCAACTAAAGGAGCTTTTATTGCTAGCACTGTTTTGTGCTCATTTTTCTCTCTGTGAATTGCTTCTCTGCCCCATTCACTTCTGGATTCTGCTCTTTGTGAAAATTCAGCTCCAGAAATCCAGATTAATTTGTAGATCAGAATTCACTTCTGGGGCTGAGGCACTGAAACACAGTAACTCTAGAAATGTACTAGATACATAGGTTCTGTCAGACATCTGCAATCCTGAAAATACCATTAAAGATTAACCTAGCCTGGTGAAAATAATTTTATAGCTAATATTTTGCTCAGTTCTATATCCCATGATATTTGCATATATATAAAGGTACTGTCACTCATTTGTACTGAAAAAGTACATTTTTTGTTATAAGATTTTTTTTCTTACAAGAAAAAAAAAGAAGTTTTATGAGATCTTGATATTAATGTATGCCTATTTGACTTGAGTTTAAATGTTTATATTGAGAAAACTAAGTTAATAAACCAATAACACATCTCAAATGTTTTGGAAATGCTTATATATTGTTACATTGGAATCTTAACTTTTGATTGATATAGTTACTTTATTCAGGAGTATATATTAGATTTTTCAGTCTTTACCCTTTAAATTAAGGATAGATACACACACACTCAGGTCAATAAATATGATTGGAATTTTAATGTAGATTGTTAAACCACATTTAATGTCTGGATAACACTTTTTTCAGTAGAATTAAAATTACCTCAGTATACTAAAAATTTGTGGGATGAGTTAACCTAAAATGAGGTCACTTTAATTATAAAAAAAGTTGTCTACAGACAAGAGTCTAGTGCAGATTAGGTAACTCTCTACAATAGTATTTTCAGTTTATTTGAATGAATTTTTGAGCACAATATTATGAAAATCTTGTGCTAATTAAATACTGCTATAGAGAGGTGGTTAATTTTTATTTGTTTGGTTTTTTCTTAGTTTTTGACAGAAAAAAAATTGATTTGCATTTAAAATTAAAGGTTAGAAAGATTCTTAAGTCAGATTGTTGATGTATTAATTTAAAGTATTAGCTAAACAATTCATTCCTGCATGGAGGCTCTTAATAAGAATTAAAGAGTTGCAAATTCTGCGCATACTAATTTACTTCAGATGTAAATAAATCTAAAGGCATTTTAATTCTCAGTGAAAGGCCAAATAAGAGTTTAACGTAGTTTCAAGATCAAGTGATATTATTTTTCCATGATGCATAAGTGATTGATTGTTTGGTCTCCTGTACTTGGTAAAAAACTTACTGATGTTATGTGACTACAACTTTAAAAAAATAATCCAGCCTCAGAATGGCAGTGTTTTACATCACAATTTGCTTGTACTGTGAGCATTTATGTACTATCAGGTACAGTATCAGGTTTTACAGCTGTATCTGTACGATGCCATGTTAGTAGATCTTGAAAAAAAGAAGTTTTCGATAGGTGAACATGAATTGTCTGTAAATATGACAACAAATGTGTTAGTCTGAGTCAAGAGTCAGTTTTTTTCATTTAATTCAGTCACAGAAAATTTATGCCACTTTGCATCTTTATATGACTTTAGAAAATAGACCACCAAAAATTGCTGGGAAAGCATCAGAAGCTGCATTCTTTCATAAAACTGTTGTAAAGGAGACTGTAAGAGCTCCCTGTGGCATGGACTTGATGCCTATAAACCCAGCAAAACTTCTGGAACCTTATGCGTATTCTGGAACCTTAAACACATTTTCCCCTCCATAGCCATTTGTTTACAAGCCAACAAAGTCTTCTGGCTCTGTTCTGCCTTTCCAGGTTTTATTTTTGACCCACATGGCCTTCAGTGTTTGGGCTGCCAGTCAGAGTGAGTTGTGCTTTTGGTCATACCTCTACCATAACATGGAGAATTACAGTGTGGTGACATCTGGGCTGGTGCCAAGCAAGCCCTTGCTGGCTACTAGTACTAAATATCAAAAGGTGCATCTTCATGCTGATGTGACTTTCACAGTTTGGACTTTCACACACTGCACCCAACTAAAAATATACTCTTCATCTTATAATCTGATGAGCTTCCTCTGGCTTCTTTTTGTGTAATGGACTTTTGCCCAGAAGAAAAGAGGGATATTAAGTATGCTACACTGGTACAGATTTGCAGGAATTGTTAGCTCTGACATTGTTTCCTACCTAAGCTCTACCCACAGTGAGGTCAGACATTCTAGGAATAACACAAAATGTATGTTGAAAAATAATGTGCTTTTCAGCTGCACTCTAGAGCTTCTAAATCATGGTTAAATCAGTTATCTTTTCATTAATTTGGATCACTGATGTATTAAGGTGACAAATGCTGAAATTATGTAATAAAATTCTGTGAAACTCTTAATAATATATGGGAAAGAGATTATATACATTTGTATGTCTCACTCTTTGAAAAGAGACATATATATCTACTTTTTTTTTTTTTTCCACTTTTTGAAGACTCTCAGACAGAAGAAAAAGATGTTACTGGGTTTTCCAAAACATGAGCACTCATTACATTTGCTGGATCAACAAAGCAATATTAAACAGAAAAGTTCATAAGTTAAGAAGATTATTAGAGTTTCCCAGATAAAATAGGTTAATTAGATCCCTGAGCAGACTAATGAAGCTATGCTTTGGAAATAATCATGTTATTTTCCTGTCTGTGTAAAGAAGGTACTAGCAATTGGACAAACACAATAATAGATCCTCTTGGAAAGCTGTATCATTCTGTGAAGTGCTAAGTTTGTTAATTATTTGGTTACTTTCATGTTGGTACTCTGTGTTTAGAAAGTAACAACATTAGTTTACCTGGGTGAATTAGATTTAATTTCTATCAGTACTGACTCCTGTTCAAAAGAATCTGTTGACACTGCATAGTGACAAAGGAATTAATAGCGTATTTCTGTGAAAACTTTGGATCAATCCATTTGTTTCCATGGTCTATTAAGTTATCTCGCTTTTTCTAATGGCCTAATCGAAACCATAGAAGAAACTCATTAGTTTACAATGACAAGCCTAACAAAATATATTCTGATAAGCTTTACCTTAGTTCCAATGTCATTCTACAAAGGTAACTGATATTTATTAGAATTATATCAAAGTTCTCTCATATTTCAGTCTTTATGCTTCTATTACAATCAGACATACTACATTTCTCTTCATAACAAATAAATACCAGGGCAAAGCTCAGGATACATCTAGTAAGTATTTTTCAGACTGCCTGGACTTTTAGGTGCCTTGAGTACTTTGATGAAGAACTGATTTTAAAACAGCCTTCAGCATCTTAAGTGCTAGGTGACTTTAAAAAGCATATCACAGCATTTTAAATTCTACTAATTTTTCAGTAAGATCATAGTTTTCATTTATTCACATAGTGTAGTATAAAGAAATAAAACATCGGTATTGAAACCAGTGCTGTAGCACAACTCATTTCCTAAAGAGTCAGCTAGTACTAAATACTACACAATAAACATCAAAATGATATATATTCTGACCAAAACTTATCTTCCATCCTGTAGTGAACAGATGTTCACAAATTAATTTTGCTTACAGGATACTCCTTAAAAGCGGGAGTATGTTTTAGGATTTAATATGAAGACAGAACTGCACTCTAGGTTCTGGTTTGTTATCTCTGTAGCCTCAGTCTCTTCCTTCTGATAGCATTTTTTAAACTATAAACATCAGTTTTAGTACTATTGCAGATGCTGCTTCAATTTACTTGGAAACAGATGGAAATAGAATATCTTAAGAAGTCCTCCAGCTTTTAGAAAGAGAGGGGTATTTTAATCTGAGCAACTGTAATCCCACATAAAGCAAACATAAATTTAAATTAGAAAAATAAAATCTCAAAAACCTAACTAAACTAACATATCAAGTTGCAAGATGCATATTTGTCACAGATGAGAGTGGAAGATCTTAAGATTGCTTAAAGAATCAATGACAAAGATAACAAAAAAAAGGCAATTTTTAATATCACTGAGGTGCATCTATTGTCCCTCTAATGACTCCTTGGCTGAGTTTGGAGCAGGGGGAGCTTTTCAGCTTCTTACCAGAGCCACTCCTGGCAAATTAATATGATGCTTACTGATTTTAACTTTCACACTTTCTTAGGATTGGTACTGATGATGCATTGAAAAAGCACAACAGGTGAGAGGCTGAGACAGGGACTATAGTAATAGAAAGGTAGATTACTCTTAAGAGTAGAATATGTGTAGGTCACACCTTGGGAGCATAATAGAGTTTTATGTAGTAGATGTACAAATGTCTAGCCACGTTATAAAGAACTTGCTTTACTGCTACATTTAGAATTTGAGGGAAGAGATATCCTGGAGATGCTATTTCATTTATACTGTCTAATAAATATGTTTCTAGCAAAGCATAAAAAACAGTAAGGGAATTGAAGTTTTAAAAGAACTGATTGTGGAGTGGTGCACTTTGCACCTGAAAGACAGTATTAACAGCAAAGAAACTGCAATTAAAGGCAAAAAAAAGGCAAAACAAAACAAAACAAAAAATCAGGGGTATACATAAAGTTAAACAGGAGGTTGTCATAGAAAAAAGAAAAATATTTGTTGCTTCCTACAGCTTGCTTTTACAGGCAGTCAATGCTGATACTGAGCCCTGTCTGAAGTACAACAAATAAACGAATTATCTCAATCAGCTAATTCTAAAATAAGTGAAAAGATAAAAATTGCTGCTTTTTTGGAGGTATGTGTTTTTCGGAATGTACACTTCTTGAATTCAAGACTTTTACCATGCCTCCTTCCTTGAAGTATACCAGGTGAGGGTAAATATAGTTTAACAGGGAAGTTGTTGCAGACAGTGTTCAATAACCAGTTTTTGTGGACACATATCCCAGCCTTTTTTTCTAATTTCCAGTGGTTGTGGTTCTTTTCTCTGTGATTTTATATTATATTATAGTTTAATTTAATCATAAGTAGAGAACACTGAGAACAAACACATGGCCAGAACACATGGTATGTTCTCTTAAATGGTAGAATTTTCCCTTCTGAAACCACAACACTTGTAACAGAGTGGCAAAGGGAAACATAAAGCCTTATCTGAAAATCTTGATTTTTTAACAGAAATATGTTTGTTCTTTAGTTTTAGTTTAAGATAGGAAAGCTTCTTCTGTGCCTCAGCTAGAGATCCAACATATGCAATGCTCTGACATAAAAAAAATGCTTGTATGTATCTACCTGGTAGATTTATTATTTTGCAGAGATCTATTTCCCTTAACATAGCATGTTTCCTTCTTCTTTTCCTGCTCACTACTGAACATGCCTCAATCTCTTCTGTGAGAAGAGACTGAGACAGCTGGGGCTGTTCAGCCTGGAGAAGAGAAGGCTATGAGGCTGCTCCATGGCAGTCTTTTAAAGGGGGCCTATAAGAAAGATAGGGACAGACTTTTTAGCAGGACCTTTATTGATAGGGCAAGGGGTAATGGTTTCAAACTAAAAGAGGGTCGATTTAGACTGGATATCAGGAAGAAATTTTTTTACAATGATGGTGACGAGTCACTGGAACAGGTTGCCCAAAGAGGTGGTAAATGCCCCATCCATGGAAACATTCAAGGTCAGGCTGGAAGGGGCTCTGAGCAACCTGATCTAGTTGAAGATGTCTCTGCTTCCTTCATGGGGTTTGGAGTAGTTCTGGAAGATAATACTACAATGTGTATCAAAATTTATATACAATTCGGATATCTTTCAAAACATTACAAATTTCCCGCAGTATATTTTAGTGTGTGCAGTTTGCCATAGAAAACTGATCAGCCGTGTCTAATAATTAGTGTCTTCACAACTGAATAGCCTTAAGCAGGTCTGAATAATATAATTCTATGAATCTCTGTTTGGGTACAGCTCTCAGACTCTCAGAAAGTATTATAAATGAAAATTTTTCTCTTAATATGATTAAAAATATATCACTAATCTGTTAGTTTTTAATAGCAACAGTATTTTAAACTTTCATTTTTTGTGGACTTCAGGTCAATACAATCTGATAGCATGACTAGCAATTATTTTCAAGTAGAAAATAATATGAAAGAACTGATATAACACCAGAGCAGAGGAGCACTTAGAGGAGAAGAGCTGAGCTGGAGAGGCAGCTGGTGGTTGGTGGGGCAGAAGGGGAAGAAGGTCCCCAAGCAGAAGTTTCCCTGCAGCCCATGGTGAGATGGCATCTGTGCCCCTGCACTCATGGAGGAACATGGTGGAACATTCCCTGGAGGTGCCAGGAGGGGTGAACTTGGCCACTGGACTTGGATTTTGTGGCCAGAGGATTTGCTGCCAGTGGACTCAGATTACACAGCTTTGGAAGACCCCGGCGCCAGGGGAGGTGGCTGTTCCCGAAGCCCCCGTGACTCTGTGGGAAGCCCAGGCTGGAGCAGCTCTGGACCTGGTGGGAAGGACTCAGGAAGGAGAGGTTGGTGGAGGCCTCTGTGCCATGGGAGGGACCCTGTGGGGAAGCAGGGCAGGACTGTAAGGAATCCTTCTTCCTGAGGAGGCAGGAGCAGCAGGAACCCCCAGCCTGTGAACTGACTCCAAACCCCATCCCCTGTCCCCCTGTGCTGCTGGGGGGAAGGAGGGAGAGAAACCAGGAACAAAGGGATTTGGGCCTGGGAAGAAGGGAGGGGTGGGGGAACATGAATCACAGAAGATAGAAGGAAACTTACATAATAGAATGCCAGTATAGTAGCTAGTCATCTTGATATATCTTGGTATTGTGTACAATTGGAATGGGAATAGCTCATATGGCTGTTGTATTGTGCTACTACTAGATGAAAATAATAAGGGTTTGTCAGGTACACCTTGAAGTATTGTTCCATTCAGAGCTGAACTCTCATTCCTGAACATGGATTTCATGTACTTAACTGTGGCCAAAAAAATAAAAATAATTTTTAAAATTGTGGTGGGGTTTTTTTTGAGATCGGTGACACTAAGTGGTATTTTACAAAAGTAGTCAACAAATACCTATTGCGTGATATCTGAAAAAAATATTGGAAAATCATATGACAAAAATGTCTATCCTACTGTCTGTAGGGAGAAATCATTATACCAGTAAAATTTAATCTTAACAGATGTAAAAAAGGTGTAGTAACTGTACCTGTGCTTCAAACTATGATTCTAATTAAAATTTAAACTGCAATTGTCTATGAGAATTAATTGGTTGATCTATACTTTAAGTACTACCCATTGCAATAGTTAAGTAGATTTGAGCAGGCTAGCAAATAAATGGAATTGATTTTGCAATTTTGAACCCAGAGATAAAACACCACAACAATGTTATTGTATTTAATTTCTTGTGAATGCGACCAGGGAATAATACCAAGTTTTCACACCATGCTTCATGTTTTTCTCATCAGTCATTTTCACATATTTGAAGTAATTTAATATTCAAATACTAATTATTCAAGAGGAGTACGTATTACCTTTACATTCACAAACTTTGACTTGTCCCATTGATTAAATTAAAACTGTTAAATGTATAGAACCAGCAGGGGAAAAGTTAAAACATTTTTCTTTGTTCTGTTACTATTCCCTTTTAAAATTTATTACAGTATTACCCCAATAAAAGGTCCTTCTTAAATATAGCTTTTCATACTATCTGTGGTAGATTGCAATACTATGACCCAAAGTGGAACTTAAGTATTCAGAAACACACTGGTAAAGACAGCGTTTATTTCAAATTGTTCCACACAGAAGTAAAATGGATTTTTTTCCAGACAATTGAAAAATATTAGTGTTTCAAGCATTGATATTTACACATTTATGTTTCATCCTTCCATATATAAGTTTACTGTGAGCAAATCTGGTGTAGAATACAGCATGTGTAAAATTACTTTTCTTTAGCCACATAACTCTAAAGTAAAAATCAGATTTTTCTTAAAAAAAATATTTTCCAAATTGAAACAAAGTAAACATTGTTTCAAAGTAGCATGTTAAGATTTCAATATAAATGTTTTTGTTACATTTACACTGCCATTACAAATATGTATAAGTATAGTCAGAGTAACTTAATATTAATCAAGAAATTACATGATGAATCTTTCTCATGCAACATGAGATTGTGCTTTCTGAAGCAGATGGTCCTTTATAGTCCTCTATTTCTAACAAACCTTTGAAATGACTCAGTCATTCTGTTTTCACAATTTTGTAGGTTATTTCATAAGGTTAAAATCTTGACCTTTAATTGATGTCAACACTTCCAATTATCGATAGAGAGACAGAAGTTGTTAACTACCAATGTGCCTTCACTCTGCTCATACAGGTGAAGACAGGAAATTGCCTGGTTTGCCAATTAGAGGTGTTATTGTGACAGGAAAAAATGAGCAGAACAAATATGCTCTGCATGTGATTAGAGGTGGTGGATAAGTCTGCCTGCAAATAAGGCTGTGTAATGCTTCAAAGTGCAGCCAAAATGGCTTGCAGTTTCAAGACTAAGTAGAGAAAAAAATGTGTGTGTTCTCCTACTGTGAAAAGTGGTGTCTGTTATTCTGTACTGTTGCAGTCCAAGGAGAAACATAAAATCCTGCCAGGAGGCCTTTGCATCTTTTGCTAGCCTTGTTAAAGCCCAATCATCATCAATAAAATCTTCAGTTATAAGTAAAGTGTAGACCACTGTCCTGAATTACTTCATGGACCCTAACAGCTTAAATCTTCTATGGCCCTATCCATGTTGACCCCATGCAGATTTTCTCAGCTCACAGTGCTAAATGCTTCAAACGGCTCAATGTTCTCCACTGCTCTACAAGACAACAATGGGAAAACATTTCCCTCATGTTTCTGTTCTGGACAGGAACGCCAACAAGTGGTGAACCTCAAATCAGTGTTCCCAGTTACCTAGATGCTATATTTTTTAGGTAAAAGTGAGCTAGTGTTCCCAACCATAGATGGTCACTAAAGTGGAATAAGTAACTTCTAAAATTACCGGAACATTTAGGCACAAAGAAAAAAAAATAAATGAACAAAGCTTCTATGCATATGCCCATACACACAATTAGGGACTTAAAAATATAGAAAGACATTTAAAGGAACACTGAAAGGGCAACGTAATTTTATTTGGTCATAAATGAAAGCTTTTGCAGCAACAGCAGAGAAGATGGCCCGTGCTCCCATGACAGGGGCTTAAAGGGTTAGGATAAAAAAAAGAACAACAAACCAAAACAAACCAAAACCCGAAGACGAACAAACCCCCCCCCCAAAAAATAGTTTAAAAATGCTGTAAGGCAATCCTTCCCCATATCCTAGCCAGTGGTACAGCAAAAGCTCCTAATTCAAGGCTTACATCAGGCCTAAAGCTTACAGCAAGGACAGGGACGGAGGGAGGGGAGGGTTTGGGAGGTGCTGCAGTCTCCAGTGTGCAGGAGGACGACTAGCTGTGATGGGACAGACTGCATGCAAGGACGTGAGTGGGCAGGAGAAAGGAGATTTGTCTCAAAAGCAGGCTGCACTGATGCATCCACATCATGACTGCAAATGGACTGGACTGCTATATCCTTCATAGTGCCCCTATTCCCCATCATTGTCCTTAGCTGTTACCAGCATAAAAAAGGCCCATATACCCAGTTTTAAACTGCCACAGACCCCAGTGATCCCTGCTAAGCTTTACTGTTTATTCTCATGCTTCATGGTTGGCTATTCCTTCTAGTTCAGGTCTTCCCTCTGATTGCTATTGCAAGGAGCCTCTGAGTCTGGTGGCAAATTTGCTGGTAGCAAATGCTTGTGAAGCTATTGTGGAGTGCTTGTGGAGTGCAAGATGGCCTGGAGGGCAGCACCTCTGAAGGAGAGACTTCAGTGTGGTTGTAGGAAAGAACGTTCATGTCTCCCACAGGAGGTGTCTGCAAGTAGCAAACCCGCAGTCCCAGATGTGAGAATTTCTGTTGCGCCAATGAACAGGCTCAAACAGATCCTTCAGCAAAGCACAGTTTATTTACATACTTGCAAGAGTGGGTGACCTAAACAAACAGGCAGACCCATAGCAAGGTGAATAACAGTTTATATTCCCTACTCCGGACACAAAGTTCCCTCCCCTGTTTCCCCACTGGCTGGGTAGTTCAGGGTTTACAGTCTATCCGACGCTTCTTATTATCCTATGTTTCCTGCCCCTGTTTGCACATTCCTTTCTAGCAGTTTACTTTTTACCTTTTAAGGTATACTTTTGACATTTCTTGCCCCCTTGGCTGTCTTCCCAATTAACAACCTACTGGTGTCATCCTGCCCCAAGGAGCAAGATAGAAATGGCCTTGTTGGGTCTTATCTTGGGCCATAAATCCTTCTCCATGTTCGGATCCCCCACATGGAGCCCAAGTAAGTCACTCAGTTTCTTGGACTGTAAACTACTCCTGGTGTCCTTGGAATATGCAGATATCTCACTTCTCTTAAACAAACTATTGTATTCCTAACACTAGGGTATATATATAAAAAAACAAACCCGACACTATGTCTCTAACAGTAGGACGCGAAAACAACACTACATTTCATTTCTAACACAGAAGTAGGGAACTAACCCTTCGGTGCGGGCCAATGCCAGGGGGTACCGGCTGTCAGGTGCTTCCATGACTTCCCCCCAAGTCTGGAGGGGCTGCTGGATCAGACCCAGGGTCACACTCAGTGCTGCCTCTCCCAGCGGAGCGGCCGCTGCGGGACCGTGTTTGAGAGGGGCAGTCAGAAGGCACCCACAAACTGCTGCTGAGACCGATGTTCACTTCACGGATTAGCTGGTTTATTGAGGGCTAACATAAACTGAGGGATGAGGTTTAGGGAAAGTGTAGGGATGACAACTGGCTACCAGGGATGTACATATGCAGTAGTAACGTGTCCTTTAGGGAGGCAATGCAAAAACTGCTGTGCCCTTAACGCGCTCTCTCCGAGAGAGGGTTGTGGATCAAAGGAGAGGGAGGAGTTGAGCCCGGTGGGAAAGTTAAGAGAGAGTGAGTGTGTGTGCGTGTGTGTGTGTGTGTTTACCAACAGGGCCGACCTCCCAGCAGCAGGCGGACCGGGCAGGCTCCAGTCCCGGGACAGGGCGGCAGGAGGACCCCACGAGGGGCCTGGTTTTCGCGGCACCGGCAGCAAAACGGCACGCAGGCGTCAGAACCTGGCACGCTCACCGCGCAGG
>NW_009954552.1:3827306-3839962 GCF_000747805.2 Chaetura pelagica
GGCAGGGCAGGGCAGGCAGAAGCCCAGCTCCAGGCTCCGCAGCAGGGAGTGTCCCATGCAGGAAGCACCTGAACGGGCCCTGGTCCCACCTTCTGAATTCACTGTCTTTTATACCCCAGTGACCCCCCCTGTCCAGCCAGTGTCACTGTCCAGAGCCACTTGGCGTCCATGAGTCCCAAGTTAGGGCAATAACTAGCAGGGCAATGCATAACTTGTTGCCCATCCTTCCTGTCTTGTACCACATTTGTTGTTTTGGTTTCGTTTGTCCTGGAGCAGCAGGCCTGGTTTTGATCCCTTAGCTGGGAATAATCAGCAGAAGGCCTTTGCTGGCTTAAGAGGCATTTTGTTTAGACTTATGTGGGGAAGAGCTCTTTCCCACACCCTTACTTGTAAGGGGAGAGAGATTTGCAATTATTCCTCCAGCCCATAAGATTCCTTTTTGAGAATAGTTGTGGAAGTGTGCTCAGCAATTTGTAGGTATTTATTAACACTTTTCAAGTCCCAAGATGTTGCCTCTGTTGCAGTGCTGATGTTGGTCCTGATCCACTGGTTAATTGTGTACCATTAAGAAATCAATAAAACACTCCTGAATTGGTTTAAACTACATGAACTGAACAGTTTTCCCATGATCAGAGTCTCCTATGTGTCTTTAGCATTGATACAAAAGTCAGGTAATAACTTAGTTTGCACAGAAGCAAGGGTGAGTAGTCCTAGAATATCACATGGCTTCAATACCAGATATTTTGGTGCCAATTCATGGAAATTATGTCACTAAGGATCTCAAAAGAACGTACATCAAAATTTCAAAGTCAAAGACTAAAAATTTTGCATATGAAAAAATGGAATGAGAGAATATATTTTAAATATTAAAATACTAATGACAAAGACTTAAGTAAGTAACAAACTAAAGACTTAAATAAGTAACAGACAGGCAATGATTGTCAAAATTTTCTAGCCTAAAGACCATAACTTTACCACTTACAAGTATTCTTCTCAGTTCTATTTTATTCTGGATATTTTTGCTTGTGCTGTGTAAAGAATATAAGTACTTTTTTTTTTTTTTTTTAAATTCTGTGACTTGTATAGGAATATCCCACAGCTTTTCACACTTGCCTAATGAAAGTGTGACTTTATCATCATATTTCTTTACTGTACAGCTTTATTGCAATATGCCGATGAACAGGGTCAACATGATTGCATGGCAAACAGGAGGGCTGATGAATATATTCTCAATATTATATTCTTATTAAGTGCAAGGATGAGCTGTTTCATTATGAAAATCTACAGACTATGGAAATGTAGTGTAGTTTACATAATAAAATAAATCAGAAGCTTAAGAGCCTATAACATTTGTTCTAATTCCTTGACAGTACTAAAAGGAAAAAGTGCAGTGATAAAATAAACGTATGATGATTAAGCAACATTGAAGTGAACAAACTCACTTTTTAATAACTTACATTATTTACATTTTGCTTCGTAGCATATTTATTTGAATTTTTATGACACTGCATAATCATGCAGGAGAAATCACTGGATCCACTCACATGAAATCTGTGCTCAAGTACAAATATAATTACATAACCGTTATATGATACTTACCTAAGGAAGAAAAGATTATAAAACTTTAATAATGTTGATACTACTTTGCTTCAATCAAAAACATTTAGGTAAACAGATTATGTGAGGTACTCACACACAAGTCACTTATCCCAGGGATATCTTGTTCTCCCAGTTTGACAGCAGGTACAGAAAATGAATCCAAATCTGTCATAATTCTGATAAAAAACATCCATTTTAATTTGCTGCTAGATACTTCAGGTAAAAGTACAAAAATAAGATGTTGATATTACTAGCATTAATATTGATTTCTCTCCATCTCATTCTCATCTTCAACCTCATGTCATTATATAGTAACACTTCTTTTCAAGAAAAGAGCTGAAGAGCCCAACTGCTATTTTAAGATTAGTATAGCTTTATTTAAATTCTAAGGAATTAAATTCAGTCCATGAAGTTGTTGGTCCTCCTTTTCCAGCAAGTAACTCATTATATAAGAGAAACTTCAATTCTTCCTCTGGAGTTCTGACTCTTAAACAGTCTTCACACAATGCCCAGAAAAACCAAAGACTTTTCCAGGCAACCTCAGGTTTATCCTTTTCCACCCTTCCCCACAGGTAGGCCTAGGGTAGTTCCTTCCCAAGGACTTGGAGGTCGCCACTAGCATCGTAGTATGCTGGGCACAGGTCCTGCACCTCAGTGTAGTTGTGTTGCTTAAGGAAGGGAGGAGACACAAACAGTGCTTTGTGCCAGTGGTCACTCTTTGGCAGCAGGACAAGTAGCTTCTACAAAGCCATGGCTTTTGATGGTGGAGAGAAGTTTCCAGAGATACCTCTCTCCTCCCACCTCCACTTCACATGATGAGGTAAGAGTATACCCACTAGAGAAACGTATTTCATTCTAACACACAGATTGATTCTAAAAGGAATTACTCCCTACATGAACATCCAAAATCCATTTCAGGTCCCCTTGGACAAACACCATACAACAACTTTTTAATTTACTGAAATACTGAGTCATTCATGTCACTGACCTAGACAGAAAATGCACCAAATCATCTCTCTTTTGACTTGTCTGAAATCAGACAACAGGAATGCTGTTGTCTTCAGATATCTGTGTAACTGTAAATATATATTTATTGCATTTTGAAAAAATATTTAAGCATTTAAAAGAAAACAGACTCACAAACATTTTGATTATTTTTCTTTTATGGATGTATCATTGCCCAAAATAACAAAATACTGTCATGCTTGAACACGTTCTTTCCACATTTTTCCCAGAAGACCATAAAAATGTATTTGTTTCCCACAGCTCTTCACAGAAAACTGCCCTAAAATTTTGCTTGAGAACCAAAACCACCTGAAATCCGATTAAAATCCATCCACCACCACATTTATAACTATAATATGATTATGGAGCTGAGCCACTTCTTCCTAATCTATTATACATTATGTGTTATATACAATAAATAATATAATGAGAAATAAGATATCCTGTACAATATCTATTGATGGTGAAAGTGGTTGCAGAATCAGTCACCTCTTTTCACCTTACAAGTGCTGAGGCTAGATGTAATAGCCATGGAAACCACTTTCCAAGAAGAGAGGGGCTGGAGCTACAGCACACATGAAGAAATGGAATCCTACAGGGAAATGGGGAATGCTGGTGACTTTCTCCATCTTCCCCCACACTTTGCAAGGCAAGGTCACTGCCAGAAATTACTTTATCCTATATATATGCTTATAAATTAGCCAGAACACACATGCAGACAAGGATAGGTTAAATTATTTCAGTAACAACTTTACCCCCATAAACAACGAATCCCCAGTGGCTCAAGAGGGGCTGCACACTGTCTTACATGACTCTGCCTTTCGTATTGTAAGGGTCTGTGGGCTGCTTTCCAGGTGCAGCTCCACACATGTTCACCCAAGCTGCCAGCGTTTTTCTGGAGCCTTAGTGACAATGTTTTTTTCCTTCTGTTCTCCTGCAATTGCTCTCATCCTGTAATCCCATGGCCTTGCACTTGCAGACCCCAGCAGTGCTGCTAGAATGGATTTCCTGGGCAGTGGCCACTCCTTCCCTCCCCCTTTTTCCTAGCCTTGGTTATAGTTTTCAGTTTGGTTTAGGATGACAGCAATATTAATTTAGATACCCTAACAGCCAAGCATTGTGCTGAACCTGCCCTTGATTTGAACATGTTCTAGTGAGCAATAACACCTTCTCCTATCTCTCCCTTCCTCTCTTCCCTCACCTTCTCCCTCTCTCCCCCACTTCTTGTTTTTAATTTTTCTCAAACAAAACTTCCATATTAATAAATCTTAGGTATGCAAGCTCATCTCAAGGCCCTTTGTTTAACCATGAGTCAGCATTGTGTGCCAAAACAGCATTAAATTGAAAATTACTAAGTTGCTGTATGTTAATTATGTCAAGAAATTTGTATACACTCATGATGAATTGCTTCAGATGCTTTGTGATATTCCAAATTAGAGCAAAAAACAATTTATCCCATCAATGCTTGAATTAAAGTTAAAAGATTAATTGGATATTTTAAATGCTCGAAGGGATGGATTATGCTGCATGACACAAATGGACATCAAATAGCATTAGTGGGCACTCCAAAAATAACTGTAAGATATTATATGTATATTATATTACAAATAATATTTTGTCATACTTTTGCCTGGCTGTATTAATATTTGGATTACACATAGACAAAGTTATAAGAATATTGAGAAGCTTAGATAACTAAATGCTGTGTTATTTCAGGAAAATAAATAAATTTGAGATACTACTTTAAGTACAGAATGGGATCCAGGTTTTCAGTTAATTGTAAAATTAGTTAATAAATCTTATAATGTTAATTTGTTCAATTAACATGTGCAGAGGAGGTAATGAAACTGATTTAACAGTGTGTTTTTAAGACATAGAGTTTATTAAATATCAACACATATTTTGTATTACTTGCAAAAAGGAGTTAATGCAACACTTGTCACTAGGTTTTCAGTTTGTAAATATGTTTAAGTTGATAGAAAAAACTTTAAGTATACTGCATCATACATGAGCTATACCATTTATTTAAAAAATGGGAATCAGATATTTAAGGGAGAAAACAAAATTTTCATGACAGCCTGTGTCTGCTTTTCTGTAAAGGAATCTGACATCTCACCTTGTTCCTCCTGAAGAAGTGAGGTGTGAGTTTGACATATACATTTGCCACATGGTAGATAGTGTATAGTATAAAGACTTAGTTGGCCAATCTTTATCTAGAAACCAACAACATATCAACTGACAGTCACTTCAGCTCTCATGAAAGATGATGCTCACTGTATTGAGTTGATCAAAATGTATCTCTATAAATTAACAACCATGTTTGGGCATCAGAAATTCTACTCTTTCAAGTAAAGATTAAGAGTTAATGAATAGGTTTCTACTATCAAGTATTTCCTGTAAAGGTAAGTGAAAAGTAGTATCTTTCAGTCATTCAGTTTGCAAGTCGTGAGTTGCTCCCTGCCTGGTATCGCCTGCCCTGAGGTTGCAAGTTCTAGCGCCATAGTGCCCAGCTGTGAAGCACCAAGAACCAAATCTCACATCTCTGTGTAGCAGTTTACTTTGAGACCCACCTATCCTGACAGTAGAGTCCCTGGAGCTAGACAGCTGAAGAACAGTACTGTACCAAAAGCACTCCCTATTGAGGACAAGGGTGAACCCAAGAGCCACTCATGATGTGCAAGGGTCATTGGCAAGCTGTGATATTTTCCCCTATATTAACTTGTTCATCCAAAACATCTCTAACTACAAGATTCCTATCTTCTTGAGTTTAATTTAAACTACTGTTGTTGAAGCTTTCTGCGCACACCTGGCTACTCAATGAGTTTCAGTAACAGCAGGAGTTGTGCCAGCATATGCCTGCACTGCCGTCCAGAGGTATGAAGCTGCTGGAGATCTACTTGTTCTGGTTTTAAATTAAAAAGCTCTAACAACAGACAGTACTGACTTACAGAGTAGAATGGTTGCTACTGAAATGTGGAAGTCTGTCATAAGCACACTTCAGAGGGTTTGACATTGGACTTAGCCTAGTCTTATGTTCTGAGTGCTGATGAGCATTTTGAGCTCATTAAGATGATTGGAAGATCCTAATAAAAACTGAGTTTCTGAACTGATCTAATATGTTCCTGTTGAAGCATCAGCGTTGGTATTCTGCACCTGAGGTGGGAATGAGTCTATGTAAGTCCTCCATTTTAGGTAGCAGGCCCCGTCTCCACAATGCTTAAGTACTGAGTAACTTTTGCCACCTATCTGTGCAGTATGGTCATCATTATTATTCTTATTTTTACAGACAGCAACTGTTAGGGACAAAATGGTAAAGGTGACTATTGGAGCATGGCTAAACTGAGACAGTTAAATTGGTATTTATACTTTGAAATTACTGAATTTTGAACCTGCAAAATACTGAACTTCTATATTAGACCTGGTCTCCAGAATAACCATCAATTAGCAGCTAGTAGTATGTTCCTGTTCAAAGTAATTTAGAATCAATCAGTGACTGCAGGTCTGTACCACCAAAAAGGTTAGGTGTTGCCTACATATATAACTTGTATGTTTTCAGATATTCTGTCTTTTACAGTTCATGTTTTAACAGTGGGTGTTAAGCTATCCTGGATAGCCAAAAAGGACATCAGTGTCTGTCTTTTCTGTCTGTATTTTTCTAAACATAAAAGTGATTTTGAAGTTTATAATAATTTTTATTGTAGCAATAATACATAATTAATAGCAATTTGCATAATGTTATCAATTAATAGTGTTAATAATTTCTAACTATTTAACAATTCCTTTGAAAGGAGCATAGCAAAGAAATTGCTAGAATGCAGTGACCAGTACTCCTGCTGTATAACACTCGAAGATACATTTTCAAATAATATCTACATCCCACTATGATTGTTTTTAAAATGTAACCTAAACAATAAAGAATGATAACGCTTAGTGATTTATATTTGTTTACCTATTATGGATGTTAATTCTATAGATTTATCTTTAAAATAAGTAATATATTCCAATATATTTGCATCATTAGTTGCTTTATCTCTCTTTGTCATTTACGTATTCAATTCTCATTTGTATTCCCCAATGCCATAATTTTATTCACATTAGAAATCCAGAAATATTTTTTCTTTTCTTTTTAAAGGATGCTAATAATATTTCTTTTTCCTTCAGAACTCAACTTCTACTGGAATTCTATGTTTTATTTTATACATCACGTACAGCTTGCTTCATTTTAGCCTGAAGGGAGTGTGTAGGTTGTAAAGAAAAAAAAAACAACAACAAAACAAACAATTGGAAAGCAAGGTCCTTTTATTTTTGTAGTCATGGTTTTGTTGAGAGTGTCATAAATAATAATAAATAACCAGTAAATATGGTTAAATTATGCCTTAAAGGCATCTCTAGGATTTTGGTACAGTATTTCACACCAGAATTGTTATTTCATTAACAACTCATTGACATACAGTGGAAAAGGAGAGAAATGAACAACATGACACTCTAGTCAAACACTGCATGTTGGTTCACTGAGGCTACTACACGAAGCCTGTAGAAAGGTCAACAGAAGAATCAAACCAGTATTTTGGAAGCAAGAAAGGACATTTGCAGTAGTGTCAGAAGGACTTACTCTCTTAAAGATAAACAATGTTGGATAATCTCTGTGACTTTGTTTCTCAAAGTGAATTACTATGTTTGAAGGCAAAAGTTCAAAAGTCAGCAAATCCATAGAATTATATTAGCTTAAAGGTATATCATAAGGCTTCTTGGAGGAATACTTCTGTGTGTACATGTCTGAAGATCAAATTGATGCTCTGTTCTCAGTATCAGATATTCCACAGCTCCTTCATAGAACTCCTGTTGTTACCAGTTGACATAAACTAATCGTTAAACACAATTTTTCTCCAAATACAGCTCACTATTTCATCAGATTTAATTTACTTATTTATTTATTTTTTATTATTTTGGGGGAGGAGGACATTTGGTGGCATTTTGTTTTGTGTGTTTTGTTTTTCATTATGAGTGGACACAGTGTTTCTTTGCAAAGTCGAGCTGGTTGCAAGTTCAAGATGAAGAAAACTGGCTGGTATTTTAACTATTTTCTGGTATCAGGTTCCACTCATTACATAGTTATAGGCAGATATAAGAAAGGTGTAAGCAATAATACAGGATTTTGTTTCAATGCATCCATTCAGTAGTTCTAGATATATATGAGCTGCTTAAAAAGGAAACAAACTCCATACCCAAAACCCCTTCCAAATCAAAACCCCACATTCAAACACTGTGATTTCAAAAAACAGGGCCAGGAATCTCATGCACTTAAGAAATCTTAGCATATACCCTGAGTTTCAGAAATCTTAGTAAGTACCCTGAGTTTCAAAATTACTGCACATTCAGTCATTCCAATAATTTTAACATACTCCAAGACATAATAAACTGTTAATAATCTCTTGACACTAAATGATGGGTACAGACATACACCAACCTGAGATTTTCAGTTTCCTCCTATTGAATACTTTACTGCTAAGTATCTGAGTACATCAGACCCTAAAAATTATTTCAGGATGTCACAAATCGAGGAGGACTGGGTGAGTTAATGGTCTGTAGACACTGAATAAAACTGCCTTCTGTTTCTTTAGATATTATTAGGTTTTAAGTGCTTGTGATACTGGTGAAAAATAAATGAAATAATTTAACTAGGAATCTAGCTTTATGACTCTGAAACAAACAGTGTGCGCTTGTTAATACATGCTGACAACATACAGTTCAATAGTTTCTGCATTTCATATTGTAAATCAGGAAAAAAATAGCTGGACAGATGACCAGTGATAGGACAAGGGGTAATGGGTGTAAATTGGAGCATAGGAAGTTCAAGGTGAATATCCGAAAAATTTTTTTTACTGTGAGAGTGACAGAGCACTGGAACAGACTGCCCAGGGAGGTTGTGGAGTCTCCCTCACTGGAGACATTCAAAACCCACCTGGATGAGTTCCTGTGTGATGTACTCTAGGTGACCCTGCTCTGGCAGGGGGGTTGGACTAGATGATCTCTCGAGGTCCCTTCCAGCCCCTAAGATTCTATGATTCTATGAAGCAACATTGAACAGGAGTGCATTATGCTGTTGCATCTGTGTTGTGTCTATTGGGCTAGTAAGGCACATTCCTCTGGACAGACAGTAGTGGAATTTAAATTAGCGGAAGCAGCTGCTAGAGTTTCAGGTATTTTAATGCTACCCTTATTGTAAAGTCAAAATAACGACTTCATGAATTAATTAGGCATTAAAAAATAACAAGAGGAAGCTGAATAAATAACTTTCATTTTTTTTTCAACTTATAAATAAAGATGGAAATATCTGAGATACAGACTGCAGCAAAGATACTAAACTAATGCTGGATTCTACCACAGTGTTCTCATGTACCTCCAGATTGCCGAATGTTTTTCAAGAAGTAATCAGTAATGGCTAACAGCCTTGAGGAAAACATCTTGAAAAGTGGGAGAAGGCTAAAAATAATAACAGACATTATGATTTTTGGTAGTATTCTTTGTATATGAATGAAAAACAGGTGGAAAACAAAAATATTACCAGAAAACTAGTAGGAGAACAGAGAGGTAAACGAAGGTCAAAGATTAAGAAAAATAAGTGAATATTGCAATCCCAGCCAAATACTTTAGAGTAGAAATATGAATATTTAGTACAGCTTTATGAAGCAAAGAAGTCTGCAGATGATCATAGTAATGTCCAACTTATTCTATAGTTACCGTTTTTTCTAGTGATGCTCTTTTGCTAGTGTTCATGGCCTACTGCCATCCATTCCTACTGTAAACAACTCCAAGACAGTCCTCTTTGCACCTTGACCCAGATTACTTTCTTCTGACACCCTTTTATATGTCTCACCTAAAAATAAACATTATTTCCCTGCTATGAATGAAGTTAATTTCCATTCAATCACTTCTATTTTTCCTTCTCTGATCTATTTCAAATCTCTTGCACTGACAGAGGTTTTGCTTTAGTTTCTTTTTTAAAACACTCCTCTGTTTTAGGGCTGCTTTCATATTGTCTGTTGGAATAAAGCACTATTCCTGCATCCAAATTCCTCGTTAATTAACCATATTTACCTAAAATAAATGGAATAACAGGGTCTCTACTCACTGATCATTTCATTTCCATCCCACTATGGTGCATTTGTACACTGTTAGGTTTTCAAAATATGAAAAATGCCATCCTGAACAAAGCAAAGAATAAGACTCCAGCAGTGTGGAAAACCATAAAATAAACGTTTTCATAAATTAAATTGTAAATTCCACTCAAAGTAATGGTTAACTGAAGCTACTAGATATTTTTAATATCTAACTTGCAGCAGTGCCAAATCCAAAGAAAACTATAAAATCTTTTCATATTAAGTAATAGTTTTTCTACTATATTTAAAGAATACTTTGTAAGTGGTTTTCATGGCTTAACCCCAGTCAGAAACTAAGAAACACAGTCACCTACTCACTTCCTCCTGATGGGATGGGGGACAGAATAGGAAATGTGAGAAAATGTGTGAGTTGAGATAAAAGACAGTTTAAGAGGTGAAGCAAATCCCATGCACACAAATAAAATGAAGCAAGGAATTCTTTCACCCCTTCCCATGGGTAGGCAGGTGTTTATCCATCTCCAGGGCAGCTGGGCTCCATCACATGTAGCGGTTACTTGGGAAGACAAACGCCACCACTGCAAACATCACCCTTCTTTTTCCCCCAGCTTTAAAGCTGAGCATGATGCCATGTGGTATGGAACAGCCCTTCGGTCAGTTGGGGTCACTGTGGTGGCAGTGTCACCTCCCAGCTACTTGTTCCTTGACTCTGTGTAAGCACTGCTCACCAATAAGGAAAACATCCCTGTATTACCTACACTGTTTCAAGCACAAATCCAAAACACAGTCCTATGAAGAAAATTAACTCTATCCCATTCAAAACCAGCACAGTGTTTTTGCTGAATGTATTTATTAAAGGGATGGTTTTGTTCAAAACAAGATTACTGAGCCTCTAATTGTCTGGGTGTATGCTCCTCATGCAACAAATCTCTACATTGGGATTCTGTCTCCAAATAAAATAAAATTAAAAAATAAAATAAAATAAAATAAAATAACAACCAGAATTGTATTCAATTTAAGTATTTATCATGTTGTATTTGAGGCTTACACTGTATGCTAAGAGAGACACATTCAAGTAATTTGTTGAAAATCCCCAGTATGCCATTCAAATGAAGATGTTGATGTAGATAGTATCTCAAAATCAGGATCTTCTTTCACACTGTTTCCCTTCTAAGTATACACCAAAAGACCAAAACAGATGCATCTGTTCAGAAACAATCACTTTTAGTTCATCAGGGGTTGAGACATTGATTCAGAGAAATTATGCATAAATATAAACAACATTCAGTGTTTTGCTGAACTGGTGCATGTACAGGAATACTCCAGTCAGAAACCTTTGTGCTTCCATTTCTCTCTGCAACCAATGTATGGAAGCTTAATCTTTTGCAAAGTCAGTATTAGGTCAATACACAGGAGTCAATGAGGCATTTTCATGCATATTTGCAATTGCTCCTTGGAGACATTATCTCATTCTGAACTGTAGATTTTAAATCTTGGGTTTTATTTATTCTATCATTGTGAATAACCCTGCATTTATTATGATCAAACATCTCTTCTCAGCCTACTTCCTTCCTATTCTAATGCTGCCAAAGTATTTTTGTGGGTTGTACAAAATTTTGTAGGCTGTTGCTGTTCACTCCTCTGGTAGATAATTTTGAGTCCACCCAGAAAACTCATAAATCATAGAAAACTTATTCTAATATATAGCAATAACAGTCAGAAAACACATATGAAGATTTTTGGAGTCTTTATATTTTGTTGGTCAAAAACCCCAGCAGGAAGTTGCTACCAGCAGGAAGTACAATTGCTTGAAGACTGACAGATGATGCCTCATCACAGTTCAGGAAGCTGTGTGGTAAGTCATCTGGAAACATGTCATACAACCCAGCAGGAAAACTACTGAGCTAAAAGTATTTCTTCTACCAAAGGCTGCTGCATACACGCACACATACACAAAGACACCAGAGGGATTCAGTTATGGTGTCCACAGGAACTCACTCCCATCAAATACAGATCAGTATGTTAGAGGTGAAAGTCAATTGCTTGTTTGTCTTACTAAACAAGGGGAGCACACAGAAGTTTCTGTACAGCCTTCTTCCTTCCTCCATGGATCATGGCAAGCCAAAGCACTGCAGTTTTCACTTCAACCTGTACACTGTGCTCTTTAGCAGATTTCACTGAGTGATACCATTCTTCCTGAGTACAAGGGCAAGATTTTGCCAGTACAGTATGCTTAATATATAAAGCATTTTAAAGAGCAGTCTCATCTCTGCACCACTTGGTGGTCAGGCACACGGAAAAACACAGTCTTGGTCTGCAGCTTAATGATCATCTACAGAAGCTGGTTGAGTCATAAACAGTTTTGTTCTGACTGAGTCTTCTTCTAAGAAAGGAGTGAAGTTTTCTTGAAAAGGCAGGAAAGAAATAGGTCTCACAGGTGGTCCAGGGTCATGGATTGTAAGAGAACAATCATAAAGTGAGGCTTAAAACCATTTTATTAAATTGGAAGGTGGTATCTTATAATGGCAGTAGCCCACCAAGTTCCTGTAAACTTTTCTTCTTCCATAGATTTACTTTGCCCTTGTATTTTTAGCCAGTGTAATGGAGATAATGTCAAGTGATACACAGCCTGACTTAGTTTGTTCCCTGTTGTCAGGAAAGTGCACAGAATTTCACAGTCCTTAGGATGGCTTTTATGGATATTGGGTACTTACAGAGTTATGAATAATTCATATATATCTCCTGACAGGGAGGACTTTGAAATGAACCATGTTTTGTAGGAATTAAGCTGTAACACAGAAGTGCCATTTTCCTTGGTGGGGGACTGACGTACAGTTACAACCCTGGTAAGAATTAACTTGACCTCCAGAGCTCATGTGAGAGATACTAAGACTTTCACTTGTGCACTTTTTAGAAAGAGAAGGAGAGGGAAAG
>NW_009954552.1:3840197-3841852 GCF_000747805.2 Chaetura pelagica
AGGAGAGGAGAGGAGAGGAGAGGAGAGGAGAGGAGAGGAGAGGAGAGGAGAGGAAAGGAGAGGAGAGTGACCTTCAGATGAAACAAATTTCTGCTTTCAGTAAAGTACCATTTATATTGATTTGGAAGTAGGATTTGCAGTCAGTAGCTGTTCACTTTCCAAACACAACTTAGCTTTATGCACCAAGTAGTAGAAAAATGAATAGAAATGTCAAATAATATATGCAATGCATATACCACTTACATACCTAGCTATACCTAAGCACACAGACAATCCATTGCATGAAATTCAAAGGCACTGTTAGATTTAGGTGAAAATTTATCCATTGAAATTAGGAATGCAACTACATGCACAGATGGAGTTTGATTTTGGAAGCTCCATTCCTATCTATGCCCACAAAAATAGATTTTTTAAAAAGTTATGGGTCCTATACATTCAGATGCTCCCATTTCTAGCTACATTCAAAAAATGGGCAAAAGACAGTTCAGCCATACATGGAAATGAGCAAATCTCTCTGCTGAACTGCAGCAGACCATTGCATAATGGGGACAGTCTCTCTTAATTTTTGATATTTCTCACTCATAATTAATTTGCATATTATATAGCCAGGAGTTGATATTCTTTTCAAGACCTACTTGCTCTCCTTCCCAATATCTGTCCAAAACTCAGTTTTATCAGCAGTAAAGGAAACAGACAAAGTATATAATAGTGACAACAAAAGAAAATCTTTCTAATCTTCCTGAAATAATATTTTATTCAAATTGTTTGATTTTTTTTTAATATTTAGGCACTATATTACAAAAATTAAAACCAGTTATCAGCCATATTTTTTGTAACACATTTCTTTTGATATTTCAATCTGTGTGTGCCATTTGTTTCTCAAAAACAACTTAGTGATGCAATTAGATTTAATGACAAACTGATTTCACAAAAAAATGGGGGTGTAAACCCCAACAGCCCCATATTAAAAGGAAAAGGAATCTAGGACTAAGAAAATATAAAAAATTATTCCCTTACTAAGAAAAAAGTAGCACAACAACAAGTGCTTAATTTCATCCAACAATTAAAAATACAAGTAAAATATGTTGGTACCACAAAAACAGGAAGAAAACCAGATTTGTATGTCACTTGCAGGCATGTTACACACCATAATGTTATTTAAATCTCAGAAGTCTGTGTAAGATAGTATTTTCACTAATGATGAACTTCAACATTTCAAGAGTCAGTATAACTATTTACTAAAAACTTACTCCACCATATGGCACTGCTTTCAGTGGGTTTTAGATCAAGCTAAAACTAGGTACTACACAATGTTAGCATCAGGATCTGAATTAAAGAATAGTTTCATTGGAGATACTAAAATATTTCTGTTGTGTTTTAATTTGTAGATGAATTAAACAGAAAGGGAGACATTGTATGATGTGAAAACTCATTTTCAGTTACGGCTCAACTATAATGAACGTTCATGGGCCCTATAGCAAACATTTGATTAAATCAATAAAAAATAAGTTCATTATGAGTTTCGATTACTCAGTCACTTATAGAAAAATGTTTGTCTTAATACAGTAGAACTAGTATACATTATCTAGGAGCAGTCTTTCAAATTTGACATTTAGACAGGAAAGTAATACACATAATAATAATAATAATAATAA
>NW_009954553.1:0-4176 GCF_000747805.2 Chaetura pelagica
AGATATAATAGGTCGCGGATCGTGACAACTGGGAAAGGGAAATAATTAAAATAAATATTAAACCACTCATATTTTATTCCCCCCCCCATTTAAACACATCCCTTGTACAGTCCAAATGGCAGTGGAAAGCAGATCTTGGGAACTATATGTCATTTCCATCTTAGTTCCAAGTACTAGAACCTTGTTCTGTATGGAAGAGAATGTCATGAATAGACCAGGTTACATTAGCAAGTGGGTCCCATCTGTCCCCTGCTACAACTCAATTTGATTTCATTCATTCTCTTTTGTCTCTTCCACTTAGGAGCAGATTTTTGAGAATCTCACAACAGGCATCAGGGCAACTGCAAAGTTGCTATTAAGAATCCACATAGATATCTCACAAACAATAGGACTGACCACTTTCTCCAGGTATCATTTCATCAGGTTCTTTAGAACCCCCAAAATAGAAGGCAAAGACATTTCAGACACTATTTAGTGAGGTTAAATATCTGTACAGCTTGTATCTGGCCAGTGTCAATGGGATTGCAAGGCCTTCTTTCAGCTTTTACTTGTTCTTTTCTTGCCACAATAGTAAGAGGGTATAGATATAGAGGGAGCTATTCTGCCTTTGTTTGAATTTTAAATAGGCCTTAGAAATGCTGCTCTGTAGAATTTGATTAAAATTGAGCTGAATGAAAAAAGCTCCTTCCATTTTTACTGATGTGGACTGGCTCTGCAAGCCATATAATAGAGGTATCATTTCTGTAATCCTCTCTCTCTCTAATATGCATATTCAGATTAAAAATCAACTTTCCATGGACACATTTTTACAGCTCCAGCATCAGTTCCTCTTTTTATGGTGCTACCAAGTCCCCTCCAGCTCCATTTCCCTGTCCATTGCCACAAACAAGCAGCACAGAAAGTTGATTCTTAACCTGGAGAAAGCCAGTTGCAAAGATTGAGGGTGAAATTCATGAAAAGTCCCCTTTGGTCTCAAGTAAGCCAATATTTCTCCATAAATGCAGCACCACTTTGGTGCTCACAGTCCAAGCTGCTCAGTGGCCTTTCCTAAGACAGGGAATGAACCCTACGTTGGCCATATCTTCTAATCACTGCTGCAAGGGGGTACACAGTATAATTCATCCCTGCAGAGTCCATGTACATGATGGCAGCTTCTCCTCTGAGATTAAAACCTGTCCCAGGACCTGTCCTTCTGTACCCTCAGTCCAAGCTGTCTCCTGCATTACCTCTTGGAGCTTTCTGAACTCCTTGAGGACTTCTGCCATGCCCACATACACTGGTACAACAGCCTAGCATTACTCCACCACACTTTCAACACCCAATTGAGGAGGTCCAGTTAGAAGCTGAGTCAGACAGTAATCCCTCAGCTGACAGTGGAAGTAGATGGGCCCATGACTTTGGGTTCCTCCAGCCTGGGGAAAGTCTGAAATATCTTTGGAGAAGCCAGTGTTCCCACTGAGGACAAAGGGAATCTGTTCTCTGACTAATTCCTGGACACTGCAGCGGGTTAAGCTAAGTGGGCTGATGTCCTGGGCTCTTGGACACCTCCAGCAGCAATGGCTGAAGCCCCCGGTTTCCCCCAGCTACCTGTTTTTTTAGATGGACAAATTCTCATAGCTGTTGTCACCAGTTCTCTGAAGATCTGAGTTGTGCTTGATCCACCATTTTAATTTCTCTTCCCATCAACTGACTTAGAAACCCCTGGAAGAGATTGTGTGGAACAAGAAAATAGTTTTGTTCAGATTGTCCAGGGAACACCTAAGGGCTATGACACTCCCTGCTGGGGTTTTGAGCTGCTTTAGTTACATTTGGATTTCACCTTGCAAGATGAGACTGGAGGTCCCAGGGAGGAAAAGATGAGTTTGTCCTTTCACCAGTCCTCCAGCTGGATTTTGTTCCCTGTGAAGTTTGCTCCTCTCTTTGTGGGTGTTAATGGAAGGTCACTTCTAGTGATCTGCTTACAAAATGTAAACAGTACAGAATTCTAAGAAACTCAGAAGTGACAAAGCTCAGCTGCCATGGCCACTAGATGTAAACACATGGAAAATGACAAGAAAAGGTTTAGTACTAAAGACTCAATTTGATGATGGCATTTGGTGAGACCCTGGCCCAGATTGCCCAGAGAAGCTGTGGCTGCCCCATCCCTGGCAGTGTTGAAGGGCAGGTTGGATGGGGCTTGGAGCAACCTGGGCTGGTGGGAGGGGTCCCTGGCAAGGGGGGTGGGACTAGATGATCTTTAAGGTCCCTTCTGTCCCAAACCAGTCTGGGATTCTAGGATTATATGATGAAAGAACGGCAGCTTCATTCACGTACAAAACATCTGGAAATCTGATTCCATCATACTTGTTTCTTTACTGAAAAAAACCAAAACTGCCCATAGACTTGCAATCCTGGAATGCCTGGGATTTAAAAAGGAAAGAAGCCACAATCAGCTGAAAAATGATGTGAAACCAAGTGGGAGATTGTCCTGTGATAGCTCAGAAACCTGTAGGGTTGCAGACATCTGACTGTCTATCACTGACTCATTAGCTTCAGTCAAAAGCACATTCCAAGTTTCAACTACCCACAGATTTCCATGGTGTACACTTAATTTTAAAACAATTAAAACAGCTGGTTGGGAAGTTGAACAGCAGTAAAGAGCATAGAAGCTGCAAGATCATTATTTACCTTTTAAGAAACTATCAGTCCTGTCAGAGGGAAGTTCTGCCTGCAACAGACTGGGCTGTTGTGTTAGAGATGAGAACATGTGGGAAGACAATATTTTATGTTTTAGTACCTTTGCCTTGTGGATGAGACCCCACCTACTACAGTTCAGGAATAATAAATACCCAACAAGCCTTGCCTTGTTCTATGGATCACAGGGATGGATTCATTGTGTGGAAGGACTTGTAATCCTAATGTCCCTAATGGGACACTTCAGTGTCCCAAATGACACTGAGGCTGTCCTGTTACTTTTATAGAATTACAGAATCATTTGGTTGGAAAAGGCCTTTAAGATGATCCAGTCCAACCATTCCCCCAGCCCTGCCAAGGCCACCACTGACCCATGGCCCTCAGCACCACATCTACACAGCTTGGAAACCCCTCCAGGGATGGGGACTCCAGCCCTGCCCTGGGCAGCCTGGGCCAGGGCCTGACAACCCTGGGCAGCAAGAAATGCTGCCCAAGATCCAATCTCAACCTCCCCTGGCACCACTGGAGCCCATTTCCTCTTGTCCCATCCCTTGTTCCTGGGGAGCAGAGACAGACCCTCACCTCTCTACAACCTCCTTTCAGGGAATTTTGTGCTGATTCAACTCCCTGTCCATGCTCAAGGGCTCAGGAGGGCATCCAGCATTGCATACAACCTGCAAACTGATGCATTGCTTGGTTCCTATATGTAACCTGCTAGGATGAAGTAAGACTAGACCATCCTAAGTGTCCCTCCTGTCCTTGTCACTGAGGAGAAAAGGGCATCCATGTTCCTTGAACAGCTCAAACCTCTTCTAATGTAGCTCCTAAGAGCTTCAGCCAAGTGGCTTCTAGCAGGAGATCTAGCTTGGGTTCACTTTGATGGACTCAACAGATCTCCACCCACACTGCTGACTTCCATGCACTGAGGGTCAGAAGTCCCCTCCCTTGCTAAGGTTGCAAAGCTCTTCTCAGCCATGCCTGGGCTTGTTGGAGAAAATTTGGAGATGTGATTTCCCCTAAGTCAGTCGTAGGGCAGAGCAAGTGACAACTCAGTTTTTGAGGCTAAAAAGCCCGGCTTTTCCTTGCAGAGTATCATCTCCCATCATCACTGTTTTGCCCCTTCAAATTTCCCTGCTGCATATTTATCACTTTACAGTGATACACTTTATTTCCCCCTTCCAGGTTTCATCTTTTTTTATTAAGACCATTTAGCACTGATCTCTGTATCAACCCTATCACATCCCACTGACACAAAAAAAAATGTCGACGCATCGAGTTGGAAGTGCTGGAAACCACCATTTTCCAGTGGCTTTTTCTGAAATGACAACAAGCCACACTTATCGTCTGCCACCCCATCCACTTGTACAATGAGCAAAAACCTGAGCAAGCTGCTTTTCCTCTGCACAAAGCAGTAATTTTTTGTGGCACAGTCAGACTGACTCAGGGAATGAAGATCAAAGGGGAAATTCCCCTGCCTGTCTTGTTTGCTATTGATCTGAATTG
>NW_009954553.1:4278-10211 GCF_000747805.2 Chaetura pelagica
TGGGTGGGTGGGTTGTGTTTTGTTTGACCAGCAGAAACAAAGGGTTGCCAGCAGTGTCAAGGAAAAAAGAAGGGTTTGTGGCTCCAATTCAGCAAAGAATGTAAATACGTGCTGAGTTTTGAACAGGGCAACAAATACATACCCTTCCTCTCAGAGTCATGTAAATATCTGGGGGGCTTTCAAAACGTGGCTGTGTGTCACTGAAGGAAATACCACAAGGGGAAGAAACTGGTCAGCTGAATATTTGTTTTCCATCCCTGCTTCCTCCAGTCCTCCTCTAATTCCTGACTGCTAATTACTGGGGTGAAACAACCTGCTGATGAAAGCAAAGGGACCCCAAGGCATCTCTGCACCCCCTTTGAGTGGTAAAAAGGGACTGGCAAAACAGAGAGGGAGAATGAAATTCCAAACCCTGTGGCTGAGAAATGAATAGATGACTCTCTCCTCTCCAGGCTGCTGGTGTTGCACAACCTGCCTGCATTGGATTGAGACCTACGTGATCCTCTTCTAATTGAAATCACTTTACCTTGACCTCCAACAGTAAACTGAAAGCTTGTTGCTCTTGCTGCCAGCAAAGCATCAGCAGTAGGTTGTAGGAAATCCCAGCTGGGGACAGGAGCTGCATTCACATGGCATTAATCTCACACTAAGTGGCACTAAATCAGGAGGTACCAGCAAGTCTATAAAACAGCCCTTGCGCCCAGCTGAAGCTGCTGGCTCTGCATCTGCCCAGGTCGATCCCTCCCATGGCTGCTGCCTTGGCTCTCCTGCTTGAAGTTAGGGAAGTGCAGCAAATAAGGCTGGAAGGGATGCTGCAAAGTAATTTCAAAGAATCCTAGAATTGTAAAGGTTGGATGGGACTGTGAAGATCATCTAGTCCCAACCCCCCTGCATGGGCAGGGACACCTCCCACCAGACCAGGTTGCTCCAAGCCCCACCCAACCTGCCCTTCAACACTGCCAGGGATGGGGCTTCCAACAACTCCCAACCTGTTCCATGGTCTCACCACCCTCACAACAAATAATTTCCTCCTAATGTCAAACCTCAATCTCCTCTCTTCCAGTTTTAATTTATTCCCCCTTCCCTTCTCCTGGAAATATTGCAACCAACCAATCCAAAAGATTGATTAAATACTGTGGCACTTTTAATACTTGAGTTTGTATTTTGCTTGCTGAGCTTGTGCACCAAGTTTGATTTAAAGATGGATTTGTTCCAACCAAGAAGCCAGGGGAGGAAGAGAAGAGGGATTTGCAGTTCCCTGATGAAGTTCAGTCCTTCTGTAATTGGGATTATCTTCAAGCATTTCTTGTTATGAAGCTGGAATAAGTTAAAATAAATATAGGTAAGTATTTAATGAAACTGCAATTCATCCCTTCATAAACATGTGATTTATTTTAGGAAAGCTGGGTGGTGTTTATGGGCTTTGTGGAGAACAACTGCAATTCAAGAGGTGAGGTCAGTTCTATGTGATTAAAACACAACAAACCTAAGGAAAACTCCCCAGTATTTTCCTCACAGCTCAAAGTTCCTGGTGTTGCAGTGTAGGAGCTTTGAGGGTAATTCCTGAAAAATAAGGCTTTTTTTTCCCCCCAATCAGTTGTTTGGGTTACTCCTAGAGTACTTGCTCAAGGATATTGGATGAAATGGTCCAGTTTGAAGGAGATATGGTCCAGAGTGAATGTTATTTGGGCACCACAATATAAAAAGGACATCAAGGTATTGGAAAGTGTCCAAAGGAGAGCTATAAGGATGGTGAAGGATCTGGAAGGGATGAGTTATGAGGAGCAGCTGAGGTCACTTGGATTATTCAGTTTGGAGAAGAGAAGACTGAGGGGTGACCTCATTGCAGTCTGTGGCTTCCTCATGAAGGGAAGAGATGAGGCAGGTCTCTTCACTCCTGTGACCAGTGACAGGACTGGGTGAGATGGCAGGAAGCTGAATCAGGGGAGGTTTAGGTTGGATATCAGGAAAAGGTTCTTCACCCAGAGGGTGGTTGAGCACTGGAACCAGCTCCCCAGGGAAGTGGTCACAGCACCAAACCTGCCTGAGTTCAAGAAGAGTTTGGATGATGCTCTCAGGCACATGGGATGATTCTTGGGGCATCCTACACAGGGACAGGAGTTGGACTCGATGTTCCTGATGGGTCCCTTCCAACTCAGTATCTTCCATGATTCTTTGTTTACTGGGTCTTCACCTCCATGTAGAAACAGGCATGGAGCTGCCTCGTTTGCCCGGCAAAGGAGGGCCAAGTTTGAAGTCACTACCTTGGTCTGGAAGGTTTGTACTCCAGGTGAAGCAGGAGAAAAGGTGGGAAAACAGTTTATGAGATGAACGAGCTGGGATTGAACTTTCTTAGAAGATTAAGTTAAGAGCTGGGGCCCATAAAAGAGAGTGGAGAAACACCCGGGGGCTTTCTGACTATGCCCTGGGGCAGCTGTAGTCTTATCAGAACCAAGGAACCTTTGTGGTTTCCCCTCCTAATTACTTTATAGGGTATTATCATACTAATACATGAGCACCAGAGCTATGTTGTTTGTGTTGTTGTTGGGGTTGTTGTTTTTTTTTTTAATCTAAACTTGTGAAAACAGTGCAGCATTAGGAGTGTGGTAATAAAGGAAAAATGTTAACATGCAATTCCCTTATGCTTTTGAAAAATTACTTCATAAATGCAAAGTAAAATATTTTCCTTTTTATTACCTGACAATTACATATTAAGAATTTCTTTTTATGTTTAAAAACATATGCAAGACAGGCAGGCTCCAAAATGTAATTGCTTTCTTTCTATAAGAATCAGATGTCATTTTCTCCAAACGAAACTCTTTGAAAAGAGATAGGGGAAGCAAATTGTTGTATACATTAAATTTGGAAACATCTGATAGCATTCCTCAATTAAACTATTTAAATGAAAAAAGATTGCTTTACAGCTCTATCATATCCACTGAATAAAACCTCTGTTGAGGCAAATTGGCAGTGGCAGGTACCAAATGCATTGGCCTTAATGAGACTGGACAACCTAATAGAGGTCATTGGTAATTGTTATTATATACAATATTGCACTGTCAAAAAAAAAAACCCTGAAGCTATACACATTGCTCAAGACATCTGAGTTTCATTGCTGTGAAGGAAGGCTTTTATCTCCCTATGTAAAGCAATATTATTGTTGGTTTTCATCATGGATTACAGGCTACTCTCTAAAGGTGCTGTAGCAAAGGGAAACAGAGTTTATTGCCATTGCCATCCTGTGAAACGCTTTCTGGAGGAGATAGGAAACCCACTTGGAATATTTTTCCATCCATTTCACTGGGTTGGGATTGTAATTAAGTGTCCTTGCCCAAACCCTGTGAATCCACTGGAAAGAGTCCTGTTGACTGAGCTGTCCTGGGATCAGGCACTGTTGGGTTTTTTTTTTTATGTTCAGCTGCTGCAGAAGCTGAAGGACTCGAATTTGTCCATATGATGATGTTCATTCTCTGCCACTTGATAAAAATGACAGCTCTTAAGATTTAATTTGTTGGAAGGAAGAATTAACTCTTGTTGACTCCTTGGCCTGCTGTGCTATTATTAAAATGAGGTCTCATAAAGAGGGGTCACATTCAACATTGCAGTTTTTCTGTTCCCAAGAGCCTCCACTTTCCTACAATCTTTCCCATCCATCCCATGGCTAGTGAGCCAAATTTTTTGTGCTGTCAGGAGTTTATCCAAAGGATCCTTTCCTTTTGAATTCCAAATAAATATTACCTAAATTATTTGGGACTATTCCTAACCAACACTGCAGCAGGCATTCACAAGAAAGTATTTGGGGTGGGTTTCAGCCCTATGGGGTGTGGGCTCACTTATCTTTTTGAATTCACCCATGGCCATGTAATCACTTGGTGTTTTGTCTCCCCAGTGTCCCCTGATGAGGTCCTGAGCTCTCTCTCTTCACAGGGGATAACTGATGGCTTCACAAGTTGCTCCATGGGGCTGGACAGTGCAGTTTCCTTCCAGATTTTGGTGGAGCAACTAGATGAGCATCCTTCTTGGGGTCTGTAGGACCAAAGCGACCACATGGTTCACTGACAATCTGTTTTCTCCCACTACAGCTGACATTCTTTGACCCATAAAAATCATCTTGATTACTGGGAATATTTTGCTGTTGGCAAAATAATGATCTGAGCCCCACTGTCTTCTTGAAATGCTGGACCAAAAGAGCTGGTCTCTGTTGAGTATTTTACGAAGTACAAAATGTGCGTCCATTTAACCTAATAAAATATTAAATAACATGAAAGCTATGATAGTTCTCCATTTTCCTACATCTTAGGTGGCCTTGTACACTGGGGCAAAGTGAGCAGAAGACATGGTCCTTCCTGGCTCAGCAATGCTGTGCCCTCAGCTCTGCAAGCAGGCATAGGGATGCTCCACCAGGATGGAACCAACTTGCACTCCATAACCTGCTGTGGTGGGTCAGGGATGGGATCTTCTCCAGGGCCAAATCCCTGTCTGCCCCAGTCTTACATGAGTGTTCTGGGTTCTGGCAACCCTCTGACCTGCTGCACATCCAAGGGCTGGGTTGGACATTTTAATACTTTAAAGGGGCCTAGAAAAAAGATGGGGACAGATTTTTTTTTAGCAGGGTCTGTAGTGATAGGCCAAGAGTGATGGGTTTAAGCTGAAAGAGGGGAGATTCAGATTAGACAGAAGGAAAAAATGTTTTATGCTGAGGGTGGTGAGACCCTGGCCCAGATTGTCCACAGAGGTGGGAGAAGCCCCATCCCTGGACAGATTCCAGCTCAGGTTGGACGGGGCTCTGAGCAACCTGATCTAGTTGCAGATGCCCCTGCTCACTGCAGGGGATTGAGCTGGGTGGTTTTGAAAGGTCCCTTCCCACCCAAACCAGTCTGTGATTCTATGACTTTATGGAAGTACAGAAAAAGGTTGAAATGCCATCATGGTTGCCAGTCATTTTCTGAGGCTTTAATTCCCCTTAGACAGATTTTACTGTGTGTTTTACCCATTATTTTAGAGACTTGAGCTCTTTAGCTGAATGTTGTAAACCATTAAGGTCAGCACTGCAATATTCTAACGTTGCTATTTAAAAAGAAGCAAGATTTTTATGGCAGTGAAAAGTGCTGCAGGGAAAAGAAAATGAGGTGCAGGCACCTAGCAGACAATTGCAAGTAAAAATCAAACAAAACATTGGGTAAGACAAATCTCTTTATGCAATTAATGTCTTAGCTCCCACTGGCAGCCTGACCAAAATAAATCACTTTTATTTATTATTATTTTTTTCAGGGCTGGGGGATTTCCAGGGAGGGACAAAGTACAAAGGTCCTTTCTGTAGCTGAGAGAAACAACATTATCTCACTTTTTTTTTCCTCCCCCCTTGCCATCCATGCACAAAAAGGTGTAATTGCAATCTGACGTGGAAGTGATTGTCTGAGCCTGAAAATCAACCATGTTAACTCTTCTCAACATACATTTCAATTTGATCCTGTGAATTTTACATTGAAATGAGTTCGGCTTTTTTTTTTTCTTTAAAACCCTGGAGAAAAGGGCCACGTGTGCATTAACAAACAGCTTTGCAAATCCAGGCTAAAGTGAATATTCAATTTCAAGAGGTCAAATTGAGATTCAGTCTCAACAATGAAATGACTGAGCCACATGAGCCAAAGTTAACTCTCCTGTAGACAGGACAGAGGTTTTACCTGTTACTAACGTGTTCATTTGTCCCTAAGCATCCTCAGTGACATTTAAATCCAAAGCCTCATGTGTAGAGTCTTGCATCTGGGGAAGAACAAGCCCATGGACCAGTACAGGTTGGGGGCTGACCTGCTGGAGAGCAGTGTAGGAGAAAGGGACCTGGGGGTCCTGGTAGACAGGAGGATGACCATGAGCCAGCAATGTGCCCTTGTGGCCAAGAAGGCCAATGGCATCCTGGGGTGCATTAGAAAGGG
>NW_009954553.1:27460-37234 GCF_000747805.2 Chaetura pelagica
ATGTTCAGCTGCTGCAGAAGCTGAAGGACCTGAATTTGTCCCTATGATGATGTTCATTCTCTGCCACTTGATAAAAATGACAGCTCTTAAGATTTAATTTGTTGGAAGGAAGAATTAACTCTTGTTGACTCCTTGGCCTGCTGTGCTATTATTAAAATGAGGTCTCATAAAGAGGGGTCACATTCAACATTGCAGTTTTTCTGTTCCCAAGAGCCTCCACTTTCCTACAATCTTTCCCATCCATCCCATGGCTAGTGAGCCAAATTTTTTGTGCTGTCAGGAGTTTATCCAAAGGATCCTTTCCTTTTGAATTCCAAATAAATATTACCTAAATTATTTGGGACTATTCCTAACCAACACTGCAGCAGGCATTCACAAGAAAGTATTTGGGGTGGGTTTCAGCCCTATGGGGTGTGGGCTCACTTATCTTTTTGAATTCACCCATGGCCATGTAATCACTTGGTGTTTTGTCTCCCCAGTGTCCCCTGATGAGGTCCTGAGCTCTCTCTCTTCACAGGGGATAACTGATGGCTTCACAAGTTGCTCCATGGGGCTGGACAGTGCAGTTTCCTTCCAGACTTTGGTGGGGCAACTAGATGAGCATCCTTCTTGGGGTCTGTAGGACCAAAGCGACCACATGGTTCACTGACAATCTGTTTTCTCCCACTACAGCTGACATTCTTTGACCCATAAAAATCATCTTGATTACTGGGAATATTTTGCTGTTGGCAAAATAATGATCTGAGCCCCACTGTCTTCTTGAAATGCTGGACCAAAAGAGCTGGTCTCTGTTGAGTATTTTACGAAGTACAAAATGTGCGTCCATTTAACCTAATAAAATATTAAATAACATGAAAGCTATGATAGTTCTCCATTTTCCTACATCTTAGGTGGCCTTGTACACTGGGGCAAAGTGAGCAGAAGACATGGTCCTTCCTGGCTCAGCAATGCTGTGCCCTCAGCTCTGCAAGCAGGCATAGGGATGCTCCACCAGGATGGAACCAACTTGCACTCCATAACCTGCTGTGGTGGGTCAGGGATGGGATCTTCTCCAGGGCCAAATCCCTGTCTGCCCCAGTCTTACATGAGTGTTCTGGGTTCTGGCAACCCTCTGACCTGCTGCACATCCAAGGGCTGGGTTGGACATTTTAATACTTTAAAGGGGCCTAGAAAAAAGATGGGGACAGATTTTTTTTTAGCAGGGTCTGTAGTGATAGGCCAAGAGTGATGGGTTTAAGCTGAAAGAGGGGAGATTCAGATTAGACAGAAGGAAAAAATGTTTTATGCTGAGGGTGGTGAGACCCTGGCCCAGATTGTCCACAGAGGTGGGAGAAGCCCCATCCCTGGACAGATTCCAGCTCAGGTTGGACGGGGCTCTGAGCAACCTGATCTAGTTGCAGATGCCCCTGCTCACTGCAGGGGATTGAGCTGGGTGGTTTTGAAAGGTCCCTTCCCACCCAAACCAGTCTGTGATTCTATGACTTTATGGAAGTACAGAAAAAGGTTGAAATGCCATCATGGTTGCCAGTCATTTTCTGAGGCTTTAATTCCCCTTAGACAGATTTTACTGTGTGTTTTACCCATTATTTTAGAGACTTGAGCTCTTTAGCTGAATGTTGTAAACCATTAAGGTCAGCACTGCAATATTCTAACGTTGCTATTTAAAAAGAAGCAAGATTTTTATGGCAGTGAAAAGTGCTGCAGGGAAAAGAAAATGAGGTGCAGGCACCTAGCAGACAATTGCAAGTAAAAATCAAACAAAACATTGGGTAAGACAAATCTCTTTATGCAATTAATGTCTTAGCTCCCACTGGCAGCCTGATCAAAATAAATCACTTTTATTGATTTTTTTTTTTCTCCTTTCAGGGTGGGGGATTTCCAGGTTAGGACAAAGTACAAAGGTCCTTTCTGTAGCTGAGAGAAACAACATTATCTCACTTTTTTTTTCCTCCCCCCTTGCCATCCATGCACAAAAAGGTGTAATTGCAATCTGACGTGGAAGTGATTGTCTGAGCCTGAAAATCAACCATGTTAACTCTTCTCAACATACATTTCAATTTGATCCTGTGAATTTTACATTGAAATGAGTTTGATTTGTTTTTTTTTTCCTTTAAAACCCTGGAGAAAAGGGCCATGTGTGCACTAACAAACATCTTTGCAAATCCAGGCTAAAGTGAATATTCAATTTCAAGAGGTCAAATTGAGATTCAGTCTCAACAATGAAATGACTGAGCCACATGAGCCAAAGTTAACTCTCCTGTAGACAGGACAGAGGTTTTACCTGTTACTAACGTGTTCATTTGTCCCTAAGCATCCTCAGTGACATTTAAATCCAAAGCCTCATGTGTAGAGTCTTGCATCTGGGGAAGAACAAGCCCATGGACCAGTACAGGTTGGGGGCTGACCTGCTGGAGAGCAGTGTAGGAGAAAGGGACCTGGGGGTCCTGGTAGACAGGAGGATGACCATGAGCCAGCAATGTGCCCTTGTGGCCAAGAAGGCCAATGGCATCCTGGGGGACATTAGAAAGGGGGTGGTTAGTAGGTCAAGAGAGGTTCTCCTCCCCCTCTATTCTGCATTGGTGAGGCCGCATCTGGAGTATTGTATCCAGTTCTGGGCCCCTCAGTTCCAGAAGGATAGGGAACTGCTGGAAAGAGTCCAGGGCAGAGCCAGAGATGATGAAGGGAGTGGAACATCTCCCTGATGAGGAAAGGCTGAGGGAGCTGGGTCTCTTGAGGAGAGGAGACTGAGGGGCGACCTCATCCATGGTTACAAACACGTTCAGGGCAGTGTCAGGAGGACAGAACCAGGCTTTGTTCATTGATGACCAGTGATAGGACAAGGGGCAATGGGTGCAAACTGGAACACAGGAGGTTCCATGTGAGTATCAGGAGGAACTTCTTCACTGTGAGAGTGGCAGAGCCCTGGGACAGGCTGCCCAGAGAGGTTGTGGAGTCTCCTTGGCTGGAGACCTTCCAAACCCACCTGGACAGGTTCCTGTGTGATGTGCTCTGGGTGATCCTGCTCTGGCAGGGGGGTTGGACTGAGTGATCTTTCCAGGTCCCTTCCAACCCCTAAGGTTCTGTCATTCTATGATTCTGTGATTCTGTTTGCATTTGGTTAACTATCTAACACCTCTGCAGTGAATATCCTGAAGAAGGAGGATTTGCAGTTTGCCTTCAAGACTAAGGAAAACTTTTATGCGGTTTCAGGACATCAAAAAGATTTAAGCTGTTTCTTGCTTTCCTACTGCTTCCTCCATCCCTGTAGCTAAACGGTCTGAAGCTGAAGAAGAATTACTAGGAAATACCCATTGGGTAACAAAAACTTCAATCTTACTTCTCAGACCTTAAAAAATCTCAACCCCACATGGTCCCCATCAAGTCCCAGATAGGACTTAACTCTAGCCCTGAGCTTGAGAACTGGGGTCTGCAGACTTCTGTCCACACTATCTTTGGTCCTCTTCTGTGCAATGTAGCTGGTGGAACAGTTATCCTGGGTGAGGGGGAGATTTTTACTTATAGAGACCTCTACTACAATGAAGCAGGGGAGAAAATATGAGGCCAGAGCCTGAGTCTGGCTTTCTTTATACAAGCACAAATGATGGAGAACAGCCCTGAGGAGAAGGCCTTGGGGGTGTTGGGTGCTGAGAAGCTCCCCATGAGCCGGCACCGTGCGCTGGAGCCCAGAACCCACCCGTGTCCTGGGCTGCATCCCCAGCAGCGTGGCCAGCAGGGCCAGGGAGGGGATTGTCCCCTCTGCTCTGCTGAGACCCCCCTGCAGGGCTGGGGCCAAGGCTGGGGTCCCCAACATTTCTAGATCCCTGACTTTAAATATCTGTGCAGGGCAATGAAAGCACATGTTCACATATCTGACCAAATACAACCGTAGCCCATCAATGGCTCTGCTTAAGAAGAAATGAAAAGCAGAGATCTTGAATATGTTGTAGGACTGATGGGGTCCCATGTCTACTCAAAATCATAGAATTGAATGGCTAAGGTTGGAAGAGATCTTAAAGATTATCATGTTCCAACCTCCAGGGAGGGGACATCCACAATCTCCCTGGGCAACCTGTTCCAGTGCCTTCCTACCCTTGTGGTGAAGAATTTCTTCCTGATGTATAACCTAAAACCCCCTCTTCAAGCTTAAAACCAGTACCCCTTGTCCGATCACTGCACTCTCTGGTGAGAAGACCCTCCCCAGCTTTCCTGGAGCCCCTTCAGGCACTGGCAGGTGCTCTAAGGTCTCCCTGGAGCCTTCTCTTCTCCAGGCTGGATCATTCGGGTTGGAAAAGATGATCCAGTCCAACCATTCCCCCAGCCCTGCCCAGGCCACCACTAACCCATGGCCCTCAGCAGCACATCTACACGGCTTGGAAACCCCTCCAGGGATGGGGACTCCAGCCCTGCCCTGGGCAGCCTGGGCCAGGGCCTGACAACCCTGGCCAGCAAGAAATGCTGCCCAAGATCCAATCTCAACCTCCCCTGGCACCACTGGAGCCCATTTCCTCTTGTCCCATCCCAGCTCCCTCAGCTGCTCCTCCTCACACTTGTGCTCCAGACCCTTCCCCAGCTCCCTTGCCCTTCTCTGGACACGCTCCAGCCCCTCCATGTCCTTCTTGTCCTCAGGGGCCCAGAACTGACCCCAGGATTCCAGGTGCCCCCTCCCCAGGGCCCAGCACAGGGGGACCAGCCCTGCCCTGCTCCTGCTGGCCACACCAGTGCTGACACAAGCCAGGATGCTGGTGGCCTTCTTGGCCACCTGGGCACACTCTGGCTCATATTCAGATGCTCTCAACCAACACCCCCAGGTCCTTTTTCTCTGGGCACTTTCCAGCCTCTCTTCCCCAAGCCTGGAGCGTTGCCTGGAGTTGTTGTGTCCCAAGTGCAGGACCCCAGTGGCTCAGGCTGCAATATTGTCACATTTTTTGGTAACCAGACAGCTGCTCAGGGCTTACAGACCCCTTCCAAGAGCAAAGAAAGCTGGTCTTCTGGGAGGTCCTCCTGGACACAAGGTCCTGCATGATCACCATCCAGCTCTTTCCAAAGGGATGAAGTACAGGCCATCAGCCAAGGTTGGCCTTTGGGTGTGGAGAGAGGCAAGGCAAGGTCATCGGGAGCCTAGTTGTGTTTCACGCCTCATAGTCCTGTGGCACGAGATGAGAGCTGGAGCCACTGGTCATGACTCTCACAGTACTCAGACACAATAACGACCAAAGCCCCCAACACTGGACCACCCTATGACCCAACAAACCAGACTCCAAGTCAGCTTTTCAATTTGACCTTAAAAGACTTGGCCAAATTGTCACCCCTGATGTCAGGTGGAAATGAATTCCCCAAATCTCAACCTATTTCGTAGGGAAGCACTATTGATTTTTGGTTGATTGTCTTCCTTTCTTTTTCCCAGCTCTCCCCTCCTCCCTCCCACCTTCATGCTTTGAAGCTGTTCAGTGCAAGAGACCCTCTTGGTGGCAAATTAAAGGGTGGCTTTTCCTGTCCATCCTAGCAGTCAGACTGCCAGGATGTGTTTATCCATCACCCCAAAGCATGGAGCTTACAGTTATGTGCTTCTAGCTGGTAGCTGGAGCTCCTGAAAGCCTCCAGTGCCAGGTCATACATGGACCTGGTCCCTGAGAAGCTGAATCCACCAGTGACACCCTGTGTGCAACTTGCCAGCTAGGGAGCAGCCCGAGCTGGGTATAACAGAGTGCTGTGACTGAGGGAAATCACTTGGGTTTGAAGGGCAATGACTGACTTTGTTCTTGCTTGCAGAGGGTAGCACCCATTTTTCTTGGTGGCTATGGAACAGGGCTGCTCCTGAACAACTAAGCTGCAGTTTCTCTTGAAGCCTCCTCGTGCTACAGGAAGGTCACTTCTGTCTGGCAAGCTGTGTCTGCTCCTCTCACTTTCCTATCCTAAGGAAAACAGCAATGGCTTTTGTGCAGAAATATAAAGTTGTCCTTGGTGACCTCTCTCACTCCAGGAGTCTTGAAGGGGCTACACAAATGCTGGAGAGGGACCTTTTACAAGGCCATGAAGTGATAGAACAAGGGGCAATGGATTAAACCTGAAAGAGGGGAGATTTAGGTGAGACATGAGGAGGAAATTCTTTGCTGTGAGGGTGGTGAGACTCTGGCCCAGGTTGCCCAGAGAAGCTGTGGCTGCCCCATCCCTGGTAGTGTTGAAGGGCAGGTTGGATGGGGCTTGGAGCAACCTGGGCTGTTGGGAGGTGTCCCTGCCCATGCAGGGGGTTGGAACTAGATGGTCTTTAAAGTCCCTTTGAAACACAAAGCAGTCCATGATTCTGTGATTCCTGTAGCCTAAGATGGATTTTGGAGGCTGGTGGTGATACCGTCTATCCCCTCCACGACGTTCTCCAACACAATCCCCCTCTCTGATGGAGCAGACTGGCACATCCAGGAGGTTGTGCAAACGTCACCTTTTCCTGCCCAAGTTCTTTTACACCAACAAATCCCTCCTGGCAGCTGTCACTCTGGGGGAAGTACCTGCTGATGGTGGTAGGAATGTCACTGTGCTCAGGTGTGTGACTCAAGAAACACTGAGTTTCCAAGGGTCAACGTGTAACCAACAGAAGCCACCAGAAGTCTGCAAATGTAGCTGAAGATACAGGCCAAGGACAGAGGACTGAAAACAACAAATGCTTATCAGTAGAGAATCACAGATCTATTTCCTAAAAGATATGTGGTCTGTTGATCACTTTGTTGTAAGAAATTTTAATACACTCCTTTGAGATCCAGTGAAAAGTTAAGCAATTCCCACCTTTATCACTCCTAGAACCAACTGCCTTTTTAAAGTCTTCCTCTTGCTAAAGCTGCCAGAGAAATGAAGTTTCATCTTCTGAGACTGAAAAATGAACCTTTCTTGCTTGGAAATAACTCAGATCTATAGCTGGGATAGACATATTTGACAGGAAATAATTTTACAGAAGGGCCAAAAATTATTCATGATGTCAGGAAAACTGCATTTTATGTATAGACAAAGAAACAAACAAACAAAAAAAGCCCAAACAACATATTTGAAAAAAACCCCAACCTATTTCATTTTTCATTTTAAAAATCACATTTTTGGTCTCTTTCTCAACGAAACCCTCAAGATTTCATGAAGATTAAATAACTTAATGAAGTAAACATCTCATTTTATATTAACCAAAATATTCAGTCTTGACTTGACCTATAACAATTAAACCAAAATAATGGAAAACATTTCCTTGGGTTTGACCTGAACAGAAGCTCCTCTCATATTTGCCCTACAACCCAGAGTCCATTATTTGTTCCAATTTTTTTGAACCATCCAGGGAAGACATTTATGCTGGACAGTGAATCCTAGTCTCTTTTTAGCTACAACAAGTTGAAGCCTGGGGGCTGAAATCTTTACCTCTTGGGAAGCTCATGGAAAATTTGCCACTAACATTGGAGGAACCAGAACATCACCACAGCCTTTAATCTTCCTCTTTGATGTACAAAAAGTTTTTCATGTCTTTCCAAGCAGTTAGTTTTCCCCACAGACCCCTCAGTGAGATGGACCCTCTGTTTGTTGAGCTGAGGGAGACTCTTAGCATCTCCCATCCATGTTTTTTAACTGCATGGCTTCATGAGGGTCCATCTCTGGAGGCCTGTGTTCAAACTAGACTTGAAGTCCAAGCTAATGAAACATTTAGGGGTTTGATGTGAGTCAAGTGTCTGGAAAACAGCACTGGTGTTACCACATGCACAGCTCGAGTTCCAGCATTGGATAAGCAGAGACTTTTTAGCTCTGGATACTCATCATCTCCTCCAGTGTCTTTATTCTGAGCATCTCAGAGTTTACAAAAGAGGATAAATTAAGCCTCATGTCTTGCATATCCTCAAAGAACGTAAATATTGAGTCTCCCAGGGTTGTAACCAGGTCACTGGAAGACTTTGGACAGACCCAACCCAAACAGAATCAAAGAATCATTTTGGTTGGAAAAGACCTTTAAGATGATCCAGTCCAACCATTCCCCCAGCCCTGCCCAGGCCACCACTAACCCATGGCCCTCAGCAGCACATCTACACGGCTTGGAAACCCCTCCAGGGATGGGGACTCCAGCCCTGCCCTGGGCAGCCTGGGCCAGGGCCTGACAACCCTGGCCAGCAAGAAATGCTGCCCAAGATCCAATCTCAACCTCCCCTGGCACCACTGGAGCCCATTTCCTCTTGTCCCATCCCTTGTTCCTGGGGAGCAGAGCCCGACCCCCCTGGCTCCAACCTCCTCTCAGGCAGTTGCAGAGAGTAAACACTGGAGGAGAAGCGATTCTGGAAGAACAGTAGCAAATGAAAATAATAAAATGCCTTTATTTTTTATGGTGGTGATCAGGCTTCATGAAATTATTCTTTGTTAAAGCACTGTGGACATGGAAAGCAAGTGTGCTCCAGGCTAATCCAACCCTGGGATGCTCTACCACAACCCGAGCTTTGTGTTACAGCCAGCCCAGGTCTTGGATTGAGGCAAGACCCATTGGCTTCCCTGCCTGACACTCCATCAGAGCTGCTCTGAGGAGTGCTCTTGCTGCCTTTGCTGTGAAAAATCTGCCTTTGCTTTTTGCTTTCTTTACCTTTAGAAATGTGTTTTATAAATCAGTGAACCACTTGTCTTTGTGCTTGTGGAACCTCTAGTACCAAAGGCACTATCTAACCCTGACTGGATTCATTCCAAAATGGAATTACCTCCTCCCCAAAATTAGTGGTCTTATTAGTTTTTCAGATAACACCAACATGGAGCATCCAAGCTCTCCTCCCTGATGACCTCATGACATGTGCTGATGTGCCTCTGCACCCAGCTCATCTAAGGTGAGCTTCAATTTCAAGCTCATTGTGGACCAGCAAAGGTCTCTGTTTCCTGCAACCTTCTGGTTGCTGCAGACTGCTCATAAATACTTTCAGATGAAGATGCCAGAGGTCTTTTCCTTTTCTCACCATCACCCTTGCTCTTCAGATGTCCCTTTCTGAGCCTTGGACCTACCACAGCTGTGGAGTATTGCAAGGATGCAGATAAGACCACAGTGATCGCCTTAAATTAACTGTAAGGAGATGAGGAACGACAGAAGAATTGAACCCAAAAGCTGATAGCCTCCATGAAGCCATCTTTCCCAAGAACTGCATCCATGGGGGACTTGTACACCAGAAAACTCATACAAGATACAATTTCAGACACTGCTGGATGCCAGGGAGCAGCTGGACAGGGCAGGAGTCCAAGACAGGAGTTTCCCACATCACCCTTACTGTTCTAGTTAAAGACCATCAAGTCTCAACCCCCCTGCCATGAACAGGGAACCCAACCACTAGACCAGGTTGCACAAAACCTCATCCAACCTGGCCTTAAAAACCTCCAGGGATGGGTGTCACGATCCGTGACCTATTATATCTCCTTTTTGGAGTGTATTAAGCTTATCAGGATTTGCTGAGAGATCCACACGTGGGTATTGCCTCACACAGAGGAGACAGGGGCTTATGCCCTGACTTTTTCGAGTGAATAACTTGCTCAGTGCTTACTAATATTTCCAACGAAATGCACGGTTTATTGTGGGGAAAACAAAGCAATTTGGGGCAGGAGGTTCAAAAGGAGTGATTAAAACACATGAAATATGTATGGGTACACCTTAGTTACACACCTTATTTACTTATTTAAGTGAGGGAAGGAGGGGGGAGGAATAACGCGGTGGCGCAGATAGGACGAGCTGGGTCTGGCTGGAGCGAAGCGGCTGCAGCCGGGGCTCCAAGCGCAGGTCGCCCCCCCCAC
>NW_009954553.1:37453-38012 GCF_000747805.2 Chaetura pelagica
CCCCACACAGAGGGTTCAGCGCCACGTGGAGACGCCATTTTAAGTCAGTTTTATCTGCTGACTCAAAGGACATTTCATGTTCGTGTAAGGAAATACCTGGTCCTTCACAATGCGGCATCAACAACCTCCCTGGGCAACCCATTCCAGTTCCTCACCACCCTTAGAGTGAAGAATTCCCTCCTAATATCCAACCTGAATCTCCCCTCTCTCAGTTTAAAACCATCACCCTTTGTCCTATCACTGTCTTCTCTGATGAAAATCCCCTCCCCAGCATCACTGGCAGGAGTCTTCTGGGATAGCTGAAGAAATGTAAGGTCTCAGATGTTCAGCCTTTTGATGCTGTTCCTTCAACTGATATCCAGGACCTTCCCTGGCACCCTGTGGGTTTTCTCCAAATCCAACCTTAACTGTCAGTTTTCCCTTCCCTAAAATCAGAGTTTCAGATTCTTCACTATCTCCTAGAGATCCAGCAGCACTTAATAATTAATACTCTGAATGCTGTCAAACCATCTTGCAGGTGGTGAGACCCTGGCCCAGGTTGCCCAGAGAAGCTGTGGCT
>NW_009954553.1:38065-60126 GCF_000747805.2 Chaetura pelagica
GGAGGTGTCCCTGCCCATGCAGGGGGGTTGGGACTGGATGATCTTTAAGGTCCCTTCCAACCCAAACCAGTCTGTGACTCTGTGATCTGACAGAAGAGCCAGCACAACATCAAATGGTTAAGGTCATTGCCACTGTTTGGATTTTGAAGGATGGGTCTTGGCTGCTGCAGATTTTCCAGAGGAGATTAGACTAGACACCTTTTTTTGCTTTTTGTATGAATAAATCTTCTTGTCCATGTGGAGCAAAGCTTAAACATCATTATTTACTTTGCACAACGTTGAGACCACAACAGAGACCTGTACACTCAGCTGATGAAGAGCAGAAGAACAGGCTGGTGTCCTCCCAATTTGTTTCCTGCTCCACCCTGTTAGATCAAGTTATCAGGAATAATCAGATCATAGAGCAGGGGCTGGAGAGAAAATGGTACATTAATACTAATGCAGCTGGCATCGCAGGAGACAAGGAGCCTGCTGTTCCCTCATTGGCCTGGGAATGTTTAACAAGCTCACTACATACCTTGGCTTTGCTTTGCAAAAGAAGAAAACCCTGCACAGCTCCCCGAGCATCTGACAAGAATGCACAGACATAATAATTTCTTTGACCTCAGCCACATGAGTTTCTGAAAAGAACAAAACAGCATCATTTCATGGCATTTACAGTTTAAACCTTTCCTATTCAAGTTTCTAACAAAAAAAAAGCCAACAACCCATTCTGGTCATGATTAAAATTCATAGGCTTGCTGCAGAGAACAGATGCAGAAGCAATTTTAGGCCAGTCATATCCCAGCTCTGCAAAATTAATTTGACAGGTTTGCATTAAAGCACTGATCAATATCCACTTTAGAGCAGCAGAGGCTAACTGAGAAAAAATAAGTGACCGGAGTGCTACCAGACGAGAAAAAATGAATCTTTGAGACTTTTTTCCCTCTAAGCTTGCACCTACATCAGAAGTCCTGACCTCAATCCATTGATCAGTTGCAGTTAACATGACAAAAGGCCTGGCAAAATGACTGGGATTCCCAAAGTATTTCTATGAGAGAGAAAAAAATAAAATATCATCAGATGTGAGAACACAAAAGCATAGTAATCAAGGGCATAAAAAATCCACCAGGAAATAGGAGAATTCAGACCAAATGCCAAGTCCACCCTCTATCTACATGGCAGGCATTTTGGCTGCCTCTCCTGAGGTCTGGCAGGCAACCTTTCCGTCCTGCAGTTTCCTAGCTGCTTACAAAAGGGACATGGTTTATAGAACTTCTCTTCAACTTTCTTAAAGAAGCGCCTCTTAGTGTTTTTAAGCTGAGACCAAGATAATAAAACTCTGCAGCCTCGTGTCATTCCTGTTGTGCCTCCAACAGGGGGAAGGGAATCATTCCCTTCTCAACTTCATAAGGGCAAACAGCTTCATGAATGTGCTCATTGTCTGTGAAGAAAGAACGAGGGTGGTGAGACCCTGGCCCAGGTTGCCCAGAGAAGCTGTGGCTACCCCATCCCTGGCAGTGTTGAAGGGCAGGTTGGATGGGGCTTGGAGCAACCTGGGCTGGTGGGAGGTGTCCCTGCCCATGCAGGGGGTTGGATCTAGATGATCATTAAGGTCCCTTCCAACCCAAACCAGTCTGGGATTCTATGAGGCACCAAACCTACCCTGAGCCTTGCTGGGGAGAGGAGTGACACAATTAATATTGGGGCTTGATCATAGGAGAAATAGCCTCAAATCTCCTCAGCCCTGGGGTCTGCAGGTTGAGTCCAGCAAAGAAGAACATTTCCATGATCCCATACACAGGGATATATCAGCACATCTCTACAATATTAATAATGGGTTTAGCTTGCCTTTGTAGTGTGAGGAAGGTGTGACACTTACAGGCACATCCATGCATTTTATGAGATGGACTTTCTATCTCCTAAGAGATCTTGCAGCTGTAAGGGGTGGCAATAACTCACCAGGCATAGTTCTATCTAACTGCAAATCTCTCTTGCTCCTCCAGGAGCTGGCTGTCCCTGGGTGACAGGGAGGCTAATTGCACCTTCCCTACCGCAGTTTGGGGTTTGCCCAGGGAAAGGGAAGGAGGAGGGTTTGGGGGTTGGAAAGGAAAGTTGGTGTGGTTTTCCAACCTGCCATTCCTGCACCTAATTTGGGCCACATGCAAGGACAGGTGCTGGCCTGAGATGTGCTGAGGTCTCTCCAGGGTCACCTTCTTCTTCAGCTGTGACTGTTGCACCCAACACCTCCAATGCCTGTGGTAGGGACCAGTCACCACTGGCTAACAGAATAACCCAGGTGGAAAATTTCACCCTATGGTCCAGATCCCTGCATGAAAACCTCCGCATGGATTTATTCCTATCTGCCACTTTTTCCAGAATTTATTGCAAGGTTACAAGAAGATGGATCAGCTTTTTTATATCTATTTCTGATCATTTTAGGACTCCTGTTGAGGCCTTGAACTTAAGCACCACAATTTCCTGTTATAAAACTATCTAGAGTTCCACATTAGTAACCCTTAATCACACACTAATGACATGACATCACTCCACAGCAACTTTTGAGGTTTATGGCCAGTGTTTTGCCAAGAATAAAAATGTTGATGGACCAGCTATGACAGCTGGTGCCCAGTACCAGGCACTGGAGCAGGATACCTGCTCACTTCTGTTGATGTTTAACATGCTCCAGCCCTAAATCAGAAGTTAAACCATCCTTATAAATCTCATACAAATCTGTGATTTTCTCCTACCCAGCACATTCAAGGAACAGGACAACCTGTCCCATGGCTGAAGCACCTACTTTGGCCATGGGAAATACAAGTTGAGTTCCCTGCATTAATCCAGACTTCACTTGAGCCACCAAGGACCAGATTTCTTAAATCTGAGATGCCTAATTACCTCTGAGTTCAATGGAAAACTCAGCAGGTCTCTTAAATACCATTTAAAAATCTGTCCTTAAGCAACTTGGTTACTTCTCTGTCAAATGACAGTCATCATTTTTCCCAAATTCCCAAGGAATAACATGAATAAATGTATCAGGAAGTCCCCTACTCCAGTGATGGAGGGCATGAGGAGTCCACAGAGGGACACCTAAACCCCACTGCATTTAAAAAATGATGAAATTCTTTAATTAGCATATGCCATGTCTGAACTAAATAGTTGCACACTCAAACAGACATGGCAGGCATGTAAATAGCAGGTGGCACACCAAAGTGACTTGTTCTCTGCCATGTCCAAGAATTTCTAGTGTCTTGGTGAAGTGTCACAGTCCTGTGGATCCTGAATTAACATTAATTACTAAGCCCTTAAATTACTTCAATTCCTACTCAGCATTTACTACTGCAAGACCAGACTAGCCCAGAGACTTAGGGAAGTTATGACATTTCTTTCTCTGTATGGTGTCCATTCAGAAAAAGCCAAGCTTGGATGGACCTTCACCTGCCTTGTTTCCTCCATGGGAGCTTCAGAGGTGGAGATCTTCAGTACTCACCCTGTGCTGGGCCCTGGGGAGGGGGCACCTGGAATCCTGGGGTCAGTTCTGGGCCCCTGGGGGCAAGAAGGACATGGAGGGGCTGGAGCGTGTCCAGAGAAGGGCAAGGGAGCTGGGGAAGGGTCTGGAGCACAAGTGTGAGGAGGAGCAGCTGAGGGAGCTGGGGGTGTCCAGCCTGGAGCAAAGGAGGCTGAGGGGAGACCTGCTGGCTCTGCAACTGCCTGAGAGGAGGTTGGAGCCAGGGGGGTCGGGCTCTGCTCCCCAGGAACAAGGGATGGGACAAGAGGAAATGGGCTCCAGTGGTGCCAGGGGAGGTTGAGATTGGATCTTGGGCAGCATTTCTTGCTGGCCAGGGTTGTCAGGCCCTGGCCCAGGCTGCCCAGGGCAGGGCTGGAGTCCCCATCCCTGGAGGGGTTTCCAAGCCGTGTAGATGTGGTGCTGAGGGCCATGGGTTAGTGGTGGCCTGGGCAGGGCTGGGGGAATGGTTGGGCTTGATGGTCTTAAAGGTCTTTTCCAACCAAATCAATTCTATGATTCTGTGATCACCACCACCTCCCCAGTCACCTTTGCACTGCCTTTGCTAAAGATAAAAGGTCTCAGGTATAACCAGTATTTTACCACCTTGTAAGAAAAGGATCCCTATTACAGTTCAGTGTATATCCCCAAATATATATTGTGGCACATCAATAAAACGGGACAAAGTCCCACCTCATTTGGAGCTGTGTCTTCATCTCTCTGCAGTAAGTTCACCTCTTAAATATTACAGCGTGCTGCTCCCTTAAATGTCTCTTAAATATTAAACAAGGGCTGCACAAAATAGATTCAAGAACACACAGAAATCAATAGCAATGATCACGAGGGCAGGAAAATGGAATCGTTTAAGGATTTGTAATCTAGTGAATAAACCTGGCGTTTTCATTCAGAGAAAACAATTCAGCCCAAATCCAGCTGAATCACACAAGCTCTAACACCACAGATTTCTCTCCTTTCCCCTGCTTGGCACAGCTTGCTTTTAAAAAGCAGTAAGAAACCAGCCAGGAAAAAAAATACTCACGAAAAATATTCTCGGCCACCAAGTTTTTTATGTATTTGACAGGAAAGTCTGTGCTTTGGAAACATAAACCCCTGTCCTACATATGTATGTCTCAAATCAGATGGGGGCTTCATTTTTTCCAAGCCTACTTTTATTATACTGCCTATTGGCTTTCTCATATAACAACTGAGATGCATTAATGCAGTTTTTATGTATATAAAAGAGGAGATCTTTGAGGTCTCAGCTGCTTCTGATATATATTTGCCTGTGAAATGTATAGACAGATTCAGTTCAGCTTGTAAGTACCTCTTTGAAATTATCTGTAAGAGAACAAACTAAGTCGTGAGTGTATCTATTAATAATAGAGGGTCTATGACATCATTTTACTAATTACCTGGGTTTAGTGCACTCCATGTAATGGTGTTTGTTTTACTTTTCTAATTGTAGTCACTCTTCTCTGAACAGTTCTTCTGGGTTTTACTCTCGTGGTGGTTAAAGAGAAGTGACACGAAAGTGTGTCAATAAAGAGGTCATTACATTAATGCATATACCTATTAACCTCCCATCTAGGGAAGCGAGGAGCCAAGCAGTGTTGGAGGGGCCTGGGAACTATTAATGTGTGTAAAACCCTCTTTTTGAAACTGTTTTTGCAAACACAGGCTCGTGTGACTCAACTGTGTCACATGTTGTTCCTGCCTCCCGCGTTGTTGCTGCGATAGCTGAGCCGCTCCTGCTGGAGGTGCTGGGAGGGGTGAGAAGATGAACCAGACCCAGTCCCCCTCCAGCAAAAAAGGGTAAGAGAAGGGCTCAGCACTTCAGGTGATGGCTCACCTTGTCCCAGTGGGATTCCTCGGGCTGGGACATGCACATAAATCCATGTTCGGATCTGGCAGAGTACAGATCAAATCACAAGAGGGGGGAAAGCTTTTCAAGCTGTGTTTTTACCACCCCTGAGAGCCCTTGAAAAGACTTACATCTCCTTCCAGAAATGTCCATTCCCATCAAATAACAGATTTAGGGCTAGGATCATCCCCCTGTGCTGGGCCCTGGGTAGGGGGCACCTGGAATCCTGGGGTCAGTTCTGGGCCCCTGGGGGCAAGAAGGACATGGAGGGGCTGGAGCGTGTCCAGAGAAGGGCAAGGGAGCTGGGGAAGGGTCTGGAGCACAAGTGTGAGGAGGAGCAGCTGAGGGAGCTGGGGGTGTCCAGCCTGGAGCAAAGGAGGCTGAGGGGAGACCTGCTGGCTCTGCAACTGCCTGAGAGGAGGTTGGAGCCAGGGGGGTCGGGCTCTGCTCCCCAGGAACAAGGGATGGGACAAGAGGAAATGGGCTCCAGTGGTGCCAGGGGAGGTTGAGATTGGATCTTGGGCAGCATTTCTTGCTGGCCAGGGTTGTCAGGCCCTGGCCCAGGCTGCCCAGGGCAGGGCTGGAGTCCCCATCCCTGGAGGGGTTTCTAAGCCGTGTAGATGTGGTGCTGAGGGCCATGGGTCAGTGGTCACCTTGGCAGGGCTGGGTTAAACTTGATGATCTCAAAGGTCTTTTCCAACCTAAACGAATCCACAATTCATTATTCCAACAATAATCTGCCATCTTTTCTGGTCTGTGACTTACCAAAATGTTTTGTATGGTGATAATCAATTTTACTCTGATAACTATTATTTCTTCACTCATTTCTCAACTACTCACACAGTAATTGTGAGTGTCCTGATAAATGGATTGGACAGTTACTTAATTTCCTATTGGTCTCCATAAATATCTCTTGCTGGAATGCTATTTGGCAGCTTTGGCAGCAATATTCAATCACTGTCAATAGGTACCTCAAGCCCCTTGTCCATGTGTCAGAAAGCCCCAGTCATGCTGGGTGCTCACAGCTGAGCAAGACCAACCAGGGAACTCAACTGAGGTCTTGGAACTCCAGAGGCCTCTTTGCCCATGGAAAATTTGAGAGCACATCTCTGTTCTGCTTTGATCAAAACCTCTAAGGCTGTGAGGGTTACATGGAGCAGAGCTGGAAGGGTTCTGCCTTAGCAAAAGAGAAGCTGCACCTGGATGGGGCTGGCTTGCAGCCTTGTTCGTGTGTCACTGCAGTGCTAGATCCTTAAGCTACACAGTTGAGGATCTCTGTCCTTAACTGATGGTCACTGAAGATCTTCAGCTCTGGAGGGCCCAGGTGCATTCCCAGAGTGCCAGAAAAGGACAGTGTTAAGAGGACAAGGACCCATCTCCAGCTGAATACACATTCTCAGCAGCTCCTGGTAGCCATCACCAACACTTGCTCATCTGTCCTCAGAAGATGATCACACTTCATTGCTGGGGAAGACCATGCCATCTCCTGCTCTAGCTTCTTGCCTCATAAAAGCCCTAACTTGGTGCACATAATTCCTCAGTGTTTCTCCTCCTGGGGTAAATAGTTGAATTTGCTCCAGCCCATGCAGAATCCTAGAATGGTTTTGGTTGGAAAAGACCTTCAAGATGATCAAATCCAAATATTAAGTGCCAAGTCCACCACTAAACCATGTTTCTAAGTATCACATTTCCAGTCAAACCCTGTTTCTAGCAGTTTGGGGTACCTACCATCACCTCTGTTAGCTGACAGTAGATGCAGGAAAATTGAGTTTATGTGCTTGGTCTTTGACCAGTAGGACCTTAATGGTTTTTACTGCTTTTTTTTCTTTCTCCAGAAACCAAAACAAATTAAATAAGCTACCACTAGGGTTAGTGTTTGCTCTTCTGCTTTTACCTTTTTACCTTTTACCTCCTATTATCATGAAGAAAGAAGAGTCAGAATTTCTATTCTTCTTGCTGAAATGAGGAAATACTCATTTCATTGCCAGAGGTGCCTTGTAATGTCTTTTTAGGTGTCTTCAGTAAAAGTCTCCTTGGCTCCTGTAAGTGAAAGCAAATGTACAAGCTGCCACTTTTGTGCTTTCTGGGAGAGGGGAAGGGATATTGAGAGAGATTTTGCTATTAAATTGTCTGTTGCCGCCTTGTGGGAACTTGAAGCATATTCACTATAAAATGTGGATTGTTTTTATTCCACTGAATCTGCCTTCCCTCCCTCCTGTAAATAAATTTTTAAAAAGTAGAAAATCCAGGAACCCTGTCATATCCTCATGTTTAATGACAGCTCAGGAGCAGTTAATTTGAGTTTTGGCCAATAAATACAATATCTCAACCCCCCCTGACAGCAAGACGGAGGCCTGTCTGAGACTCTAGCCTCATTGGCTAAACACCTGAAGGGGAAAAAATGACTTGAAAGGACTTAATTCAAAAAATCCTTTAGGCCACACTGTTGCAGCTCACAAGCCAGGAGAGATGCAGACACCTATGAAGAGAAAGACATCAATAAATAATCAGGGGCCTTAGACTTTGAAATGGGAATCTGAGCATTGCAACCCAAAGGTAAATTGAATCTTTTTCCCCCATCTTCCTGGCAGGTGCTTGTGCCTGTGTAAGCAATAAAACTTGGTTCATTGTAAATGGAGCTTGCCCTTTCGACAGACATTTTCACATGGAAATGAAAAGTCTTTGCTTGAGACTGCTCAAAGGCACCTCTGCCTGCAGCAGCTTCTGATTTGGATGTGGGAAAGGCTTTTTTTTTCCATCACCTTTTCTTTCCCTCCGCTCCCTTTGCTGAGGAATATCGGAATCTGACTTACACATTGTAAAGACCTTGCCTGGAGGAGAGAACCCGGTAAGAAAGGAAGAGGTCACCTTCTCTGCCCACTGATTTGGGTTGCAAGGAACTTTAAAGACAATCTGGTTCCAACCCCCTTGCCATAACCAGGGATACCTCCCACTAGCCCAGGTTGCTCCAAGCCCCATCCAACCTGCCCTTCAACACTGCCAGGGATGGGGCAGCCACAGCTTCTCTGGGCAACCTGGGCCAGGGTCTCACCATCCTCACAGCAAAGAATTTCTTCCTAATGTCCAACCTAAATCTCCCCTCTTCCAGCGTTAATCCATTCCCCATTGTCCTGTTGCTCCATGCCCTTGTCAAAAGTGTGTGCGTTCCCCACCCAGCTTTGCTGTAGCCCCTTCAGGCACTGGAAGTCATCTACAAGGTCCCCCAGAGCCTTCTCTTCTCCAGGCTTCAGCCCAGGACATGGGTGGTTTCTGGGCTCCAGCACATGTTGCAAGCTCATGGTGAGCTTTCCATCAACCAACACCCAGAAGACCTTCTCCTCAGGGCTGCTCTCCATCCATTCCCCACCCATCCTGTATTTGTGCCCCAACCCTTGTGCAAGAGCTTGCACTTGGTCTTGGTTGAACTTCATGCTTTTTACATGGGCCCACCTGTCCAGCCTGCCAAGGTCCCTCTGGGTGGCCTCCCTTCCCTCCAGGGAAAGTTCAAAGGTTCAACTTTGATAAATTTCCTGGTCTACTTCTGACATTTTATCACAATAGAAGCTACCTGAAGAGTCAGGCAACAAACCACAAACCCAACCATAATCTTTCCTCAGGCTGCCCCTTCCCATCCCTGACCTTCTCCTGCTTTCTAATGACCCATTCATTTCCCTCAGAGCTGTGGCTTGGGACTCTGCAGGACGTTACATCTCCAAGCCAGCCACAAGCAGCAGGAACAGATGAATCTTAAAAAAAAATCTCAACACCTCACATCTTATTTTCATGCAAATGTCCTTAGTGATAACAAAGAAATGAGGAGCAATATCCCTCATATTGGAAGCACAAGCAGAACTGCTTCTAAAAAGACTGTTTTTCAAAGTTTTCCATTAGGCACCTTAAATACTCCCAGTGCACAGAGCTCTCTTCCCCACCTGAGGAGGCAGCCTGCTCCATATGTATGATGGACCTCTAGCAAGAGAGGCAACCTGCAGATCTACATCTCATTTGCATTCACTGTGGTCCAAGCACCAGGTGGGAAAACCACGGATTGTCCGTGAGCATCAAAAGGAACAAAATAACCTTTGGGATAAAGTGAGGCAGCTTGAGACCTGGTGAAATAAGGACACCACAGAGGCCAAACATGGCACTTTCTCATCTCCTCCTTCAGCCCATGAACCTTTGCAGAGCCAAAGAGGGGTTTTTTCCACATTTGCTTTGAGATTCTTCCCTCTGGGAAATCCAAGAGCAGATATATAAGGGAGAGAACTTCTGTTGGGCTTAAGACTGTGAAAGGGTTTTATTCAACCAGTCACCACCCAAGTGGTGAAATATTTGTTGTTGAACAACAGTGCAGGCAGTCAAATCAGCTTTAGAAGGTCCTGGTCCACGTGCATCACTGACCTCACTGTATCTCAGAAGGTTTTGGGCATGAGAGGAGTCATGGGGCCATGTGTGCAGAGACACATGGGTTCAGCCATTTCTTTTGGCATGGCAAGGGGCAAAATCAGGTTGTTCCATGAGCTTTCAGTAGCTTTGGTCACTTGAAGTGTCATGGTTTCATGGACTTGAAGCACCCACCATGTCACCTGAAATGCTACATGCAGGGGCAGAAGTGTCCATGAATCACTTCTATCACTAAACAATCCCTATTGGAGACAGTAGGTAAGTCCTTGGAACTAGGGGAACTTGAAACATGAACCACTGTGCAGTGAAAACAATAAAAAGGTCCTTCCATTCTGCATGAAAGTAGCTATTTGGGAGGTTTTGAGCAGAAATTTCATTTACCAATGATGCATGAAGTTAATTGAATCGTTCCAACCCTCACCTTGAAGTCTCACCTCCTTCCCCAAAAGCAGGACAGATTTAGTTACCCACATCAGCCTTGTTTTTAGAGGACATCGCTATCCTCATATTGTTGGTTTTCTTCTTCCATTCTTTACATTTAAAAGGCACTGACCTGGGAATTTTGACATCCATGAGTTTGAAGTGACTGGGGATGTCATCCTCATTGACACTCTTAACACAGGAAGGTCGGAACATAGAATGGAATAATGGAATTGTTTTGGTTGGAAAGGCCCTTCAAGATCACCAAGTTCAACCCAGCCCTGCCAAGGCCACCACTGACCCATGGCCCTCAGCACCACATCTACACGGCTTGGAAACCCCTCCAGGGATGGGGACTCCAGCCCTGCCCTGGGCAGCCTGGGCCAGGGCCTGACAACCCTGGCCAGCAAGAAATGCTGCCCAAGATCCAATCTCAACCTCCCCTGGCACCACTGCAGCCCATTTCCTCTTGTCCCATCCCTTGTTCCTGGGGAGCAGAGCCCGACCCCCCTGGCTCCAACCTCCTCTCAGGCAGTTGCAGAGCCAGCAGGTCTCCCCTCAGCCTCCTTTGCTCCAGGCTGGACACCCTCAGCTCCCTCAGCTGCTCCTCCTCACACTTGTGCTCCAGCCCCTTCCCCAGCTCCCTTGCCCTTCTCTGGACACGCTCCAGCCCCTCCATGTCCTTCTTGTCCTCAGGGGCCCAGAACTGACCCCAGGATTCCAGGTGCCCCCTCCCCAGGGCCCAGCACAGGGGGACCAGCCCTGCCCTGCTCTTGCTAGCCACACCAGTGCTGACACAAGCCAGGATGCTGGTGGCCTTCTTGGCCACCTGGGCACACTCTGGCTCATATTCAAATGCTCTCAACCAACACTCCCAGGTCCTTTTCCTCTGGGCACTTTCCAGCCACTCTTCCCCAAGCCTGGAGCGTTGCCTGGAGTTGTTGTGACCCAAGTGCAGGACCCAGCGCTTGGCCTTGGTGAACCTCACACAACTGGTCTTGGCCCATGGATCCAAGCTGTCCAGGTCCCTCTGCAGAGCCTCCTGCTCTCAGGCAGATCAACACTCCTGCCCAGTTTGGTGTCAACTGCAACCTTCCTGAGGGTGCCCTCAATCCTCTTGTCCAGCTTGTATCATCATTACAGAGAAGTGGCCCAACACTGAGCCCTGGGAAGCACCACTGGTGACAGGCCACCAGCTGATTTAACTACAATCACCACAATCCTTTGGGCCAAATCATCCAACCAGTTTTCTATCCGTGAAGCACCAATGGCACCTAAAAGAGATACAGCAGAAACACAGGGCTTTGTCAAAAAAAAAATCTTCTAAAAACTACCTCATATCAGCTTCTTTAGCTTTGGCATTTACTGCTGATATTAGATATGGTCATAAGAGGGTGCTGGGACCACATGTCCCTTCTTGGTCTGCTTTGTAGATGAAAGACTTAACATCACCATGCAAAGAATGAAGGGTCCCTGGCCTCAGGACTCTGTGGTGAATTTGATTTTAATTTGGACTTGGACCAAAATTCATGGGATGCTGGCAGGAAAATTGATTTCAAAGACCTTCTTTTGATGGTACTCAGGAAGAGTCTTTGAAATCCTCATGTTGATACCTGCTTATATTACAGACTCTGGTGTAAACTGGTCAGGAACCAGGCAGGTTTCCAATGGAAAAACTTCTTGTGTGGAATTTCAGAGAAAATGAACCTGTTCTCTGAGAAATATTTCTTCTCAGAAGAATTAGGGATTTATTTTTTTCAACTGTTGCTGTGCAATCTCCAGACCTCATCTGATGGAACTAGCTTTGAGCAGAACCCTTCTGATAATCCCCAAATTACAGCTTTTTTAGAAGTTTCAAATTTTCACCAGAATCCAAGTTTTCTTTCTGTTTCCAAACAAACCCATTTTGAAGTGCCAGAACATCTGAGGTGATGGAAAGATCAAGGCTCACCCAGCTCCAGCCATCAATGTCATTTGAACCATCTTCATACTTGTGCAACCTTTAACACACAAGTGGCTTCTATGGGACCACTGATGGTCCCAAAATCTTATCACTTAGCTGCTTTGCTGGAGAGTGAGCCAAGCCAGGGTGTCTCTGCCTTAAAGGAGTTAAAGTAGACAACCCTCAGATATTCATGGAAAATTTTGCAGTTTCTACCAAAAACATTGAAGTGAATGAGTTTGCTGATGACATGAAGCTGGGAGCATTGGCTGGTCCACCTGAAGGTTGTGCAGCCATTCAGGGAGATCTAGACAGGCTGGAGAGCTGGGCAAAGAGGAACCTCATGAGGTTCAACAAGAATAAGTGTAGAGTCCTGCACCAGTACAGACTAGGAGGTGATCTGCTAGATAGCAGCTCTGTGGAGAAGGATCTTGGAGTCCTGGTAGACAAGTTCTCCATGGGACAACAATGTGCCCTTGTGGCCAAGAAGGCCAATGGTATCTTGGGGTGCATTAGGAGGAGTGAGGCCAGCAGATTGAGGGAGGTTCTCCTCCCCCTCTACTCAGCCCTGGTGAGACCTCACTTGGAGTGTTGTGTCCAGTCCTGGGCTCCCCAGTTCAAGAGGGACAAGGATCTACTAGAGAAAGTCCAACAGAGGCCACAAGACTGATGAAGGGACTGGAACATCTGTCTGATGAGGAAAGGCTGAGAGACCTGGGGCTGTTCAGTCTAGAGAGGAGAAGACTGAGGGGGGATCTAACTAATGTCTATCAATACATGAGGGCATCAAGAAGGCAGGGACAACCTCTTGTCACTTGTGCCCTGTGACAGGACAAGGGGCAATGGAGTCCAACTCGAGCCCAGGAAGTTCCACCTCAACATGAGGAAGAACTTCTTTCCTGGGAGGGTGACAGAGCCCTGGGACAGGCTGCCCAGAGAGGTTGTGGAGTCTCCTTCTCTGGAGACTCTCCAGACCTGTCTGGATGCCTTTCTGAGTGACCTGCCCTAGTTGTGTGTGGTTTTTTGGTCCTGCTCTGGCAGGGGGGTTGGACTTAATGATCTTCAGAGGTCCCTTCCAACCCCTAACATGCTGCGATTCTGTGATTCTGTGAATGGTTGCTTTATATAGATGTTGGGCCAAGAACAGGTTTTTGGCCATTGGTTCCTCATTTTTCTTATATTTTAAAGATATCAGCTGTCCAGTTAGGGGGAAAATGGGACACTGAGTGATCTGGGTAGCTGCTTTCACAGAGCTACTATTTCATAGACAATTCATTATTTCAAAAACTGATAACTTGATCTCTTAATATTTCTAACAAAAGGGGGTTTGTTGCAGAGTTTAACTGCATAGAGCAGACATCTACATTCTTCCTTACCTGAGGATTATTTTAACTCTCGGTGTTGCTTTAACAGAGAGAAACACCCTGGAGATAGCTTAAAAGGCAGTTTTGGATATGGCACCAAGGTACCAAATGTAGGACTCTTTAATTTCTTTGTAGTTTTGCCTGAAAGGACTGTTACAGTAGAAGGTTGTGTCAGCACTTTCATTAGAAACCTAGTTTTGATTTATAACCCATTGCACAAAATTTGCTGCTGACTGAAATTTAGTGTAAGGTCCTTGGCCAGGGGAAATATTTTAAACATTTTTTGAAAGCTTGTTTGAAACAAGTTCTGTTATGCCAACATTACATTGAAGCTTTCCTTAGATTTTACTAGGTGAAACTAGTTATTTTTTAAATGAAGGAAAACAAAAGGTTATTCTGGGGTGTTTATTTTAAGCTGTACCTTTAGACATTTATCCCCTTAGAAATTTCGGTTTTTCTACCAGAAAGCCTGGAGAAGAGAAGGCTCCATGGAGACCTCAGAGCAGCTTCCAGTACCTGAAGGGGCTCCAGGAAAGCTGGGGAGGGACTTGGGACAAGGGCAGGGAGGGAGAGGACGAGGGGGAATGGATTAAAACTGGCAGAGGGGAGATTGAGGTGAGACATGAGGAGGAAATTCTTTGCTGTGAGGGTGGTGAGACCCTGGCCCAGGTTGCCCAGAGAAGCTGTGGCTGCCCCATCCCACCTCATATATCATATCCAGCCTCAACCTCCCCTGGTGCAGCTTCAGGCCATTTCCTCTCATCCTGTCATTATTCACTTGGGAGAAGAGCCCAACTCCCACCTCCCTACAAGCTCCTTTCAGGGAGTTGTAGAGAGCAACAATATGAGGCTGCATGGGTTGGGCATGAGCAAAAGGCTGTGATAAGAGCTGCTGGTGTGGGAAGCTCTCATGGAGCTCCTTGGAGGACCTTCTCCATTCCTTGGTAGCCACTGCAGTCATGAAGGCAGGGGACTTAAAGAACAGCCCAAGCTTAAAACCAAGATGTGAAGAGCACAGATGTAGTTTTGTCACGTGGAGCAAGAAAGGATGGAACTTCCTGAGGGTGCTGGTGGCACGTCACACACGGCCACATCTGCACAGGAATCCAGAGGGGATCTGCTGAGGGTTTACAGAAGCAATGTATGTGGAAATAAGGCTGAAAAAAACCAAGTCACCTGGTGTGTTGAGCCTAACCAAGCAGCTCTTTTCTCCTGCACATAAATGAAAGCAAAAAAAAAATAAAAAAATCAGCAGGGTTATAATAAAACATGAAAGGCTTATGTGTAAGCTTGGCAGCAAAGCTCTGAATGGGTTCCAGGTGGTCTCAGGTGGTTGAAGGTGTAGCTATAATACAGCAAGCAATTAGAAACAGGTTTTCTATTAACTGGTTTACTTTGCTGGCTGCTTTGATGGAGCTGACCTCTCTCTCTCAGCCCATGCTGGAGCAGGTGACATGTTGGAGACTGCATGGCCCTCACCCCTCCACATGAAGCACAGGTTTTGGTCCCATGTATCTTCTCTTTTCCTGCCAGACTTTTGCTGGCTGTAGAACTGCGGGTGTGGTGGCTGAGTTTTGGCTTTAATCCCAACATGTAGGGAGTGCAAACCTGTGATGTGAAAGGCAGGAACCTTCAAGAGCAAAAACAGAAGACCCAAACCCTGGTGGGTCTGGCGGAGTTGAAAGACCCTGTTTTTCTTTCTTTCATGAGAATGGATTATTCATCTCTAAAAATCCGTATTTATTTTATAGCACTGTCAAAGGGTCATTACAGATGTTACCAGCTGATTTGCCCGGAATTGCTCTCATTTATCCTGGGACTGAACTCCATTAAGAAACAGAAATTCTCCTGATTTGCTGAGTTTTTCTTTTCAAAGGACTTGAACTCCATCATCTTTTCCTGCTGCTTAAGAAGCTGCCTGGAACTTACCTGATCTAATTTCCAGCCCACCACTGATCCTGCTGGAATTTGAACCAGTAGTGTAAAGAAAAGCCCTCTGCTGCTTTTCTGAGGAGTGCTCTGCTTTCCACCACACACCATCCTGTTGGGTCACCTGCCAGGAACAAGTGGAGCAGTCAGGTGGTGGTTGACTTCAGCAGAGGGAAAAAGGGACTTGCTCCCAACTCTAATTTGTATAGGCAAATTGGTTTTGGAGAGGCAGAGGTGGAAGAGCTGCCTCTGTTACAGCTCCAGCTGGGTGGCTCCTGTCTCCATTTTGGTGTTCATCTCTCCTGAAGCTGCAGCTTTGTGGCCTGGATAAATACAAAATATAGATGCAGAAGCAACTGCCAAGAGTCATTTGAGGTTGCTGAGGAACCAGGCAGGCAACTGAGTCTGTTTCAGATTTTTTTAAGCTTGTGGTAGTTGGACGTTTGACCAGGACATCTTCCAAATCTGTTCCCCTGATTTGATGTCTTCCCTATCTCCATCACACTGACAACACCTCAGTTGCACTCCTCTCCATTTGCAGCTTCAGGGAATGCCTGTAGTCAATTGTTTGAAATAATTCCCACTGTTGCTTCCACACCAGGCTCCAAGTGCTGTTTCCAACTCATCTCCATCCCAAGCTAAACCATTACATCTTGGTAGGTGAGTTGGTAGGTGAGGAGTTAAGATCTACCCCTGAATTCTGAGGGTCTCATAGTCCATTGCTGATTTTTAGGGGGAAACCAAAGTATGGATGGGTCCATCCCCACCTCAGTATGGGCTGTTGGGACTATGTATGCCAGGAACCAACTCTTCTCTTGGAGAGCAGCAGATGGTCAAACAAACTAGACCGTTAATCCAGCCAAATGATGGCAACAGATGTTTGAAGATGTGTGTATTCCAATTCAAACTGTTCACCCTCTTGGATGAAGTAGGCAGGAGGAGAGGGTTTGTTAATGAAAATATGGGGAGAAGTAAAACAAACAAGCCCCCCCAGAAGGTAGTTGGGCTATAAATGCTATTTTCCACCACCTGTAATCAGGTGTAAAAGGAAGAGAGATGGACCTTGCATGCTAGAAGGTGGAGCAGCTCTTCCTACAACCCTCCTGGGATGGCTGGAGGAGAGGAACTGGTTAAAACCCTGGCTCCCGGGTAGCAGCAGGAGGGGGGTGGCTGGGAGGGGGAGAAGATTGGTGGGCTGTAATGATGCATGGGGGCTGCATGGAAATGCCCACCAGCCCTCGGCAGCGACGGGGGGACGCGGCACCGGGAGGCAGAGGGAGCGTTATTGATGCTCTCGCCTCGGGGAGGGAAGAGGATAATGGATGTGGGATGTTGGCCATGCTTTGTCATCAAACGAGGGGCCTGAAAGATGGGGCACTGGAATATATCAGTCATTCCTTGATCAAGATGTAATGCTCTGGGGGTCCTTTTTCTCTTTCTCCCCTGCCACCTGTTCATTTCTCACTCTTCGACCTGGGTTTTTTTTTTGGCTCTGGTGTTGGGGATGCTCTGATACATCTCCCCCTCCCTTATCCTCTTCTCTCCCTTCCCCCAAGGCTGAAGATACTGGTGTGAACTCGGGGAAATCTAGGTCTCTGTGTGGCCTCATCTTGAAAAGACCTCTTGCTTTTTTATCCCTCCCCAAACCATTAATAGATCATATCTATGCATACACATACTTAAGCTTCATTTCTACAGTGCCATAGGTAAGAATAGTGCTTCATAGACAAATAAAAGGTCAGTCCCTGCTTTGAGATTCCCATAACACAGCAAGGGATGGCAAATAAGGGCTTTTATTACATCTCACCTGTATTTAGGCAAATCAAACAATTGCATTTTTTACAGCCCTGTGTAATGGCCTGATGCAACCAAATGAGACCTCTCTCTCAGGGAGTTTAAGCAGCATATTAGCTTTATTACTTGATGACCCATAAAATGGTTCTGCACCCCTTAGTGATTACCTGACTTACTCAGCACAGCTCTGCAGGGAGGATATTTAAACATTTTTTGTATTATCAATTTCATATTGTCATAGCTCTTGTCATCAGCCTTTTACAGGCAGTGGCTTTCCCTTCCATCTTTGTGTGGGGTAGCAAAAGAAGAAAGATGGGAATGGAAAGGTAAAAATAAGATTTCTCCCTATCTTAGAGGTGGAATTAGAATTGGGGTCATCTTTTCTTCCATCCTGTCTCCTCTGATGATGTTTCACTGCATGAGAATGGGATGTAGTGGAGCAGTGTTGAGATGCAGAAGAGAAAACCAGTGAGGGGAAATCCTGCATGTCATCTCTGCAGGCTTCACATGGCAGGAAACCCATGGCTTGGTTTTATGGGCTGCAGAACACTTAGTCATAGACTGGTTTGGGTTGGAAGGCACCTTAAAGATTATCTTGTTCCAACCACCCTGCCATGGACAGGGACACCTCCCACCAGACCAGGTTGCTACCACTTCACCACCCTTCACACTCTGCAACCAGTTTTTGGACTTTTAGCATCACATCTTCACAAATCATCTGTAGGCACAAGGTGCCACATCACTTTGGTCATGTGTCTCAGTAGCTTGGCCAGGGTTTGTTTGCAAAAGTGTCACCTTGGGGGCTGCAAGTAAAGCTTGTCCACAACTGAAGCAGATGCTGAGCAAACCCTCACCAGCATCCCATTAATTCATATCTCTTAAACATGAAGTGTTGCTTTTCTGCTGCTGATGGAGAAATTTGTAATTAGATAAATTTCTAATTAGAGAATTCCTTGGGTTGGTATTGGAAGGAATATTTCAAAATCCTTATTGGCCAAACATCTCCTCCAATTCAAACTCGAGCCCAGGAAGTTCCACCTCAACATGAGGAAGAACTTCTTTCCTGGGAGGGTGACAGAGCCCTGGGACAGGCTGCCCAGAGAGGTTGTGGAGTCTCCTTCTCTGGAGACTTTCAAGACCTGTCTGGATGCCTTTCTGAGTGACCTGCCCTAGTTGGTGTGTTGTTTTGTTTGTTGTTTTCTTTGATCCTGCTCTGGCAGGGGGGGTTGGACTCGATCTTCTGAGGTCCCTTCCAACCCCTGACATTCTGTTGTTCTGTGATTTGGGGTAATTTCTCCTTTCTTGTGAATATCTTGCCCTCTGAATACTCCTGAGTTAAGGAGTCATTGTCCTTTTGAAGGAATGACAATAAACAGGGAGGTATGAGATCCCAAAACAAGGTATTGGGACAAGAATTTCTAATGACAAGGATTTTCATAGACTGGTTTAGGTTGGAAAGGACCTTGAAGATCATCTAGTCCCAAGTCCCCCTGCATGGGCAGGGATACCTCCCACCAGCCCAGGTTGATCCAAGCCCCATCCAACCTGCCCTTCAACACTGCCAGGGATGGGGCTTTGGAGAATCGCTTTGTACAGCAGATTGAAGAAAATAACTTTCATCTTGTTAAAAACATCATTTACATTTGACCCAATCTGGATAAAAAACCACGATATTTTGGAACCTTTTTGAAACTGGATTTTGGGAAAAAAAAGTCCCACAACCATTTCAGTGAAAAAAACCCAAAATTTCAATGAGAGGTGAATTTTTTTTTTTTTTTTCTACTGAAAAGGTAAGATGAAAGAAACTATTTCTGAAGATGAAATGAAAATGTTTGGAGAAAACTTGAAACGAGGCACTTCAATATTCTGAAGAAAAATTCCATTTCTTTAGGAAAAGTCTTGATGGAATTGGTGTAGACATGAGAAACTCTTCAGTGATTGCTTTTGGGAAGTGTCTTCTAATGATAAACTTGTAGACCACTCTGCTTTTTAGGTAGGCACCATAGTCCCTGCTGACCCCAACCCCAGGGAATTTTCCTCTGGTAGGGGCTTCTCAAAGGTAAACCCCACCAATTCTGTGGCCTGGGAGTCCTCCCAGTTTGTCCCAGTCACCATACTTGTGGGCAGTGAGTGGACTATGATCTGCAGTGCCTGGAGCTGACTTCTGGAGAAAACCCAGGTGTTCACTCAGATCTGAGGTGCCTTGATGCACCCAACATGATCACCAGCTGCTGTGGTAGATGTGTCTCCTGGAGGTCATGTCTACCACCCCCGTGGGTAATCTTATGGCATCTGGTGCTAGCCACCTGTGTTTGGGCACCTCATTCCCACCTCTGTTGCAGTTTGGTCAAGAGAGGCTGCCTCAATCTCTTGATTGGAGGATACATGGAGATCCTCTAAGACTCCATCCAGGTAATCTCCATCATTGTGGAGTGGATGAGATATCCCAGCATCAAGGCTACTAAAGCTCTTGCCCCACGTTGCTAATGGGCCTAAATGTCACCAGACTTGAAGTTGAGCCTAAAATCCCACCACCTTTGGGCCGCAAAGGAGGTTAATAGTGGGGCTTCTCCTCTCAGCACAGCATCGCCTTCTGCCCACGGCTTCAGAAGCACCAAAGGCCAGGTATGAAGGATAATCTTCCAATCTTTCTGGAAAATTTGCAGGGAATGGGGTGAGTTATCTTTTCTCATGGACCTCCTTATTTTTTCCAGTTCTCTTTCATCAATCACACTGAAACTTGGTCTGTCCCTGTGGGAATTCTGTAAGTAGATATTACAAAGGGTTTGCATGGCCCAGTGATAGATCATCTATCCTGACCTATGCACACTGAGCATGTTGGTAGTAAGATTTACTCCCAGGAGCAGCCCCCAGAGATAGATCTCAGGCCTTAGTTAAAGACCACTGTCTCTTATTTATTATCTTCTCACTGGTTCCAGAGTTGGTTTGAGCTCCAGATGGTGGGTACAGGGAGCAGTGCTTCACAACCAGAGAAGGAGAGCACTCTGGGGTTCTGTCACTGACTGGGTGGAGTCATCTTGGGCAAGCCACTTGCTCCTAGATCATAAAAAGTACATTAGCACTTCAAACTTGTAGACAAAGATGGAAGATTGTGGGGTTTTTGTAGGACATGGACCCTTTGCTTGTGTCACATTAGAGTCAGTGATCCTTCAGCTCCTGAGGGTCAGTCCACTGGAGATGGAGGAGGTGGATAGGCAGCAGGGCCTCACACAGGAGCTGTAAGAGGTATCACTTTGGTGGTATCTAGAGCAACATTGAGATGCTGTGGTCCACTGGAGCAATGTCCCTTGGGGCAGGGCTCTGTGGGGAAAGGGGGGTTGACAGATCTATGCTGGGGGGGTCCCATTTTACTTGGAGATGTCCTGCAGGTGAGGAGGAGGTAAGAAGGTAGCTACTACTTCCATTTTCATGACTATTTTCTCAAAACGCTCTCCAAGACCCAAGCAGCCATCTTTGCAGCCCCAACTTGATTTGGAAGGCAGTTGAACTAGAGGATTGTTGTAGATCCCCTGAAACTGAACTATTGTGTTACTTTTAGATGTGACCCTACCAGTCATTTCCATAACTTGGATTAATGGTGAAGAAACAACCCATCCAGCCATCTGCATTTGTCCTTCTCTGGAATGATTTCAGAGCAATCTCTGTGCCACCAACTGGAAACGCCTCAGGAAATACGGGGAAACCTGAGGTAGGTGGCACTGACCCATCTCTCATTTGCTCACAATAACTCATGTTCCCTTCCATATGCACCAAAGACTGAAACTTCCTTGCCTTCTTCGGATCATTGCTGCTCCACCAAGAGTGCCCCTCACCTTAGAAATCATAGAATCATGGAATGGTTTGGGTTGGAAGGGACTCTAAAGATCATCTAGTTCCAACCTCCTTTGCATGAGCAGGGACACCTCCCACCAGACCATGGCATGATTTTCTAACCAAAAGGATTCCAGCCATATTTCAGATGCCTTCTTTCCAAAATATTCTTCATCTAGGTGACCTCACAGTGTGTACAACAGAAGCTGTAGAGGACCTAAGAGATTTTGGGATTAAGTCTGTTTCTTCCCTCCTTATCCTGCCATTTTTCCCCATGCTGAACCTCCAAAGCAATGGAAATGCCATCTCAGAATTCCTGTGGTTGATCCATCCCCATATGATTGTATTTGGAAATTTAATATTGAATATCACATGGCAAATTAAAGAGAAGGGACATCCCCAAGCATGGGAACTTGGTCACTACACTTCAGACTGTCAAAATGGACCTTGGTCCTTTTTTTGGCCAAGCAACTAGTGCCCAGCAAGTTTCCAGGCATGACTTGACACACTTAGGGTGATCCAGAGATCTCCAAGCAGGTATTTTGGACAGGGCAGCCCTGCTTTGGGTGGTGAGATCAAGAGGATGGATGCGGATCATACCATTCCAGCTGCTCTGGCCACATTTAACTTATGATATGGTCACTTATCAAACACTAGGGACTCTGGATTAAGAAATCTGAGCATGTTGCCAGGCCCACCAGTTTCTGGCACCTGTTGTCCTGGCACACTGCAGAAATAGGTGAGCTGGGGCAAACAGCTTCAAGGTATTATCTGGACAGTGTGGTTTCTGGGACAGCTACTCTATCTCACAGGGTTGAGTTACTGCATCTGGCATAAGGGTCCATGAATCTCAGCTGGAACTTGGAGATGTTCTATTATCATAGAAGTAGATGAACAGAATCTGTCAAAGTAGTTTTTGCAAAAGCTACAGAATAAGTTTAAATAGTCTTGAAGATGCCTGGACAAGTTTACTGTGATGTCCACCAATGTTTGCCAACCAAAGAATAGAAAATGAATACAAATTTGGAGGAG
>NW_009954553.1:60406-66744 GCF_000747805.2 Chaetura pelagica
AGAGCAGAGGGGACAATCCCTTCCCTGGCCCTGCTGGCCACGCTGCTGGGGATGCAGCCCAGGACACGAGTGGGTTCTGGGCTCCAGCGCACGGTGCCGGCTCATGGGGAGCTTCTCAGCACCCAACACCCCCAAGGCCTTATCCTCAGGGCTGTTTCTGATCCATTCTCCACACATCCTGTATTTGTGCTTGGGATTTCCCCAGTACAGTACCTTGCCCTTGGCCTTGTTGAACCTCATGATGTTCACATGAGTCTATTTCTCAAGCTTATCAAGGTTCCTCTGTATGGCATTCTGTCCCTCAGGCAAGTCAACTGCATTTTTGTCCACTGCCCTCAGGGGGCTGAGGGATTCCATGATGCAGGAGAAGGTGCTGGGAGCCCTGGGGGAAACTCTGGTGCTCTGGATCCCACCAAAACTGAGGGCACCTCTCTCTGGGAAGAAGGCTTAGCATGAGGATGAATGGAGCAGCAGCTCCTTAAGGTGTGAGGAGACAGCAACCTTCACCTCTTCTCTGTGCAGACACCCCACTGCCCCTCCCCATGACCAGGCATGGTCAAGGGGTCCAGCCTGGCCATGCACAGGGGAACAAAACACCCAACATCCCCACCACAGCTGTGCTACCAGGGCCTTCTTAATCCCACAGCTCATGTGAATAAAATCTTTTTCCTGTGAATCTTAATTAAGGGAATGATTGTTTCTGGTCATCGCTTGAAAGGCAAATGTTTTCATTGGTTCTGGTGGCTTTTTCTGAGGAAGCTGTTTTCCCAGAAGCTGTGTATCCCAGGGAGATGCTTTTCCTTTCCTGCCTGTCCTGCCAGGGTGGAGCATCAGTGGGGAGAGGAGCTGGTTCAAGGGGCCATGGAGTGAAATGCTCACATGAGTTAAGGAGCAGGAGTCGTTTCAGATCCCAAAGTGTCATTAGCAGCAACATGTCACATAAAATGAGGTGCAGATTTCCATTTTCATTTGAACTTCAGGTGTTTAGTAATTCAGAAGCTTTATTTAAGGACTGACCTTTAACCTGGCCTGTTATTTCAATTGCCAGGAGTTGATGGCCACTGGGAATCAATGGGCAGCGTGAAGGTCACTTCCTAGAAAAGCTGTGGCTATCAATGTGTCAGTTCCAATGAAGTATTATAACAAAGCAGGCAAAGAGTCTATCTGGGTCTAGGAGGCACCAGCTCACTCTCAGGCTGCCTCTCTCCCTGTCTTCAGCTATTTTTTATAAAGACTAATGGAAATGAGCTGCTATTTAATGATGTATCTGTAAGTATGAGGCGTTTTCAGTTCCGTGGGTTGCACAAGGAGGGGTGGTTAGAAATCCAAAACTCACCTGGCAAAAAAAATCCTCTTATTCCTCCACACCAAACGTTGTACCAGAGCCCATCATAGAGCTGCTGGTCCAAGGAGACCTAGGTAATCCCTTCATGGCATGGGTATGCAATGCCATGGCCAGGTAATGCCATGGGCATGCAGCAGTTTCCTTCTTGGTGGCATCCAGGATTGAACCTAAATCCTCAAGGAAGGATCTGGCTGTTTGCAGCATCTCCAAGGTGGACACGAAGACCACCCTTGTGCACAAGGAGAGGAAGGAGCACGTTGAGAACTGCCAAGGAACAGAGCAGGAGGAACAGCACGTTGGGATGGGGTTTGGGTCATGTGGAGCTCAGCATACTTTCCTGGGACTGAAGAGAAAAAAAAACAAACCCAAACATTAAATATATGATCAGCCTGACCTGCTGACACTGTGGCCACTAAAATGGTTGTTTAGTGAAACAAGGATTTGCTTTGAAGGTTGGCACACAGGTTTGCATTTGTGTCCTGGCCAAAATCTGTGGTGTCAGGGCCATGAATCCTGTTTATTATAATGTAAAAACTGGGTTATTATGATTTCTACTGAAATCTAAGGACTTTAAGCTTTTAGGAGCAGATCACAGGATCATAGAATCCTTTAGGTTAGCTAGGAACTTTAGGATCATCCAGTCAAACCATTCCTCCAGCCCTGCCAAGGCCACCACTGACCCATGGCCCTCAGCACCACATCTACACAGCTTGGAAACCCCTCCAGGGATGGGGACTCCAGCCCTGCCCTGGGCAGCCTGGGCCAGGGCCTGACGGCTCTTTCAGGTTCCCCAGTTAGTCCCCAATGTCCAATAGGCATTGTATGGCCACTACCTTTAGGGTCTGGCTTGGGGAAGAGGAGGCACTAAAGCTAAGCATGTCTATCATGAAGCTCAAGTGAGGTCCCACCATGAGAGCTGCTAAACCAAACCCCAGCCAAGGGACCAGAGAGCAGCCAGGAGCTTGTGGGATGGACACTAAAGGTTGCCCCACATGGTGGGGAGATGTAGCCCCTCTCCACCTGCTGACTGCTCCTCAACCACTGAAGGTTTTGACTTGTAGGGTCAAGAATCAGCATCAGTGTTAGTGAAAGACTCTCAGAAGTCTGCAACATCTTTGTGCTAGGTTTTCAGGTCTCTCCAGTAATTTGTCTCCAGGGGTTGGGAAACTCCCCTATAGGAAAATTCCTTGAAAAGTCTCCTGAAATAGCTTTATAATCATTAATAACTACAGTAATTTACTATCAGCCTTTTATATACTCTTGCAAAGCTCACAAGATCTTCCCCATCAATTTGTAACAGTTCTGAGGGATCAACCCATTCCCTAGAAATCCCGCAGGATATAATTTTAATTTAAATATCTTTAATTTCAAAGTAAAGCCAAAGGTTTGGATTTCATGGGGCAACATAGAGAGAGAAACTGGAAGAGGTTCAGAGAAGGACTGGTAGAGCATTTCCTCCCTGAAGAGGATAAATCTTGTGCAAAAAGGGAAAAACATAAAATGCATTCAAGTCGTAAAGAGGCAATTGGCTAAAAAATGTGGTGGGTGCAAGGAATTGGTTTCCAGTTTAAACACAAAAATCTAATGGAGCTCAAATATATATATATATATATATATCAAGTCTACTCATTTGTGATTTGGGCCCAATCCTGCTCTCCATCAGTCACTGAAGAAAGGAATGGAATATCTTTAGGAATTTAACTAGGTGAGTCAAATCATGGATGGGGATAATCTGCCAGGGTCTTATTTATAATTCACCACACTTCCTTTTTAACACCTTTATTTTAATCTGATTTCCATTCTCTGGATCTTGTTATTCAAGAAGAGAAAAGGTATTTATCATGAAAAGGGACTGTTTTAAAGCTTTCTACACTTATCTCTCTGACTGCTGGTTACAAATGGTTGTATTTCATTTGATTAAATGGACTTCAAAATGTATTTATTCCCATCACTTGCAGATTGAAATATTGGCTATTGAACACAAAAATCAACATATCCTTTTAGTAAATAAATACAGGCAAACCCCCTCTACACCCAGTTCCTATTCCTGGTACCAAAATCAAGCTAAATTCTGATTTTGGTGATCCCAAAATAAGTAGAGATTTGCACCTCAGGTTTTGTGTGGTGATAAATATATGATACAAGGTCCTATGAATTTATTGAATTTGCCTTTTTAAAATTATTTTTTCCCCTAGCTCCCATCAGGGTAAAGGGTCTAGAAGTACCTTCACCTTAGATGTATTTTGCCTAATATTTACACAGTGACAGTTTCCCCCCATGCACACACCAATAACCCACTAACTAGAGCAAATAAACCCTACGGGAGGGGAAAGTCCTGCGTGCTGAGGATGCTGTTCCACCAAGGGATGGAGATGATTCAGGCTGGTTATTATGTGTTGGTTTTTTATTTTATTCTTTTTTATTTGTTTGGTATTGAAGCTGGAGATCCCCTAGCAAAGACGTGGAGATGCCATTTTAAGTCAGTTTTGTAGCTGACTCAAAGGACATTTCATGTTCATGTAAGGAAATACCTGGTCCTTCACACCAGTGAAACCTGGGAACTCAAAGTTTGCCATAGGAATTGGTGTGGGAAGCACAGAAGTGAAAAAGAGGTGAAAAGCAACAAGCTGCCTTTTGGACTGTACCCTTGGAGAAAAGGATGCTCAGATGAGGGACAGAACCTGGGGCTTTTCTTCTGCTTTACTGCTAAATTTCCTACACCATCAAGGTAAGTCATAACTGTGGCCTTGTGGCCAAGAGAGCCAATAGTATCTTGGGATGTATTAAGAACAGTGTGGTCAAAAGGTCAAGGGGGTTTCTTCTCCCTCTCTACTCTGCCCTGGTGAGACCACATCTGGAGGATTGTGTCCAGTTCTGGGCTCCCCAGTTCCAGAGGGACGGGGATTTGCTGGAGAGAGTCCAAGGGAGGCTACAAGGATGATGAAGGGACTGGAACATCTCCCTGATGAGGAAAGGCTGAGAGACCTGGGGCTGTTTAGTCTGGAGAAGAGAAGGCTGAGAGGGGACCTGATGAATGTCTATCAATATCTGCAGGGTGGGTGTCAAGAATGGGCCAGTCTCTGTTCAGTGGTGTGGGGAGAGAGAAAGGAGGGACAGAGGTTGAGCTGGGGGTGTGTTTTGCAGGGGAGACATGGCTGAATTGTCCACTCAATTTTGAAGCTCCCACTGGAGCTCCTTCACTGGTCTTTGTTGCATTTGCTTCCCCAGGCCCATCCTTGGAGGAGCTGGGAGGGGGATTTGGGGTGATATGACCCTGGGGTGGAGGTTCAATGTGACAGGAGGTTTGCAAAGCACAGCAAAAGGTGCACAGTGTCCCTTACCTCAATGGCCAGAAGTCCCAATGCCACAGTCCTGCTTATTCCTGAAGGTATTTCTGGGGTCATCCTAGCACCTGGGAGAAGAACCAGGGTGCGTTGGTGGGACCACAGAGAAGAAAAGTTCTCACCCCTGTATTCTGGTTCCACCAGAGACTGAAAAACCAGCATCCTCCTTGTGTAAGGAATCTCATTGCCTGAGTTAATAAAGTGCTGCTGCTTCCATTCTTCCAAAAGAACCTGTGAAATTCCCACAGATTAATTTTACTATGAGTAACAAGAAATCTCCCCTGACTGAGCCAATTCATAGAGAAAGTTTCTGTTGCATTTACTCTCTGAGGGAAGAAAAACAACACTGACCTTCAACTATTTCTTCCAATTCCCTCCCAGCATGGCTTGGAAGCCCAGGACTCAAGCTCTTCGTGGTGCCAGGTGCTGTACAGACACACACCCAGGAGGTCACCCTGTCCCACAGAGCTCACAGAGAAACCAAAAAGATGGGATCTGATGAAAAGCAGATAGTTTTAGAGGTGTCAGTGAAAGTGATGTTGTGCCACACCACAAGAAGTTCACAACAATATGTTACTTTCTGGATGAGTATCTTCTGGATGCTCATTAATCAATATTCAAAAGAAGTATCTCAAGAAGGTAAAGAACTGGTGTCAACTGGAGATGGAATCTGGCATTTTGGCTGCCCTATTGGGATAATTGCTGAGCATGGAAGAGCTTCTCCAGGGGCCTCAGGTCACAGGTGAATTAAACAGCTGAGGTGTTACTGCTGTTATGGGGCAGGTCTCCTCACTGATGTCCAGTTCTTGTACACTACCAACACAGAGCAGACCTGTGTGACCTGTGAAGAGGTTTTTGGGGTGCCCTGGTGATGACTGGTATCTGCTGACTGGTAGGGGCTGGTGTTCACCAGAAGTGAGGAATGTTTGGAAGGAATCACAGGTGATACAAGGTAGGAAGAAGCTGGGGTGGGAGGATGTGGGGGCAGATCCACCAACTATCTAACATGGACTCACCTATAGGGCATGAGCAGATCCACCAGGCTCAGCAGTGCCCAGCCACCAGTCAGTCTCCCTGTTGGGCATCACTCAAGTGCAGTAAAAAGAAAGGTCATTAAAAAAAAATATTAGCTTTTTGGAAGGCCACAGAATAAACAGTAAAGCCCAAATCCACAAAGTCAGTATCTTCCTGTATGCATTTGTTTCCAGCTGGCTTCTTTTGGTTTCCTTCATGATACCAGTTGGCTTCAAGAGGACTCTCTCATTTTCACCAGACAGTGAATTACCCCCTCTTTGGGAGGAAGAAAATGGATCTTCAGGATGCATGTAAAGAATGGGTCATGGTGGAGCAACAACAAAAAGTATTTCAGATAATGAAACCCAAGAATTATAGAATCATGGAAAAGCCCTTTCAGATCATCCAGTCCAACTGTTCCCCCAGCCCTGCCAAGGCCACCACTGACCCATGGCCCTCAGCACCACATCTACACAGCTTGGAAACCCCTCCAGGGATGGGGACTCCAGCCCTGCCCTGGGCAGCCTGGGCCAGGGCCTGACAACCCTGGCCAGCAAGAAATGCTGCCCAAGATCCAATCTCAACCTCCCCTGGCACCACTGGAGCCCATTTCCTCTTGTCCCATCCCTTGTTCC
>NW_009954553.1:66754-80137 GCF_000747805.2 Chaetura pelagica
TGCTACATGGCTCCTTACTACTGGTTGTAAATGGCAGCAATTCCACCTGAGCACTTTCCCACCCAAGATTTTTTCCTCAATGCTCCATGAAACGGATCTTGCAAAAGATCTTTTAACTTATATAAAACCTTTCCCTTCCACATTGAAAGGGAAATGCTGAAGTGTGAAGCACAAGAACCCTCTACAACCCATGGCTGTGGAGACAGTATTCTCTTACGGCTTTCTTATATTAAATACAACAAATGATTGCACAGGATCCGAAAGATTGTAGTTAGAGTTGCATAAAATGGTTTGGAATAAACATTACCCATGGCAAATATTGTCTAACTTAATGAGGCAGGCATGAGTTTTCTGTAGGAAAAGCAAAAACCCCCAAAGTATTAAGCTTAGAAACGCTGCCTTGGGTCTGCTTTGGGTTTTTGCCTTCCTTCAGTGACATTTTTGTAAATCATGTTACAGAATCACAGAGTTATTGAGGCTGGAAAAGACCTCTGAGATCATCAAGTCCAGCCTATGACCAGCACCACCACATCTCCAGACCATGGCACTAAGTGCCACATCCAGCCTTTCCTTGAACACCTCCAGAGATGGTGCCTCCACCACTTCCCTGGGCAGTCCATCCCAATGTCTGATCACCCTTTCCATGAGGAAGTGCTTCCTGATATCCAACCTAACCCTCCCCTGGAGCAGCTTCAGGCCAGGTCCTCTTGTCTTGTTGCTGGTTGCCTGAAAAAGAGCCCAACCCCACCTGACTCCAACCTCCCTTCAGGTAGTTGTAGAGAGGGAGAAGGTCCCCCTTGAGTCTCCTCTTCTCCAGGCTGAACAACCCCAGCTCCCTCAGCCTCTCCCTACAAGACTTTCCCTCTAGTCCTTTCACTAGCCTATGTTCCTCATAGATTTTGTTGTGCTCTAAATGAAACTAGGTTCGTGGCTGCATTTGTGGCAGGGTGGTCCATCCTGTGTCTTCAGCTTGAGCTTGCAGGATTTGCTGGCTCTGAGCACTGAGGGACTCTGGGTTGCTGATCCCAGGTTCATGGAATCAACACATGCAGCTTGAACTCCCTCCTCAAAGGCATGGTAGGCTACACTATCAAAACCACTTCTGGGTTTATCTTTCAGAGCCCAACATCAACCCTAGCTCTTCATTAATGCAATTAAAAGTGCATGATTTGGTGTAAAAATTAATTAATACCCCATGAATTTAACCCATACATTGAGTAACCAGTGAATAGATTTTATACTACACATAATTTTCAGAGAAACTCTACTTCACTCTGGTGAGACCTCCACTGCAGTTCTAGGGCCAGTTCTGGAGCCTCCAAGACAGGAAGGAGCTCTTGGAGCAAGATCAGAGGAGGCCATGGAGATGATGGGAGGGCTGGAGCAGCTCTGCTCTGGAGACAGGCTGGGAGAGTTGGGGTGTTCAGCCTGGAGAAGAGAAGGCTCCAGGGAGACCTTAGAGCACCTTCCAGTGCCTGAAGGGGCTCCAGGAAAGCTGGGGAGGGGCTTGGGACAAGGGCAGGGAGGGATGGGATGAGGGGGAACGGATTAAAACTGGCAGAGGGGAGATTGAGATGAGATTTTAGGAAGAAATTCTTCCCTATGAGAGTAGTGAGACACTGGCCCAGGTTGCCCCAGGAATTTGTTGAAGCTCCATCTCTGAACATGTTGAAGGGCAGGTTGGATGGGGCTTGGAGCAACCTGGGCTGGTGGGAGGTGTCCCTGCCCATGCAGGGGGGTGGAACCAGATGATCTTTAAGGTCCCTTCCAACCCAGACTAGCCCATGATGCTATGATAGCATGAATACTTCTGTGTTGTCACAGTTTAAACTGATTTCTTGAGGAAGCCTCTGTTACCTTCCTATGGAGCATGTGTCTCCATCACACTGTTTCCCTGATACCTTTTTTTCTTAGATTTCTTTGTTTTACCCCAAAATGCTAAAAAAACCAGAAATCCCCAAGATTATCTAGTCTTTAGAAATTACATGAGCACAAGCTGACTGAGGGCAGAGACCTGATTATTGGAGGGTTGAAATGAATACCTTAGAAGACCTCAAGAGAGCCAACACGAGACTTCACAAATTCCTTTAAATGCAGAAAACCTTTTAGTTGAGTTCACTTCCTCTTAGATACTAAAGTCTGTCAATCACAGGACACTAATCCACAAGCCACCACATTTCATCAGTTCTGCTGCCAAGGAGATGCTGTTAGTCACCTTCAGAAGACACAGGAGAGGAACAATGCAACTCTAACCAGATTTCAGATCTAAAGCCCAAACTCACCAGTGATGAAGCAGCAGTTGTTGTAGTTTCAAATTTTCATTTTTAATGTGATGAAAGCTGAAATTTGTGGTCCCCAAACCCACAAAATCCACTTTGGACAATGCAAGGCAACCATCTGTAGTTGTACAGTGCTAAAGCTTGCAAGCTGACATGGGTCATTAGGATGTTGGGGTACCTCTCTTGCACCTCTTACTGGTGACGAAACACAAGGAGATCTGGCAGGACATCAAAGCTCTGACTTTTGTTCTCACTAATGACTTGTGTTTGACACCAGCCCTGAAAAGAAACTTAGCCCTTATCCAGGACAACCAAAATCAGATCTGAAATTGGGTCACCAGATTGGCCCAAGCCTACTAACCTTTGTCAGAGGGTCACACTCCTGAAGTGCCCAGATTCCCTTTCACCACCAGATTCCAACTGTGACTCATACCTGAAGGGGAGCTACAGGAAAGCTTGGGGGGCACTTTTGACAAGGGCTTGAAGTTATAGGATGAGGGGGAATGGTTTCAAACTGGCAGAGGGGAGATTGAGGTGAGACATGAGGAAGAAATTCTTTGCTGTGAGGGTGGTGAGACCCTGGCCCAGGTTGCCCAGAGAAGCTGTGGCTGCCCCATCCCTGGCAGTGTTGAAGGGCAGGTTGGATGGGGCTTGGAGCAACCTGGGCTAGTGGGAGGTGTCCCTGCCCATGCAGGGGGGTTGGAACTGGGTGATCTTTAAGGTCCATTCCCACCTAAACCAATCTGTGATTCTATGATCATCAGAGTGGACATTGTTTAGTGATGGAATTGTCAGCATCAGGTTCAGGGCTGGACTCAATGATCTCAAAGATCTTTTCCACCCGAAACGATTCTACGACTTCAGCAGATGTGTCAGAGTGCAGCATGATGCCTTTGCTCCCAATATCACCTGTGTTGAGGCTCAGATCACCTCTCTCCACTGACTCTGATCTGGAGTTAGGAGATAAAATGGCTTTTGTTCTGACTTTCCCCTCCACGTGAAGTCAAGGGAAGCTCAGCACCGTGGCAGCCACGCCGTGCCAAGCAGCTATTTTCACTGTGGCAAAATGCCTTTCCTCTTTCCTCCTGGATTGCACAGTTCCTTTGACAAGGAAGGGTAAAGACCCTCCAGGGTTCTCCGGGAACATCAATATGTTTTGTATTTTATGTGCTGGCTGGGTTACAGCAAATTAAGGAGAGTGGGCCTGGTACAAGATAATGCAGCCTGCAGTTCCTCCCTCCCCAGTCGAGTGGTATAGGCTGGAAATGATACTCCAGTGTGGAGAAATACTGCACATTACATCCCCCTGCAGTAACAGAAGAGACGTTAGGCAAAGCCCTGACTCTTAATGGTACACATCAGGAAAACATCTGAACTTGGGCCTTCAATCACAAACACTGCAGGATTTAAAAATGAATAAACTTCACATTGTGATTCTCTTATTTATCCTTTATGCAAACGGTCCCTGGGAGGACACATTAGGCTCACTGTGTGGCACAGTGAAGACCCACAGAAAAGGCCCCTCTTATGCAATGCACAAACCCACCCACCAAAAAAAAACAACAAACCACACCAAAACAATCCAGCCTCAACCCCCCTCAAATCTGGGAATCTATTCCCCACTGACTGCTGAAAACATCCCCGGATCAAAGGGGAGCAAAATTCCCTGCTCTTTTCCTGGTTGTTGGACTGTGACAGAAGGAGATGGCAAGACAGGAAATAAAAAAAATTCTTTGTAAATTAAAATCTATATTAACATGAGAAGGAAATCTTATGGCACTCAAGGCAGCTGAAAACTTTTCTTAGACAAATCTAAAGCATCAATTCACGTAGCCACAACCCCTTAAATCCAGCCCATTTGTTAATCTTTCTGTTATCAGCTCCCTCTTCTCAGTGGGACAGAGACACAAGAAGAGTTGATGGACATTATTTTTCCTGGGCAAAATCTCTTGTCCCCGTCAAGCTTTTAATTATTAGCACAAATCTTCCACAGTGTCCTTGACCAAGCATTCACCAGATGACTGGATGGCAGAGAAGCAAACAGCCTCACACATGAAAAAGGAAGAGAGTTCAGGGACTTGGCCACAAAATTAACTGCTTGGAAAGACACAGGGAAGACCTGTTAAGTAGAGCTCCAAGGGCAGACTACCAGGTGGGTCAAAACACCATCATCACAAATCCATCCTCTTTAACGTTATCCAAGCAATTTCCTAATGTGTCTCCTGCCTACCCCAGGCTACAGCAGAGTGAGTGAGGTGCCCTGTGCTCAGAGTCATCTCTGTGCTATGTAATTATGGCTGGCAAATAATCCATGCTGTGCAAACCTGCTGTGTCAATGAGAATATACACCAGCTGTGATCTACACCTCTGGAAGATCTTCTTCCCAAGGCAGGATCTAATTTGATCGTTCTTCTCCATCCAAGTCAGACCCCACATAGGTGCTGTGAGGGGGGCAAGGGGGTGTGGTATAGATAGCAAACAATGGGCATGGGTATGGAGTCCCATCTCTGTGGATGACCCAGTTTTGCTGCTGGTTGGATTGGAGGGCACATGTGCCACTTGGGCACACTCATCCTCTCATCCTCTGCCTCTTTCATCACATCTCCAGTAGCAAAACTGGTATCAAAGGCCAAATTGGGACTGTTGCTATTTAACATCTTTGTTGGCAACATGAATGGTGGCCTCGAGTTTGTTTATGACACCAAGCTGTGTGGTGTGATCAGCTGGAGGGAAGGTTGGCCATACAGACAGACCTTGACAGGCTGGAGGGATGGGCCCATGCCAACTTCATTAAGTTCAACAAGGCCAAGTACAATGTACTGTACTGGGTTGGGGCAATCCCAAGCACAAATACAGGATGGGTGGAGAATGGGCTGGGAGCAGCCCTGAGGAGAAGGCCTTGGGGGTGTTGGGTGCTGAGAAGCTCCCCATGAGCCGGCACCGTGCGCTGGAGCCCAGAACCCACCCGTGTCCTGGGCTGCATCCCCAGCAGCGTGGCCAGCAGGGCCAGGGAGGGGATTGTCCCCTCTGTTCTGCTCTGCTGAGACCCCCCTGCAGGGCTGGGGCCAGGGCTGGGGTCCCCAACACAGGAAGGACATGGAGCTGCTGGAGAGAGTCCAGAGGAGGCCACGGAGATGATGGGAGGGCTGGAGCAGCTCTGCTCTGGAGACAGGCTGGGAGAGTTGGGGTGTTCAGCCTGGAGAAGAGAACTATAGAATCATAGAATCATTTTGGTTGGAAAAGACATTTAAGATCATCAAGTACAACTGCTAAACCACTGCCAAGTCCACCAGTAATTCATGTCCCCAGGCTCCACATCTACACATCTTTTAAATTACGTAGGACAGCTTTTATTGGGGAAAAAAAAAACCCTAAATAATTATAATAGGTTCATTTATATTCAGGGAAACGGAACATAAATCTCAAAGGCTCCAGGGAGACCTTAGAGCAACTTCCAGTCCCTGAAAGGACTACAGGAAATCTGAGGAGGGACATTTTCTGAGGGCAGGGAATGACAGGACAAGGTGGGACAGTTTCAGACTGAAAGAGAGGAGGTTGAGATTCAGTTTTAGGAAGAAATTCTTTGCTGTGAGGGTGGTGAGACCCTGGCCCAGGTTGCCCAGAGAAGCTGTGGCTGCCCCATCCCTGGCAGTGTTGAAGGGCAGGTTGGATGGGGCTTGGAGCAACCTGGGCTGGTGGGAGGTGTCCCTGCCCATGCAGGGGGGTTGGGACTGGATGATCTTTAAGGTCCCTTCCAACCCAAACCAGTCTGTGACTCTGTGATCTGACAGAAGAGCCAGCACAACATCAAATGGTTAAGGTCATTGCCACTGTTTGGATTTTGAAGGATGGGTCTTGGCTGCTGCAGATTTTCCAGAGGAGATTAGACTAGACATCTCCCTGGGCATCTTCCATTTCTTGATGACTATCCCAGAGAAAACCAAACCAAACCACCTCCACAGAACGCATCACATTTTAACCCAACTTCTGCAGTAGAGGATGGCTTGGTTCATTGGTTGGTTTGTTTGTTTCATTTCATACTTCCATATTCCACCCATGGAGAAATCTTCCTGGGAAGGAGGATAAACAAACAATGAACCAAACAACCCAACCACTGGGCCTCTAGGAGCTGTTGTTATTTATTTCCACAATTAGCAACCGAGTTCTGGTGCTGTGCCCAGAGAACTCCTGTCATTTTTCAACGTGTCACTCCCTACACAATATGCTTTTAGGAATTGAAGATTAAGGCAGCTGATTGTGGGTGGTTTATGAAACTTTTTATGGGAAGCCATCTAGCCAAACCTTTAGAGAATCAGACCACCTTTTTTAATGGGCTTCTGTTGTGTACAAGACTGTTCAGTAAGATGATTTTTGCTGTGTTGTTTTTTTGCACAGTACAAAACATCTTGATAGAGAACTTGGATTAATCAGTGATGCTGCTGAGGGTTGTTTTCTGACTTAGCAATGAGATATAGAGGGTGCTGAGAACAGCCTGGGGGCTACTGCCCTTCTTCCTTAAAGATGCTGAAATGGTCAGGGTTCCAGTAGGGAAACATCTACAGATAAAATAAAATAAATACATTTCATAGAGATTCTCTTTGGCAAGAGCTCAGAATATAGAGTTAAAGTGGAGAAGGCAACTCTGCTCAGCAGAGATGAGCAGATTTGTCCTGAGCTGCATCAGAAGAAGCGTGGCCAGCAGGTCAAGGGAGATGATTCTCTCTCTTTACTTGGCTCTTGTGAGACCCCACCTGGAGAACTGGTTGCAGTTGTGGAGCCCACAACATAGGAAAGACATGGAGTTCCAGGATAAAGGCCAGAGGAGGGTCACAAATATGGTCTAAGGGCTGGAGCATCTCTACTATGAGGATGGCATGAGAGAGTTGGGGTGTTCAGCCTGGAGAAGAGAAGGCTCCAGGGAGACCTTAGAGCACCTTCCAGTGCCTGAAGGGGCTCCAGGAAAGCTGGGGAGGGGCTTGGGACAAGGGCAGGGAGTGAGAGGACAAAAGGGGAAGGGTTTCAAGCTGAAAGATGGGAGATTTAGTTGAGCCATTAGGAGGAAATTCTTTGCTGTGAGGGTGGTGAGACCCTGGCCCAGGTTGCCCAGAGAAGCTGTGGCTGCCCCATCCCTGGCAGTGTAGAAGGGCAGGTTGGATGGGGCTTGGAGCAACCTGGGCTGGTGGGAGGTGTCCCTGCCCATGCAGGGGGTTGGATCTGGATGATCTTTCAGGTCCCTTCTGTCCCAAACCAGTCTGGGATTCTATGATTCTATGAGATGGTCTCTCTCAAGTCTGATGCCACCAGGATGCTCAGCAGGACCATGTGGGGAAGAGTTTGTCACAGTCACAAAATCAGTTTGCATCATATTTTCCCCTATCAAAACCACACATATATACTTAGCAGCAGCAGAAGAACCATTTCAGAGAGTGCAGCCACCTCCTGAAAGATACAGGTGCTCAGCACCTCCCAGGATTTGATCATGTACTTCAGCTCTCATGGAAGGATGAGTATTTAAAGGCATGGATGGATCTACAGTGTAACATTCAGATTGACCAGAGATGTCAACCCTCTCCCAGGGTTGTTAAAGGTATTGATTCATTGCCTATTGTTAAAGTTATTGATTGGTGAAACTGCAATATAAATACTGGCACCATGGGTTGACTCCATACAGATCTTAACCTGAGCACTCAGATGTTTCATCTCTCTTCTGGATTTGTAAATCAAGGGAGTTTCATGCCAAGTTCCCACTGTGCCTTCCCCCCCCCAATTGCTGATTCCTCTTTTAGACCCATCTGAGCAGCATTTTGCAATAAGAAATCCACTATATAACCTCATCTCTTCACTGTGCTGCAGGTACTGGCACCATCTTGAGGTCCAGTTTCCCTTCTGGACAGCACTGGAGCTTTTTGGAGAACAGCTTTTAATGTATAACCCTCAAATCATCACCCACTTTTCAGGATGAGCCAGAGGTAAAACAAGAGTCATCTTCCCAATGTGGACAAAGAAGCTAATTTTCTGGATGGTGCTGAACCTTCAAATACACCTGGGACCTGAAGACTTGATGAGCTTGCTGCAAACACAATAAAGAAAAACTCATTTTTCTTGAGTGCTACCTACGTTCAACAACTTTATTGATACATTTGAAGGGAATCCTGAAAAACCTTTCCCAGAGCCTTCAAGGTCAATCCACCATCATCATTACTGAAGCCTTGCAAGACATTCCATGTTGATTAACTGCCATCATATTTAATTAGTGCTCGAGTGGCACTTCATCCTGCTTATTGTCAGAAATCCCTTTATCTTGCTGTTTGCATTGCAGAGTTTTTAATTAGGATATGTGGAGGGAATCTCTTAATGGTCTCATGTCGGAATAACCATCCAGAGCTTTGCTCACTTGTCTCTGTCTCTCTAGAGGGTGCTTTGCCACCACAGGAGAAGAGAAACCTGGATTTCCTCAGCTGAGGCATCAGGAGTGTGAGGATCAACTTGTGAGAGATGTGTCTAGGTGGGATACATCCAACAACTTGGGCACTACTGCCCAAGTGCCACCATTTTCTTAGGAAACTTTTTTCTTGCTCTCCACCTCAAAATCTGCTGTGTTGCAGATAGAATCCCAGACTGGTTTGGGTTGGAAGGGACCTTAAAGATCATGTAGTTCCAACCCCCTGCATGGGCAGGGACGCCTCCCACCAGCCCAGGTTGCTCCAAGCCCCATCCAACCTGCCCTTCAACACTGCCGGGGATGGGGCAGCCACAGCTTCTCTGGGCAACCTGGGCCAGGGTCTCACCACCCTCACAGCAAAGAATTTCCTCCTCATGTCTCACCTAAATCTCCCCTCTTTCAGGTTTAATTCCCCCTCATCCTATCCCTCCCTGCCCTTGTCCCAAGCCCCTCCCCAGCTTTCCTGGAGCCCCTTCAGGCACTGGAAGGTGCTCTAAGGTCTCCCTGGAGCCTTCTCTTCTCCAGGCTGAACACTCCAACTCTCCCAGCCTGTCTCCAGAGCAGAGCTGCTCCAGCCCTCCCATCATCTCCGTGGCCTCCTCTGGACTCTCTCCAGCAGCTCCATGTCCTTCCTGTGTTGGGGACCCCAGCCCTGGCCCCAGCCCTGCAGGGGGGTCTCAGCAGAGCAGAGCAGAGGGGACAATCCCCTCCCTGGCCCTGCTGGCCACGCTGCTGGGGATGCAGCCCAGGACATGAGTGGGTCCTGGGCAGTGAACATGCAGACTGTGAAAGGGTAGGAGGCAGTTATCAAGAGACAGAGGATGACAAATAATTGTAGGAAGGTGACCCTTTGTTATCAACAAATAGGGAAGTCCTCTTCTGGCCTCAGCTACCCCTATGTCTGAAAACGTGGTTATTTGGATTTCTCCTCCAGCCAATGAAGAGAGGAAGCTTCCTTGGCGAGCTGTTACTCTCTCTTTTTTAGATCTCTTCAAGGGGATCGATCACCCTCTACATCTGCTTGCAGTGGAAGTCCTGACTGCTTAATCCTGAGCAAACCTGCATCACAACTGGTTTTTAGGACCCATCACAAGTGGTTTTTAGGGCTCATCAAGTGGTTTTTAGGACCCACCACACTGCAAAGAGGGAACAGAAAATAAAGTGTATTGTGGGGGGAAAAGAGAGGTGCAAAAGCATCCACAGAAGAAGGCTACCCTCCATTTTCCAAGCAGCCTTTAATGACATTCCTGAAAAGCAGCAAAGATGGAGTGACACAGCTGACAATAACTTGCCAACAGCATGTGTTGACCTCTTAGATGCAAACATTTTGGCATCAGATGCTGCTCCATCCAGCTCATAATTCAACAGCCAGAGATGAAACCACAGCAGCCCTCATACATCCAACTGGGATATTGAGCTACAAGGAGATTAAATTATTAGATCCCAGACGTGCCAGAAAGCTGTGTTAAAAGGAGAAAAATAAAATAAACCCTTTTTCTTGGTATCAACAAGCTCTTCCTTCTCCTTCTTGGATTCCTGTGCTGATCACCCAGAGTTGTTAAGGCTTGTTAAGATGAAAGAACATTGCTGGGAGGCCCTGTCAAATTATAACTGGGCAGTTCAGTGGCAGATGAGAAACACAGGCAGTGTGTAGGTAATGTACACTGGAAGGAAAAGAGTTTAAACTACTTGTACATGCTAATGGGTTCTGAATGAGTTGTAACTCACAGGGAGAAGATTTAGGCATTGCTACTGACAGCTCAATGTGCAGCAGAGGTCAAAAAAGTAAATAAGGCATTAGGTTGTGTTAGAAGGAGAGAGAATCAAGAGCAAATAGAAGGCTGCAGCTGTGCTGCATGCACAAATGATGGGGCCTGGGCTTTAAATGCAACTTTCATTTCTTCGCCAGTTGGCCCAAAATTGGGGCTGTTTGGAGCAGGGCAAGGAAGAGAGTCTGCCAACAGCAGGGGGATTTCAGGAATGGGAGGGGGGGACTCAAAGGAAATGCCAAGGTCATCCAAAGGGTGAGCTTAGTGCTTGGAGTTCAGAGGAAATAGCTGATGGTCTTTTTCCAGAGGGTGTCTCCAGTACAGACCACAGGTTCTGCATGCAGAAGTTTCTGTCTCAAGGTTACAGGGGGACACGTTGAAATCATCTGAATTCTGATGATGTCAAGGTCTCCTTATTTTGCTGGAAAACTCCCTCCACATCCTCAGACAAGTGGTCTGGGTCCTTCTTCTGCTCACAAAGTGAAAAGGACTTTAAACCTCCAGGAGAATATATTTTCTTTGATCTGCTCACAAAGCCATTGCATTCCTTTAACTCTTGACAGAAAGAAGGAAAAGAAACCCAAACAACCGTGTAATATTAAATATCCTAAATAAATGAACATTTCCTCTCTGTGCTTTCACTTTCATGGGTATGGAACAAGATCCTGGCGTCCGCAGTGCTGAAGAGTGAACCACAAAATAGTTCACTGAGGAGGAAAAGGAAAGGGTGAGGTTTTTTTCTGTGGTCACTTTGCTTCATCATAAATGAAAACAAAAATAGAATGATGGGCCTGTCCAAATCAAACCAGAAGCTTTCACTGATGAGCTCTAGTCATTTCTGGTTGATTTCTGAACCAAAAGCTCTACAGGAGCTCTACAGGAAGGCAACACATTTGAAAGCAAAGCTCCTGGCCAAGGATTTTTGCTGTTCATTAAATAAATTGCTCTATAAAACCAACCATGAGACTGGGGCTGCACAGAAATGAAAGTTCAGAGGTAAGTATTATCAAATTATTTTGACCCCTGACTGTAAAAAATTGCTCTGTATCAGCCACAGACATGGGAGCATCCATAGCTTTTGTGGATTATTCTGGATTATTTCTTCCTCCTTTTCCCTGGGTATGGTCTAATTTTTCCCCACCACAAATCATGGTCACTTCTATAGAAGTTAAAAAGTTCCATCCCCAAGAAGCCCAATCTGGGCAGGTTTCAGTCCTTCTGGTTGAGCCATGTCATAGTCACAGAGTGGTCAGGGTTGGCAGAGACCTCTGGAGATCATCTAGTCCAAACCCCCTGCTAGAACAGGATCACCTACAGAAGATCACACAGGAACACTTCAAGAAGGATTTGGAAAGTCTCCAGAGAAGGAGACTCCACAGCCTCTCTGGGCAGCCTGTCCCAGGCTCTGTTACCCTCACAGTAAATAACTTCTTCTTTCTGTTTAACTTGAACCTCCTGTGCTCCAGCTTGTGCCCATTGCCCCTTGTCCTGTCACTGGACACTGCAGAAAAGAGAGCAGAAGGAGTGTCTAAGCAAAATCAAATTCATGGCTTGAGAATAGTAGGCATGAACCCAGAATTGTTGCTTCTTCCCTGTTCCCTGGCATCTGGCAGAGGTTTGGTGACTGTACCATCCACCCCACCTCATTCACCTCATCATGTTCAGATGCCTCCTCCTTCCCACTCAGCTTTATTCCCCTCCTTGATGCTCCAGCAGCACGACAGGATTGCAGGCTGTAAATCTTGGGGAGAAAGGGAGGAAAAGACCCTCCAAAACCTCTCTGAGCTGCAACCAGATGCACCTGCATCAGTGGGGTTTGCCCCAGCCACCCCGTTTGCCACCTCCCTCGATCCCCACCAGGGCTGATAAGCTGCTGTAACCAGAGTTCTTCTGGAGAATCAAAAGGCAGGGTCTTTCCCTCCGTTTCCCAAGCTGGATGTAAAAAAAGGCATTTGGTTTCAGCCCAACCAGCCTGCCTTTCACATCCATCTTTGGCTTCCCACCATCTTATTTTCACAGCTAAATATTGCACTGAGCTAAGTAGTTCAAGCTTAGCAAACACTCGAAGCAATCCCTCATGGTTCTGGCAAAAAAAGAAAGCAGCATAATTTATGGTGTACACGTAGGAGAGTAAATTTCCTGTCAAAAAAAGGTTAGCAGTGGACATATTACATTTGCTGTTTTTTTTTATTCCAGGATAATGGCATTTTGACCAAAGTAGGCCCATCCTGTTTATAGTGCTTTATGCCCCATTAGTATTATTGTAAGTCTCTGGACTCACATGTTCAAGCACTTAATCAAAGGCAATGGGTTGAAAATCATGTCCCAGCACTGCTCAGATTTGATTCCTTCCTCCCAGATAGAAAGAAGTAAAAAACACATTAATAGCAGCCAAACAGCACATGCATTATCTGCTAAGCAGTTGAGAAGCTATCATTGGGTTTTATCCCTTTGGGTACTAGGAGGAACAGGAATTTCCTCCCACTCATCCATTCAGAGGTCTGAGGCTGCTATTTGTCATTTTTCACCCTTTTGACAGACAATCCTTTCATTTTCCATAGATCTCTCTTTTAAAGACACCTTCATGTCACTTATTTTAATTGCAGGCTGGAGGCACCAAGCTTAAAAAAAAGATCAAGGAAAGAAAAAATCAAATAAAAAAAAAAAAGAGGAGCTCTAGGAAGACAATGTTGGAAGAAGTGGTACTTTTCTGAAGAACCTCCAAGGATTTTCTCCTAATAATGGGAGAGGAACGTATCTTAAGGGGAGAATTAATTTATACATTTAATTACTTGGGATCCACTCCACTTCTCAATGATGCCTTTTGATTCTCCAGAAGAACTCTGGTTACAGCAGCTTATCAGCCCTGGTGGGGATCGAGGGAGGTGGCAAA
>NW_009954553.1:80154-89045 GCF_000747805.2 Chaetura pelagica
CCCCTGCCATGAGCAGGGAACCACTAGACCAGGCTGCATAAAACCTCATCCAACCTGGCCTTAAAAACCTCCAGGGTTGGGGCAGCAACAGCCTCCCTGGGCAACCCATCCCAATTCCTCACCACCCTTAGAGTGAAGAATTTCCTCCTAATATCTAACTTAAATCCCTCCTCTCTCAGTTTAAAACCATTACCAAAGGAAGGTCAGAAGCTTTGCCTAAGTTTGGGTTTAAAAGAGATTGAGGTGTCTCTCCAGGTGACATTCAAGGGGCAATGGGCACAAGCTGGAGCACAGAAGGTTCAAGTTAAACAGAAGGAAGAAGTTATTTACTGTGAGGGTAACAGAGCCTGGGACAGGCTGCCCAGAGAGGCTGTGGAGTCTCCTTCTCTGGAGACTTTCCAAATCCTTCTTGAAGTGTTCCTGTGTGATCTTCTGTAGGTGATCCTGTTCTAGCAGGGGGTTTGGACTAGATGATCTCCAGAGGTCTCTGCCAACCCTGACCACTCTGTGACTATGACATGGCTCAACCAGAAGGACTGAAACCTGCCCAGATTGGGGCATCTAGCAGGGGGTTTGGACTGGGTGATCTTCAGAGGTCCCTTCCAACCCCGATGACTCTACAACTCCATGACACTCTCCAATGAGGGCAGAGCAAGTCCTGCTGCCACCTCAGTCAGGCAAGATGCTTCAGTACAGCTCTTTGGGCCATGCTCCCTGTCACTTCCAACTCTGTGCTCCATTTTATTGCTCTCAGCAAGTTGCAGATTGTCCAACTGCTCTGACATCTCTTGGAAATGGTTGCCAAAAAAAAAGAAAAAGAAAAAAGAAGGAAGAAGAAGGGCAAAAAAAATAAATTCCACAACTCTACAGCATAGTCCTTGGTGTAAATCAAACATTCCCTGTCATGTTGATAGCTTGTGTTAGTCTAATGTATTTTATATTACTCAAAAGCATTGAAACCCTGCAGCTTTCTTCATATAGGCCATTATGTGGTTATCATTAAATTGTCTTGCAAAGAACATTATCGGTAATTATAGCAGACACTAAAATCAAATGATCAGACTGGGACCTTTAACACCAAGAGGAACCATTAGAAGTTAATCAAATAAAAGGATGAGAATAATTATGTTAGGATTAAGCAGTAATATGCCAGAAGTTACATACTTTGCTGACTATATATCTTTACTCCCAGCTTCCTGCCTCTCCTCCCGTTTGATGCTTTTTTTTCTATAATACTTTGGCACAGAATGTAAATGAGGGTGTTTTTGTGTGGCACCAAATGGGGCTTTAGGGTTCAAGTGAGGTTCATGTCTAAGTGGCACAAAAAAGCTGCACTACCTAATGATGAAGACAAAAAGAATAGTCATGCCTGCCTGTGTACAGATGATACATCTAAAAGTGCAAAGCTGAAAAACATAAATACCCATTGGTCAATGGGGTGGAAAGTGGTGATAAAAAAAGAGTTGCAACAGGAGGTGAAATCACACAGGTTTTGGATTGTTATTTGGTGTTGCTTTGCTGTTTGTAAGGGACAGTCTTCCTGTGGTTCACCTTTCAGTGAGCCACAAGAAATCCCCCTGCATGGATAAAAATGATTCCTGTTGTCCCTAACATTGTTCTTTATGGAAAACAGCTCCATAAGAAATTCGCTCTTGGTGTTTACATGAGGTGGTGACAGTGTTGAAGTTGTTGAGAAAACACTAAGAAGGGACTAAAGTTGCCCCGAGAAAAGCAGGTTGATTTTGGTTACAGCAGATGAAGCCAAAATTCAGATTTTTGTAAAATTTTGGCCTGGTAATATGCTGATAAATCTGATACTGAGGGGATAAGAGCATAAACCTGTCATCTATGGTAGGGACCCAAGAACTAGGATTTCCCCACTCATTCCTTTGCTAGCAGGAGAAAGCAATTCCAGAGATGGGCTCCTTGTGTTTGGTCACTTGTCCCTGCAGAGCCCAGGACCATGGAGACAACACACCAGGCCCTGGAGAGCCCCATGTTGGAGCAGTTGGACGCTACCTGCGCCACCGTGTGGTGAGACAATTCCGGCTACCCCAGCTTATAGGGGAAAGTATAATCCAGCCATTCGGGCATATCCCTCCCCTCTCCTTCCCTCACTTAAATAACTAAGGTGTACCCATATATGTTTAATGTGTTTTACTCACTCCTTTTGAACCTCCTGCCCCAAATTGCTTTGTTTTCCCCACAATAAACCGTGCATTTAGTAAATTCTAATTGGGGATTGGTTGCTGTTATTGGAAATATTAGTAAGCACTGAGCAAGTTATTCACTCAAAAAAGTCAGGGCATAAGCCCCTGTCTCCTCTGTGTGAGGTGATACCCACGTGTGGATCTCTCAGCAAATCCTGATAAGTTAATACACTCCAATAAGGAGATATAATAGGTCACGGATTGTGACAACATCTAAAAGTGCAAAGCTGAAAAAAGATACCCATTGGTCAATGAGGTGGAAAGTGGTGATAAAAAAGAGTTGCAACAGGAGGTGAAACCACACAGTTTTTGGTTTGCTACTTGGTGTTGCTTTGCTGTTTGTAAGGGACAGTGTTTCTGTGGTTCACCTTTCAATTAGCCGCAAGAAATCCCCCCGCATGGATAAAAATGACTCCTGTTGTCCCTAACGTTGTTCTTTAGGGAAAATAGCTCCACAGGAAAATCACTCTTGGTGTTTACGTGAGTCTAGAGGTGGTGACAGTGTTGAAGTTGTTGAGGAAACAGTAAAAAGGGACTAAGGTTGCCCTGAGAAAAGTAGGTTGATTTTTGGTTACAGCAGATGAAGCCAAAATTCAGATTCTTGTAAAATTTTGGCCTGGGAATATGCTGATAAATCTGGTACTGAGGGGATAGGAGCATAAACCTGTCATCTATGGTAGGGACCCAAGAGGTAGGATTTCCCCACTCATTCCTTTGTTGACAGGAGAAAGCAATTCTAGAGATGGGCTCCTTGTGTTTGGTCACTTGTCCCTGCAGGACCCAGGACCCTGGTGACAACACACCAGGCCCTGGAGAACCCCACGCTGGAGCAGGTGGATGTCCAAGGGAAGCTGTGACCTCATGGGATGCCCATGCTGGAGCAGGTTCCTGGCAGGACTTGTGGAAAGAGGAGCTCAAGGTGGAGCAGGTTTGCTGGCAGGAGCTGTGATCCCATGGGAGACTCATCCTGGAGCTGTTTCTGAGGAACTGAAGCCCACGCGAAGGACCCACGTTGGAGAAGTTCATGGAGAACTGTCTCCTGTGAAAGAGGCCCCGTGCTGGAGCAGAAGAAAAAGTGTGATGGGTCCTTATTCTGAAGAGGAAGGAGCAGCAGAGACAACATGTGATGAACTGCCCACAACCCCCATTCCCCATAGCCCTGCACCAGTAAGGGGAGAAGGTGGAGTGATGGGGAGTGAAGTTGAGCCCAGGAAGAAGGGAGGGGTGGGGGAGGAAAGGTGTTCTAAGATTTAGTTTTTATTTAAATTCAACTGATTTCCCCAAGTTGAGTCTGTTTTGCCCATGAGGGTAATTGCTGGATGATCTCTCCCTGTCCTTATCTCAACCCCTGGGCTTTTCATTGTATTGTCTCTCCCCTGTCCACCTGAGGAGGGGAGTGACAGAGGCTTTGGTGGACACAGGACATCCAGCCAGGGCCAACCCACCACAGAGTCCCCAGGAAAATCCCTCCCTAAACAAGAAGAGAAGATCTGGAAGCACAAAGCCAAGTCTGAGCCCAGCTTGAGGAAACTTCAGCTGATTAAAAGGTTAATTAGTTTATTCCACTAAAATATACTTCAAAATCAGCTTTCAGTTGGAGCGCAACTGTGGATTCCTTCCCCAGCCCTATGTCAGTTTAAAGTCCAGGACATTTTAGGACATGTGGAGTCAATGTTATTTAAAGAACATATGTTTGGGTTGCAAGTCTTCTTTACACTTTGAGATCTTTTACTGAAGAGATGTTCTTATTTTTCATTGGGAATCTTACCCTGACCACAAGATGAAGATCAATTTTCCTAACAAAGATTCCCTTTTCTTTCTCTTTCTTGCTTATTTATGAAGCTTCACACCACCTGCTGTTGATCTCCATGATTCTGCAGGCTAAGGGTCACAGCTGCAGGACAGAAGTACCAGGATTGATGCAGGGATACCAGGATACAGGGATGCAGGGACACAGGCCCATCTAACCAGTAGGCATAAAGTTTCTCCTGCAGGACAATCACTTTGTGGCAAATTCAGTCCTAAACTGATGGTGAGGAAACAACTGATGCTTCAAGAATCAGTACCAAAAAACTCTGATAAGTGGCAACTTTGAAGCAGAACCCTCAGGTCTGTGCGCACTGTAGGTCTGGTATGTGCATGAACATGCATGATGCATTTCCTGCTTCTTCTGCTCCCTTGAAATTGTCTTAGATCAGGAGATAAGTTTCATTATCAAAGTCCTATGGATGCATGTGTTCCTACACCAGCTGTACCAGTGCTTGATACCAGCAGGACAGCAAAGCTCTCCCTGTTTGATTTGCTGAGACAAGACTGCAACAAACCATTCCATCTCACGTCTCATCATTTGATCACCTGACCCACTGTGTTGATGCAGAGATTTCAACCGAGTGCTGCACTGATTGAATTTTAATTGTGATATTAATTGAATGGTTGCTTCTTCCAGCTCTAGGAGTCCATAAAACAAGAGTGAATCAGACCTGCTAAGTGCTGGGTGAAGTGTGAAGCTTCAGGGGTTTTCCAGGCTTGGGAAAAAAGCATCATCTGACATCACCCAAGCAGGCCACCAAGACCAGACAGTTGTGGCAGTGACCAGCAGAGTTAGTCCACACCAGCAGCTCGGAGCTGTAGCAACAGTAGGATTGCTATGCCTACAAACCAGGCTCCTAATGGTTTGCAGAAAGGATGACCACCCTCTTTGTGACCTCCGTGTGACTCCACCTCTTGCTGCCACCTCAGCCTTGGGTGAGTATCACCAGGGCTTGTGTCAGAGGAAGACTGGATGAGCCATGGGAGCAGTCAAGGGTTTCCACCAGTTTCACACGGGACTTCCTGGGGAGGCTGTAGGGAAGAGAGAACCATTGCTTCTCCTCACGTGTGAAGTTTCCGATAAGCTGGACTTGGCCTTCTCCTTAGACCCTTTAAAACAACTTTACTGAGGGATAAAACCAAAAAGACCTTTCAAAAGCCCCCCCCCCAAATGAATCTACTGGAGGAAACAAACTCATTTGACTGCATTTCACAAAAACACAGCTGGTTTCATTCTTTGCCAGTGTGAGCAGTTATTACTTCTTCATTAAAGCTGCTATTACAGAGGGAACCATATGCAAAGTGACCTTCTTCCAGTCTGCACATGGAGCACATACCCCTCCTTCCCAAAACTTTCCATGTTAGAAAAAAATTCAAAGGATTCCCAGCACTCATACCGAGTTCACTCCTCCCTTTCCACGGGATTTTATTGAACCACCTGGGATTATTTTAGGAAATATTATTGTAGTCTTTAGGAATTAATTGGTGCAGAATGAAGAGTAATGGGGGAAAAAAAAACAAAACCAAACAAAAACCCCATGTATATTAATTCAGAATTTAAGTTGTTTCTACTTAGACCCTGTTTATGGCCCTTTCTCTTGGTTATTGTAATGAATTTCAATTTATTGGCAGTTTTGTTTGGTGAAACAAGGAGTTTACTGGCCAGGACTGTTGGAGGGAATTGGAGAAAGAGCAATTGAATATGTTACCCACAGACATTTGGCAATGAAAGTCAGTTCAAATGTTTTGCCCTCCCACCAGACTAAGCCAAATTCCCAGATTGATTTACCTGTCCCACCCAGCAGTTCACCCTTCACATGTGACAAGAAACCAGACCCAAACCTCAAGTTCTTTGCAGAAATTATCTGGCAAATAATTTAAGGCAATTAATCGATTTGAGCAAACTGCAAATCTGTCCTTGGACAATTCAAGAGCAGAAAAGATCTGAATCTGGTGAGGAAATTAATCATTGTACATTATTGGCCCAGGTGTGCTATTAACATTAATAAGGCTCCAAAATTAATTCACCAGAAAACTCTTGTTATTAACAAATAATTAAACCCTCAGTCAGTGTCGTTCCAAAATACTAGGTGTTTGCCTCACACTGTCTGCTTTGGTGCTTTTACTAATCTGATGTGGAAATAAGAGACTGGGGCCTTCTTTGGACGTGGTCTTAGAGTTAGCATTTAGCTTTTCCACCCTGAGAAATATCCTTCTGCTACCTCAGAGCTTCAGGTATTTGGAAACAATGGAGAAATCTCCCCTGATCAGGACAGCTTGACCCCTGACCCATAAAGCCATTATGTTGTCTTTAACACCCAGTTAAAAGTGAAGAAGATGCTTAAGTGCTTTCCCGTGCAAAAGCATAGATTAATAAAGTTAAGATACCAGGCTTGTTCCAGTGACACTGAAGTATCTGTTGGAAAATCAAGCAGGAGCTGCACTGGGGAAGAGAAGGGAAAACACAGAATTTTAGAATTGTTTTGGTTGGAAAAGACCTTTAAGATGATCCAGTCCAACCATTCTCCCAGCCCTGCCAAGGCCACCACTGACCCATGGCCCTCAGCACCACATCTACACGGCTTGGAAACCCCTCCAGGGATGGGGACTCCAGCCCTGCCCTGGGCAGCCTGGGCCAGGGCCTGACAACCCTGGCCAGCAAGAAATGCTGCCCAAGATCCAATCTCAACCTCCCCTGGCACCACTGGAGCCCATTTCCTCTTGTCCCATCCCTTGTTCCTGGGGAGCAGAGCCCGACCCCCCTGGCTCCAACCTCCTCTCAGGCAGTTGCAGAGCCAGCAGGTCTCCCCTCAGCCTCCTTTGCTCCAGGCTGGACACCCCCAGCTCCCTCAGCTGCTCCTCCTCACACTTGTGCTCCAGCCCCTTCCCCAGCTCCATTGTCCTTCTGTGGACCAAGGGGAGACTGATTCTGGAGTACCTAAACACATCACCCAGCTCTAAAACAGATGAGATACAAAATTTGACCGAGGTACAAATAGTCCACAACAATTTTTTGGAACTGGAGAAAACTTCAGCCAAAGCAAGAGTTCCATGCATCTATCACATCCAAAAAAGAGGTAAATTATTGCCCTCCATCATGCCCTTCCCTGGAAGAAATTACAAGGTTCTAGGCAAGATCTGAAAATCTACCAGGAAAGGCACAACAAAAATCCACGTCTGGAAATGAAAGCCAGGAAAATCTTAGTATGGCATTAGAAATTGTTAGCAATTCTAAAATTAATTAACCATGCATCAAGTAATAGCAGGGTGACAAGGGATATGGTGGATTCCCCATTGATTGATGTCTTCCAGCCAAAAGTGTGGTTGCTTCCCTGGAAGATGTACTTCAAGCAGACACAAGTTCTTGGTTCAACCAAGGGGGGCACTGGACCAAAATACAGAGCAAGCCAGACTGGCTGATCTGTCCTGGCCTTCATAAATCTCTGAAATCTTTCCATGGGGACTTGCCCTAGGATGCAAAAGATACATAGACTAAGGTGAAAGTGTTGGGTCAGCCACATCCATCTTTGTCCATGACTTCTCTCCCTCCTCCCAGCTGAGCAAAGGCGATGGAAGCTGTGACCATCAAGCTGAGGGGCAGTTTGGTTACAAAGCCTAATCATGCACTTCCAGTGCTTTCTGGGGAAGATGATGTGGTTTCTCCACGTGTGAGGCCAAAAAAGATGTGTGGCCCAGTGCACTCTTGACAAAAGCAAAGATTCACTGAAGATCACCTGGGCACACTCTGGCTCATCTCAACCAACACCCCCAGGTCCTTTTCCTCTGGGCACTTTCCAGCCACTCTTCCCCAAGCCTGGAGCGTTGCCTGGGGTTGTTGTGACCCAAGTGCAAGACCCAGCACTTGGCCTTGGTGAACCTCACACAACTGGTCTTGGCCCATGGATCCAAGCTGTCCAGGTCCCTCTGCAGAGCCTCCTGACCTCAGGCAGATCAACACTCCCTCCCTACTTGGCGTCATCTGCAGACTTACTGAGGGTGCACTTGATCCCCTCATCCAGATGATATTAAGAAGTGGCCCCAAACTGAGCACTGACAGACCAACAGCTGGATTTAAAGACAAGGCAAGACAAGATGGGAAGGGTTGAGTTCACAGTTACTCAGATTTTCTCCCCTGTGTCTTTGTGAGCCCCTTTTCTAGTGGTTGCTGAAACCCCATGATCTTTTCAGTTTGACTTTTGGGCAATCTTTGACACCACAAAGTGGATGTAATTGCCAGAGACAACCAGTTCTGGTATTTGTCTTGGAGAGAGGATGAAGACATGCAAGACATGAAATCCCACTGAAATAGCAGGGAAATGTGCTGGTTTGGTTTGGTGGGGTTTTTGGCAGAGGAAAGGGCCCCAGGAGTGGCTGGTAAGAAGCTGAGAAGCTTAGAGGGACAATAGATCTATCTCTGTGATTAACATACGAAAGAATTGAGATAACACCTGAGCAGAGAAGCACTTAAAGGAGAGAGCTGTGCTGGAGAGGGAGAGCATTGCTGGTGGTTGGTGAGGAAGAAGGGGAAGGAGGTGCCCTAGCAGAAGTTTCCCTGCAACCCATGGCGAGATGGCAGAATATCCCCCTGCACTCGTGGGGGAATGTGGTGGAACATTCCCTGAAGGTGCCAGGAGGGGTGGACTTGGATGTTGTGGCCAGTGGATTTGCTGCCTGTTGTCACAGTTTGACTCAGGTCCGACAACAATGCTCTCGATCCCCTCCCCCTCCCACCCAGGTAGGGAAGGAGAGAGAGAAAAAGAGAGAGACTTGGCTGGATTGAAAACTAAACTACACAGCTTTAATTAAAACACTAATGAATCATACAAGAAAATATATACAATTATATACAGATATATTCAGGTATGGGCAAAA
>NW_009954553.1:89694-95314 GCF_000747805.2 Chaetura pelagica
TCTTTCCCATAGGAGGGACCCTGTGGGGAAGTAAGGAAGGACTGTAAGGAATCCTTCTTCCTGAGGAGGAAGAAGCAGCAGGAACCACCAGCCTGTGAACTGACTCTAAATCCCATCCCCATCCCCCTGTGCTGCTGGGGGGAAGGAGGGAGAGAAACCGGGAACAAAGGGATTTGGGCCTGGGAAGAAGGGAGGGGTGGGGTAACGTGTGTGAGCCCTGCTCTGTGTGTGTCTGTGTCCTGTGTGTGTTTGATTAGTGTGACATTACATTCTTATTTTTTTCCCCAAGTTGAGTCTGTTTTGCCCAGTACCTTAATCGGTGAAGAACCCTCCTTGTCCTTTGTCTCAACCCAGGAGCTTTGTCCTCATCCCAGTGTGTGTGTGTGGGACATGTGAGTGAGAGACCATGGGGCTGTCCCTTTGTTGTCTTGTTGGGCCCAAATCACAACAGGACCCTACATGGACACTTCACCCTGAAGCATGAAGGTCCCTGTCACGATCCGGTATTCGGGTACGTGGCAATTTTAATAAATAAAGGTGATCCCAACTGGTGAAATTAAGACACAAACGAGGTCAGATGTCACGCACACAACAAACTTTTATTGCAATAACACAACAAAAGTCCCTAGAGCGGATAGGACAGGCAGGGAAACAGGGACAGGAAAGAGAGGGGGAAGCAGCGGTAGCGACAGAAAGCGAGAGCAAAGTTACCACCCACGGTCCAGCGATGTCCTCGATGTCGTCGGTGGGGAAGTAGTTCCAGGTGGAGAAGTGCTTCCTTGCACCCACAGAGTCCCACATTTTTATACAGTCCTTGCCCACTGCACCCCCACTCCTCTCCCTGCATAGGGAAAAACCCTTCGGATCTTCTCTGTGATAGCAGGGGCAGGTGTGATGCCAGGGGCTATGTAGTCTTTGTTTGGCTAATTGATGAGATCAGTCATTACAAAGGAGGAGGTTGAGTCAACTGCCACCACAGGATTAGTTCCTTGCTGTGGAGTTTCGGTCCTAGGAAGTAGCTTGAGACTGGCACTCCTTGTCTTGTCCTGCTAAGTCGCATCAGCAGATGTCGTTCAACTCACAGATGCCACAAGACAAACAACAGATATCCTGAGTGCCAAAGTCCAAGCTTATCTCTTGGATTGTTCGAGACAAGCACTGTACATCCTGAATGCCACAGTCCCTCACCATGCAGAGCAAGAGGAAATAAATCCCACTCCCAGTGAGAGAGTCAATAGAGAACAGTGAGCAGGGAGGCCTTATGAACCTTGGGAAAACCCTGACAGAAACTGGCTACAGGCAAAGTAAGACCAAAAGATCCAGTTAAAAGAACAGCATTTCAGCAATTCCCAGATGTGTTTCTCTCTTTAGAAGTCACCATGTCTGCAACAAGCAGTAGAGATCTGGTTCTACTCCCAAGACTGAGCTTTTACATTTTGTTTTAAAATCCTGACATATCCACTCTTTTTTGTTGTTTTTTTGTCGGGTTTTTTTTTTGTGGTCTGCCAAAAAGAATGGTCATTAAAGTGCTCTAAGAAAAGTCATGCTAAAATGAAATTTGTCTCTGGGAGGTAGGAGAGTTTTCCTAAGAATGTTTCAGAGTATTTTTTTTTGCCCATCCAGGCGGATGTCTTCATTCAAAGCCTGATGGCCAGAGAAATGCAAGGTACCTTTCACCATTAAGTAACTAGTGAAGTTTTACCTTGCTAGATTATTTGTTAGTTGTAACTAACCTAAAAAAAAAAAAAAAAAAAAAAAAAATGCCCTGTCAGAAAATGGCTTTTTGAAAGTGCAATATTTTGTTTTATTTAGCAACTACTTGGGAAAATTTAGCACCGAGCCAGAAAGGTTGCAGAGCAAGTAGCACTTCATAAATTGCTTGAGCCCTAATCAATACATATTGTCATCTAGTCAAGTCCTCCTGGCAGATTTTTCTTTGCCCTGCCTCAAAAGTGTATTTTATGAGGTTGTTACTGGCTTGTGCTGCAAGGCCTGGCCTAATGAATCTGTCACTGGCACTATTGATTGACATGCCAGTGTAAGTGAGACATGTGATTCCGATTGACTTCCTAATTACTGCTGCTGTGATGTCTCACCAACTGGTAAGGCCAGAGGTTAATAGTTTTGATGTTCAGCCATTGCTGGCTCTGGAAGCTGGAATTAAACCAGCTTGTTGGAAGTCAATATCTGAATCAAGTTCTCAAGGCTACTTTCAAAGCTGATCAATTAAGCCCTCCTTGTTCCCCCTCTTGTTGCCTGACAAGGGTTTGATGAGTGGGGACCTCTAAAGCTGGCAGTTTAAGGTAGAGCAGGAGGGTTGGTGAGATTTAAGTGTAGGAGGTGGCAGGAGCAGTGTGCTGGTGGGGGCTGGATCTCTGCTGGTAGGGAGACAGGACCCAGCTCTTCCTTCTCAGTGGAGGGAGCAGGGCTCAGGTTTCCAAAAACCACCCGGGTGACCAAAGTGTACTCATCACATAAACATTGCTTGGACTGTTCCTACAAGCTGGGCAACAGCAGTGGGACCCTCCTGCCCATCCGTTGTCCCTCACAGTGGCAGGAGATAACAAAATCACAGAATCACAGGATTGTCACGGATGGAAAAGATCACCACATCCAACCATCCAACCATCCACCCAGGGGAAAAAACCCACCACAACAACAAACCACACACAAAACCATAACCACACACCCCACAAAACCAACAACAACATACAACCCACCAAAAATCCCACCATGCCCACTAGATCATGTCCTGAAGTGCCACATCTACACATTTCTTGAATACCTTCAGGGATGGGGACTCCAACGATCGATTGCCCTCTGTGCTTGGGCTTCCCCCAACTGTGGAATGGCCCTGACCCAGAAATAGGCATGAGAACCCCAGCCTCAACTTGAAAAATGCATTTCTAACCTTCATTTCTGAGTAAATTGTCCTGAAACAGGGCATTGTAACTCTGATGCCTGGCTGAGTGCACACACAGCCTGGGAAGACAGTTTGGGAAGGTGTGAGCTTCTCCAGATGTCTGTCTAGAGCATCCTGAGGGATGCTTTTTGAGATGCTATGGGATTTAGGGTCATAGCTGAAGCCAAAGAAGCAGAAAGGACCAGGTGCATCAATCCAAAGGATCACATGACCATGTACTCTGTCTCCAATGAGCACTCTTGACTGAAGAGTCTGTATGAGAACATCACAGAATCATCGTGGTTGGACAAGTACACAAGTACAAACCATTTACATCAAGTGTATTCTCTGAATTTCCAGCACAGGGACTTCCCAATCTCAAAGCCATAGATCTGTATCAATGGTCTTCACAGATTTCTCTTCCATTAATTTGTTTCATTTCCTTCTGAAACCATGTCAACTGTCAGCACCCAACACAACCGTTGGTGATAAGCTGTGGAGCCCACCATGTGCAGAAGGAAGGACACACACCCTCTGGCATTATGTGTCTCCACATTCACCTTTTTCTGTGGAATTTTATGGACCTTGCATGAAGCCAAACACCTCTTGGACAATCCTTCTCACCTTTTTCCTGCATTTTCCTTTAGGGGACAAGAAGGCCAGAAAGGCACTGTGCAGGTGTAGCATCAATTCAGACAGTTCTTGGCTGGTTCCTCACTCCTTAGTAATTATCAGCACTCAGTTTGCTTTTCTGCCCATAACCAAGCAGTGAGCTGACCATTTCTCAGAGCTATCTGTCTCCAAATTCCCTTTCTCAATGGAAATAGACAATTCAAAGCCCATTTGTGTGCATGACTTTACATTTAGCAGCATCAAACTTTATCTCCAATCTTAATTTCTGGTCACTCAGGATTGCAGAGCCTTCTGCAAACCTCAACAGTCAACTTTTGGGTTTACTACCCTGAATGATTCAGTAATATCACTGAGCTTGCTCATCTCTCTGTTCACATTCCTTCCCAAGTTATTTATGAATACTCTGAACAGCATGGATCTTACTATGGACACATCTGGGATTCCACTGGATGACTTGTGAATGCTATTCCTGTGCTCTGTTTCCTAGGGATTTTTTCCCCACCTAGTTATTAACTGAGTCAAGACCCTGCCCTTCTTGTTGCTTCAGTGTAGGACCTCACAGAAAACTCCTTTATTATCAGATTGCCCTTTTCCACATGCTCAACAAGACATTCAAAGAGCTCTAACAGATTAACAAGCTTGGTTTCCCTTTGTGAAGGATGAGTTGAATGTTTTTCATCGGACTACACTTAGCTTGTATGCCCTGATGGTCTTCATCATTGTATCTAAGAGTTTGATGAGGACAGACTTGAGGGTGTTGTCAGTCTGTAGAGGCCCTTGAGAAGAGCATGTGTGCACAGGGGTCCTCCTGCAAGGGCACAGCACAGATAATAGTCACCAATTTCATGCCCAGGTTCCTCTGCAGCTCAGAAGAGAACATCTTTCCATCTCAATAACTTCTGTATTCACTTTACCAAGCTGCTCTACATCTCTACTGAATCTTTAATCTCTGACTTATCTTCTGCTAACAACAATCATGGAATCATGGAACAGAATCATGGAATGCATTGGGTTGGAAGGGACCTTTAAAAGTAATCTAGTCCAATACCCTGTAGTGAGCAGGGACATCTTTAACTAGATCAGGTTGCTCAGAACCCCATCAAGCTTGACTTTGAATGTCTCCAGAGATAGGGCCTCTACCCTCTCTATGGGCAACCTGTGCCAGTGTTTCACCACCCTCATAGTAAAGAACTTCTTCCTAATATCAAAAATAGACAAGAGTAGGATGCCCTCCAGGCTTATTTGTACTGAATATAGATGTGAAAAATCCACTTTGTTTCTCCACCGGGGCCCAATCTTCTCTAAATATCTCTATTGCATCATGAACATCTGAAGTCCTTGCTGAAGTCTACCTGGAAGCCACCAAGCTTTAAATCCCTGAAGGCTGAGAGAAGGTACAGGGGAAGTGTCACTAAACACTCTGCTGTGCTTTCCTAAACATCTGGTATCAGCTGTCTTTAGAGCCAGGATACTAGAGTAGAAGAAACTTTAGTTTGACAGTGCAATTGTTCTTGTGCTGCAATTGCCCTAAAACCCTCTGCAGGCTCCTACCTCTGATTTATTACCACAGTTTACACCTTCAGCAACTTTTTCCTAAAAAGGTTTTCTTTATTTCCTGACCTCTTTTGTTTTTAGATGTAAGCTGCCAGAATTTTTATGCAGTCTGGTTTTCCTTTGGTGGGCAGGAAACTGAATCAGATGTGGGATGGGGCCATGAAGCCTCACCAGGAGCACTGATGTTGTCCTCTTCAGAAACAGGGACCCACATAAAAATGAGACAGCCTTGAAAGCCTGAAGCCAAGGAGAGTCAGGAAGGGGCCAAAGGCTGGTAAGAGGAAGGGGATTTACTTAAAGATATTATTTCAGAGACTGACAATAAATCTCCACCCCAGATCACAGCAGACTTTAGAAAGACTCCCCTGAAAATCTGACATGAGTCAGCAATAGCTCAAAGGAGACTACAAGCAGTTAGAAGTTGTTATAGAACCATAAAATTGTTTTGGTTGGAAAAGACCTTTAAGATGATCCAGTCCAACCATCCCCCAGCCCTGCCAAGGCCACCACTGACCCATGGCCCTCAGCACC
>NW_009954553.1:96760-101944 GCF_000747805.2 Chaetura pelagica
CAGGGGCCCAGAACTGACCCCAGGATTCCAGGTGCCCCCTCCCCAGGGCCCAGCACAGGGTGAGTACTGAAGATCTCCACCTCTGAAGCTCCCATGGAGGAAACAAGGCAGGTGAAGGTCCATCCAAGCTTGGCTTTTTCTGAATGGACACCATACAGAGAAAGAAATGTCATAACTTCCCTAAGTCTCTGGGCTAGTCTGGTCTTGCAGTAGTAAATGCTGAGTAGGAATTTAAGGGCTTAGTACTAATTTATTTATTTTTATCTTTTATGGATCTGGTCTAGATGGCAAGTTTTTAGTGGAAATTAGTCATGCAATCTTCATTCCCTTGGGATAGACCTTTGCCATCTCCCTGTAGCTGAAGTTACTGAAAAAAGCCCAGGCAGGATTTGTGATTGATTACACTCCATGTTATATTAGACAATATAGATCAACCTGCTAATAGGAATTTCTCAGATGTCAGAAAACAAAATCATCATAAAAATACCAGGTAAGGAAAAAAAAAAAAGATCATAAGAGAGGGGGAAAAAAAAAATCATTAGTCAATCAGGGACAGCAATAATCCACCCCTATCTATGCAGTGTGTACAAATAATGCCCAGGGGAATTAGCCATACTTATCACTTTGTCAGACGTCTGTTGCCAGCTGACAGTGCTTGGGTTTTTTTCATCCATCACTGCTTGTTTCCTGCAACATTTTGGAAAATGATGGCAAACAAGAGGTTTGGAATGGAACTCTGCATCTTAAATGGTTAATTAAGGCCAATCTGAATGTATGTGCTCTGTTACCAAATGAGCTTTCCAAAGATGGGGTTTAAATACACTACTCAGCGGTTCCAAGGAGGAGAGATTTTTCTCAGTGGTCTTAATTGTAATTTGAAAGGCTTCTTGGCTGCATGAGGGGAAGATAACTAAAAAGAGATAATCTCTTGCAGACTAACTTGTCACTGCCTCCACTGCTCCTGTGATGGCCCCTGTGTCCCTGTCCACATGGTGGGATATCTGCTGGCACCACAGGGTCATCAAAAGGGCTGGTAGGAGGAACCAAGGACCATCCACATGGCTTGGGCACACCAGGGGACCCAACCCTGTCATGTGCCTTGCTCTGATGCCATCACACAGATCCAAAGGGGGTGGCAGGACCCCAACACCCTTCTTTCTTCCTTCCAGGCAAGGGATTGAAGTTGTCCTGGCCCTGGGGGAGCACCCATCAGTCCAGGCCCATGGTGACACTCAAGAGTCTCTGCAACACAACTGCTGTAGGAAAAGAAAAAAAAAAAGAATTCCTTGTGAAATAACAAACTTAACTACTTCCAAAATAATTAATTAATTAATGAATTAATTAATCCTCATGCCACCCCTGCAAGCTAGGAACTGATTATTCTACCCACTTTACACAGAGGGAAAACCACACCATGAAGTGACTTGCCAGAGGCAAAGGTATAGAAGGCAAAAGCAACATCGCAGGGTCAGCATCCCCAGGCCTGGCTGCAGACCAACCCAACTTGCTTGGGCATCACTTATCTGCATCACCCGAAGTCCTCAACGTGCCAACTCAACCTAAATTCTTGCTTTGACTCCCTGAGGGAAACAACAGCTCAGCCCGTGCCATGGTCAGGCATGATCTGGTGAGCCTGGTGCTACTAAACCTGGAGATCCAGCTACTGTGCCCTGAAACAAGGCAATCCCAGATAGATGTGGGGTGTCTCAGAGGGGGAAGATTTTTTGGACTGCAATTACCATGCTGTCCTCAGAGCCTAAAGGTGTTGTTGGGTCCAACCTCAAATGGTCACTTCAAGCCCAAGGTAGTGAGGACTCAGCCCAGCCTAGTCACAGGTTGGGCACCAATGGCTCCCAGTAAAACCTGCTCTGGTACATAGCATGAGAGGTTTTATACTTTGATTTAAGCTTCTGAGGTGGAGCTGGGTTTGTGGGGATAGACAAATCTTTTATTAGACCAATTCATACAGTTGGAAGAAACCAGACAAGCTTGCAGGCATGCAGACCTTCCTTCCCTCTGATGTAGAAACACCAAACCATGAGCAGGAGAGGGGACAAAGGGGGTGTTGGTCACACTGCAGAGTTGACAGCAATCATGGTGTTCAAGCCAGACTGACTTCATCCCATCCCAGTAAGACCAGCACAGGCAGGCCCTATACATTGAGAGCAGCCCTGAGGAGAAGGCCTTGGGGGTGTTGGGTGCTGAGAAGCTCCCCATGAGCCGGCACCGTGCGCTGGAGCCCAGAACCCACCCGTGTCCTGGGCTGCATCCCCAGCAGCGTGGCCAGCAGGGCCAGGGAGGGGATTGTCCCCTCTGCTCTGCTCTGCTGAGACCCCCCTGCAGGGCTGGGGCCAGGGCTGGGGTCCCCAACACAGGAAGGACATGGAGCTGCTGGAGAGAGTCCAGAGGAGGCCACGGAGATGATGGGAGGGCTGGAGCAGCTCTGCTCTGGAGACAGGCTGGGAGAGTTGGAGTGTTCAGCCTGGAGAAGAGAAGGCTCCAGGGAGACCTTAGAGCACCTTCCAGTGCCTGAAGGGGCTCCAGGAAAGCTGGGGAGGGGCTTGGGACAAGGGCAGGGAGGGATGGGATGAGGGGGATGGCTGCCCCATCCCTGGCAGTGTTGAAGGGCAGGTTGGATGGGGCTTGGAGCAACCTGGGCTGGTGGGAGGTGTCCCTGCCCATGCAGGGGGGTTGGACCTAGATGATCTTTAGAGTCCCTTCCAACCCAAACCAGTCTGGGATTATCATTCTGTCTGCTTGTTAGGAGACCAGGCAAAAAACCCTGGGTTACTGATAAAAAGTATCAGATATAAGGAAAAAAATCTGTACATTGAGGGTGGTGAGACCCTGGCCCAGGTTGCCCAGAGAGGTGGGAGATGCCCCATCCCTGGAAACATCACAGCTCAGGTTGGACAGGGCTCTGAGCAACCTGATCTAGGTGCAGATGTCCCTGCTCACTGCAGGGGGGTCTAGATGGGCTTTAAAGGTCCTTTCCAACCCAAAGCATTCTATGGTTCTAGGTTTTTGAGGGACACTGTGGGCAGGGATTGCTCCCCTTAGGTGAGCAAACCCTTAGGTGAGCAAACCCTTTCTCCTTAAGGAGAAACCCTCATGGCATGGGGAAGGAAGGGTGCTGAATTGCAGGGAGTGAGCTGTGCCCTACCAGGTGCCCTAGGACCACAGGATGGCCCTCAGCCTGCTGTGCTCAGCAGAGCAGCTGAAGCCAAAGGGGAGCAATGTGGGACATTTATGTCCCTCCTCCATGGTTTCCCATGTCAGTAAACTCCAGCCCACACTTGCATGTGGTATTTCCTAAGGATACAAGCCTAACACTGGGCAGTGAGAATTTTTCCATTATCCCCAGGCTCCAGGAAATGAGGAGTTAACAACAGAAAGCAAAGACCAAGAATAAATCTTGGTGCTCACGATGTAAACATGCAAGTGGAACCTGAGCAAAGAAAAAACACTCTCTCAGACCAGAAGTTTGCTCATGTTGTGACTGAAGGCCATGTTCATGGCTCTTAGGAGCTCTGGGAAATCCAGCAGATGGGCTCCAGGCCATGGCAAGCAGTGCAAGATGTGATGGTGCTGCAAGATGGCTCAGGAATGACCACAACATCACCTTGAACTTGAACCTTTGGGAGGGAAACCTGAGTCAGCATGTCTGCTGGGGTCAGCTGTGAAGCATATCTGGTTTATACAGGGTCACAGGAAGCCACAGAGGGGGCAGATAGGTGACAGGGTTGGATCTGTCCAGTTAGGGAACCTTCCAAAGAGCAGCATCACTGTGAGTCCAGCCAGCTGAGGCTTTCCACTTCCACTGCTTTATCTTCTCTCCCTGGCAGTGTTGAAGGGCAGGTTGGATGGGGCTTGGAGCAACCTGGTCTAGGTGCCCATGGCAGGAAGGTTGGAACTAGATGACCTTTAAGGTCCCTTCCAACCCCAACCCTCTCTGATTCTAAGATCTCTATACCATTCTGGTGATCAACCCTGAATTCCCTCCTAGATCAAGAGGCCAAGAAAACTGGCCATGAAGGCTACATCTATACAGCTAAAATAAGCCTGCCTGGATGGTTCTCTGGCATAAATACTCTCATCTGTACTGTTGCCCAGCCTCAAACAGGCAATCAGGGATGGTTTCTGGCCCATGCTGTCCCCCAGAGTATCCCTAGGAGGTGGCTGGGAGAGGTCCAGCAGCCCTTTGCCCAAAAGCACCTTCAGACTGCTCGAATAATTTGGCTGACAATCACATTCCTTTGCATAGTGGTGCCCCCTGGCACTCTTGAATTTCCAAGCCAGAAGGTTCCAAAATTCATAAAACCCAGGCTTCATCTACCTGAAATGAAGTGGAGAGACCATGATCCCTCACCCCTCCAATCCAAACCAAGGTCACTCCTGGGAACCCCTTATAATTCTGCTTTAATTGTGAGCGTTTTCCAGAGGCAGCGCTGACACTGATTTGGATTCAAACCTCTCTCTCTCTCTTTTCATCTCAGGGTGCAGCAGAGGTGGCATCCACGAGACCAACATTTATAGTAGTCCTCTGAGGGGTGAAATGTACATACTTTAAAATACTCTCAGTTAATTCTGGTGCATCATTGGCGGGAGAAGCCACAGGGGGATCAACATGGGACACACAGATTTAGATCATTTCGCTGGAGTCAGGTGATGCCTTGCTCCCAATTCCTGGCAAGTTAGTTCTTACCTGGGATAATTATGCCTCTCATCAATCTATCCCAGCTTAACCCTTTGTATCCCATGCTAAGAGCATAACTATGGTGATGGAGATGCTGATTTGGGGGGATGTTTGTGCCCATTGTTGGCCTCTGCTGTGGATTTCCTCAATGACCTTGGGCATTTAAATTAATTATTTCAACTTGCTTGTTCCCCATTGCTCTCTGATGAGTAAAAGCTGCCCAATGTCTAAATTACACATTCCTGAGGAATCATCTATCCATTTAAGATAGATATGTGCTACTTCAGAACTGGTTCCTGATGAGAATGGACCTGTCGCCACTGCTGAAGTTCCAGTCCCTCCAGAACTCAGTCTTCTGAAATGTGCTGCAACATGATGTTCATAGAATCACAGACTTGTTTGGGTTGGAAGAGACCCTAAGATCATCTAGTTCCAACACTGCCATGGGCAGGGACACCTCCCAGCAGCCCAGGTTGCTCCAAGCCCCA
>NW_009954553.1:102588-105088 GCF_000747805.2 Chaetura pelagica
CTGGGCCATGGTGCCATATGCTGGAGCAGGTGACACAAGTTTTCCTCTGTGTGAACACGAGCTGAAGCCAAGCTGGGATTTTTATGTTTAGAAATAAGAGTTTTACACCCAGGGTCCCTATCTTTCATCATATCAACCCTTCTTAACTCCACTGACTTGGGCAAGTTATTACTGTTCTGCCCAGCAACCAGGGAGAACATCTTCAGATTTCCCAGCTTTTTCCCAGCCATACTCCAGGGTCTTTTTTCTGTAGCTGAGACAAAAGAAATAAAGTCTTGGATTACATGAAGCAATCAATGATTCTTGAAATGCCATAATTGCTGGGCTGCAGCTGCGAGAGCAAGTAAGTGCAGAACTTTAATAAAATATTGCCGTTCAAATCAATTTTTTGAGACTCTGCCTCCTTCTCTGCGGGGGGTGCTGAGCAGAAAATAGTAAATACTGATCGCTGCTTGGAGAGCCAAACAGCCAAATAAACCTGGAACCTGAAATTTTTTTTGCCATCTGTGCTGCTTCTTTTGTTTTTTAACCTGAGTGACGACGGGGACCAGATTCTGCTCCATGTTCATGGAATTGCACTTGTTCCCATCCCAAAGGCATGGGAATGGCAGCTCCTGCATGTGCAGGTTTACAATGTAGCTTAGGCACTTAAGCAGATGATCATCTGGAGAGATTCAGGAGTGATTTTTACAGGAGGGGAAAGGGAAGAGCCCAACTCTCAGCAGGGCGAAAAAGAAATCCAAATCAATCCAAAGCAACAGTGCAATTGGCAGCTCCTGTAACAAGTTGAGAAAATGACCACAACTGGACTCTTCTGTATCAAAAACTATTGAAGTCAATGAATTTCACTCTGGATTTACAATGATATTAAGTGAGATCAGAATCTGACCCTATAAATTTACTCTTGCTTCTAATCCTGGCACCCCTGAGATATTTGCTAATTTGCTTTATTGGCACTGAAATAACACACCCCTGCCCTACTATTGTTTAACTCTGCTGCTTTTAAAAACCTATCATCCTGTTTGTCATGACTGACCTTACACAAACTGGCCTGCTGTCCTTGGATCTATGGGCAAGAAAATTGTCAAATCCGCCCCCTTCCCCTTTTTTTTTTTTTTTTATTTTGCAGCCTTCTACAAGAACAAAAAAGAGAAAAAAAAACAAAAACAAACCACCCAAACCAAAAAAAAAAGGAGAAAAAATCAATTTCAATCAACATGGAGTGTAATATTATCAAATGTCAGATGCTGAGGCCGTGTGCTTTGAAAATTATCCTTGACAGCTTCTTGTCGACTTAATTAAGTGCTCAAAAAAAAAAGGAGAAAGAAGAAAAAAAAGGCCAAAAAAAAATATCTCAATTGACTGCTCCCTTTCTTTGTGCTTCAGAGGTTCTATTGACAGCTCTGAAAAAAAAAAAAAAGATTGCCTTTGGGAGTTTTATTGACAGATCCTTGCCTGATATTGGAATGATTCCTAGGCAGATAAATCACATTTAGATTTGTTAGTAATTGAGGAGAATTGATGGAATAGTTAGGATGGTCCCAGAGGAAGGTACCTACTCCTCTTCTGTTCTGCAGAGGTTGTCATCAGATCAAGGACCTCTTTGGGCAGGATGGATAGAGTCTAAGGGTTTGCATGATCAGGTGGTGGTTCCTTTCAGCCCTCCCTCCCCAGCCTTGCCCAATTTCCCTGTGCCAAATGTCAAGATGGCAAAGGGGAGGGCTGTAAATAAAAGCAAAGGTGGGTGAAGGTGATCAGCCCTCTTCATGACCTGGAAAGATACTCATTGTTTTCAAGTCATGAGTGGAATTGGGTTGTTCATGGTGATGGGATTTTATTTTTAAAACTCTACAACATTTATTTGTCCTACGTTTATTTGAGCAGCTAGGAACTTGATTTAGCAGCAGATTGAAAATGGCAAAAGCAGTGGCTGTGCTGAGGAGCTCAGGTTGGCTGGTGGGGACTCTGTGAAGGGCTGGGTGCCAGTGTGGTGGGTCCTTCCTGCTCTCTGGTGAGCTCCCCCACAGCCCCGTGTCCCATCAGCTGGGTGAGCATGGTCACAGAGGGGAACAGCAGAGCCTGAAGCCCAGAGCAATGGGGGAGATGCTGGAGGAATGGGGGGATGTTGGAGCAATGGGGGGATGCTGGAGGAATGAGGGAGATGCTGGAGCAATTGGGGAACACTGGAGCAATGGGGGAATTGTTGGAGCAATTGGAGAATGCTGGAGCAATTGGGGAATTTTGGAGGAATGGGGGATGCTGGAGGCATGGGGGGGATGTTGGAGGGATGGAGATACTGGAGTAATTATGGGATACTGGAGAAATGGGGGAGATGCTGGAGCAACGGAGGGATGCTGGAGCAATGGGGGTGTTGATGGAGAAATTATGGGATGCTGGAGGAATGGGGGAGATGCTGGAGCAATGTGGGGGGTGCTGGAGCAAAGCAGGGGGGTGCTGAAACAGTGTGGGGGAAGTCCAGTGTAATGTTGGGTGACTCTGG
>NW_009954553.1:108643-109147 GCF_000747805.2 Chaetura pelagica
CACACACACACACTCTCACACACACACACTGTCTGTCACACACACTCACACACACACTTTCTCAAACACACACACACTATAACACAAACACACTCTCTCACACACTCTCCCTCTCACACACACACTCTCAGACACACTCACTCTCTGTCACATACACACACTGTCACACAGACTCACACACTTTCTCAAACACACACACACTATATCACACACACACACTCTCACTCACACACACACACACACTCTCTCACACACACTCTCTCTCTCACACAGACACACACTATCTCACACACACACTCTCACACACACTCTCTCTCACACACACTCTCTCACACACACACTCTCTCTCACACACACACACACACTCTGTTATTCACAAACACACTCTCTCTCAAACACACACTCTTTTACTTACCCGCACAGAAACACACTATCTCTCTCACACAAACACACTCTCTCTCTTACACACACTTTCTCTCTTTCACACACACACTCTCTCTCTCA
>NW_009954554.1:0-4166 GCF_000747805.2 Chaetura pelagica
TTTTTTCCAGGTCTATTTTCAGAGTTTTGTAACACTGCAAATGCTGAGGTAATCATATCTGCTTCTCCAAGACAATAATGGAAAACAATTAGAAGAGCTCGATGTACAGTAAGACACACAGCAGTATCAATTACAGTGTCTGGCCTTCACTTTAGTACATGTTGGCATGGATTTCTGAAGAACCTTAGCCTCCTTGCTAACTAGTTACTCCCCTACTCTGTGACAGAGCCATGTGACTGTGGAGCTGAGACAATATCAACAATGACAATCAGAGCAAAGAAAAGTCTTTTAGGTGTAATTTGATGGAATTTTAGCTAATAATAGCAATAATAATAATAATAACAATAATAATGATGTTCTGGTTTAATTTTTCCTGTGTTTTGTTAATTATGCCAACCATGTAATTATTAATTTTCCCTAAGAAGCAAAGCAGGTTTGGGTTGTTTTAAAGTTTTTTTCCAACCCAAAGAGATACTTTGGTTAAAAAAATAAATTTTCTAGGATTGCAGCCTGAATGCTACGAATGCTGAGAGTTGAGAGTTCATCATTACTTAGGCTGGAACTGCAGCTACTTTGACAAAGATAATGTCCATGTAAGACTCTCTCTAGTGAGTTATGTTACCATAAATCTTTGCATTTATGCTCATTTGGTCTGGTGTCAGTTTGGTAGGGAGGGAGAGGTCCCAGGGTTAGCTCCTATGAGAAGCTGAAAAGCTCCTCCAGCTCCAAAAAATGCATCCACATCTCTGGCCAAGGCGAAGACATCAGAAACAATGGATGCTTCTCTGTGATTACCATATGAAAGAGGGGGAAATGAGGTAAGACCTGAGAGCAGAGACTTGGTGTGGAGAGCAGAATTGCATACCAGAGGTGAGAGCAGTATTGGAGTGGAGATACCAAGGTTGGTGAGCAAGGAGTGGATAAGCTGTCTGAGCAGAGGTTCCTCTGCAGCCCATGGTGAGACAGCATGCTGTCCCCTTACAGCCCATGGAGGAGTATGGTGCAGCAGCCCATGAAGGACCATGGCAGAGCAGCTATAGACCTGCAGTCTGTGACGGACCATGGAGGAGCATATTTGGACCTGAAGCCATGGAAGATCCCACACCAGGGGAAATGACTGTTCCCAAAGCAGCCCATAACTCTGTGGTAAGCCTATGCTGGAGCAGTCTGTTCCTGATGGACTGCACCTCATGGGAGGGACTCATGTTGGGGGGGGGCGGTTAATGAGGGACTCTCTCCCATGGGAGGGACTCCATGGGGAGGCAAGGGAAGACTATGAGGAAGGAATGGCAGGAAACAACATGTGATGTACTGATTCTAAACCCCATTCCCTGTCCTGCTCTGCTGCTGGGGCTAAGGAGGTAGAGAAATGGGGAACAAAGTAATTTGGACCTGGGAAGAGGGGAGGAGTGGAGTGAAGTATTTAAGCTCTGGTTTTTGTTTTGTCTTTGTCCTGTTTGCATCTGATTAGTGAGAAATTTAATTGATTTTTTTTTCACCAAATCAAGTCTGTTTTGCCCATGACCATAATTGATGAGTGAGCCTCTTTATCTTTGCTTCAACCCACAAATTTCTAGTTGGTTTTTGTCCTCCCTGTCTGCCCCTCCTGTGTTTCTTCTGGAGTAGTCAGCTAGCTGTCTTAGGTACTTGCTTCTTAGCCTGTGACAGCAGCCACCCAACTCCAGCAAACAAAGACAGAAGCATCCAACATAAAATCATGGAATCATATCACAGAATTATTTTATTTGGAAGCAGCCTTAAAGATTATCTTGTTCCAACCCCCCTGCATTGGCATCTTCCACTATATCAGGTTTCTCAAAGCCCCATCACATCTGGGCTTAGGCACTTCCAGGGAAGGGACATTCACAACTTCTTGGGAAACTGTACCAGTGTCTCACTACCCTCAAACTAAATAATTTCTTCCTAATGTCTGACCTAAATCTACCCTCTTCCAGTTTAAAACCATTACCCCTTTTCCAATGACTACATGCCCATGTAAAAAGTCCCTCCCCAGCTTTCCTGTAGGCTTCTTTCAGGTACTGGACGACTGTGATAAGGTCACCCTGGAGCCTTCTCTTCTCCAGGATGAACAACCCCAACTCTCTCAGCCTGTCTTCATAGGAGAGGTTCTCCAGCCCACTGATCTTCTTTGTGGCCCTCCTCTGGACTATTTTTGAATGCTACTGCAAGGAAATGGATCAACAACAGAGCATCTCCCCTGAAAAAAATACATGGAATCTCACTGAGAGAACAGAGAGAAGGTGTCTCAATATTAAAATCTGAGCTTTGTGTTTCCTCTATTTATCACAGTCTAATATTTGTAGTCATGACAATGGCTGTTTAGTGTAGGGTTGTAAAGTTTTTTTGCATCAGATAAGACTAGGAGAATGACCTAGGGTCTTTACGAGAAAACTTTTATAATTTAGTTTACACAGAAAGTTTTTTCCTCAGGTTTGCCACACACATAATGACAAAAAATTCTACAGCTTTGGCAATAGAAATATTTTTCTCTGTACAGATGACTATGCATAGCTTTCTTACGTCTGTATCTTACTTTTATGAAATTTTCAAATTTGTAACAAATGCTTCAGCAACTCACCCAAAGTTTCAGCCTGTTACTGTCCTACAATATTGTCATAATGATTCATTACTGTAACAGTGCCTCTGATACAGCAATCCCCTGGAGTAGCTTGCTGACCTTCCGTCACTCTAGTATTTTCTTTTAGTAAAGAGAGTGATCAGAGCTCAACAGTTTAAAAACCAGTCCAATATTTTAGCACTGTAATTGGTAGCATTCCCACCATGGCCAAGGGTTCCCAGGTTGTTTTGCTTAGAAATATATAAACTGATTTCTTAGTTTCTGGTGCATAGTTCAACAACACGCCATAAATGTAACACTTATAATTTACTTTAAGGTATGCTGAGAAGGGTATTTTCAAATGCCACTCTATTTTAAGAGTCACCCTAGAACGCATTTCTTCTGGCACTGCCATCCATGGTGTGAATAATACAATACTAAGACAAAAAATATTTTTTTTTAATACAAATAATTTGGAAAACATGAGTATGAGACTATTAATGACCTTATTCAAAAGGTAAGACAAGTCAATTTCCTAAATATTTGAACTAAATGGAATTTAATTCAGATTCATTTGTCTAAACTACAGATTAAAAGAAAATACTGTGAATACAGTCATTATTTTTTAAGGAAAGTTTAAATTCCAACAAAGGTCATTTATCATCACGTGATATTTATTTACTAGTATTTTCAAGCCTTCATTTTATCAGGTATATAGAAGAGCTTTAAAGCAGCCAGAATTAAAAAAAAAAAAAATTAAAACAAAAAAAAAATAGGAAGGAACAAAGGAAGAGAACAAAAATCACTTAAGAAAATAATATTATTTGAATAAGCAATAAAACCAGATATTAGCATCAAAGTATAAGACATTCAAAATTTAGAGTCACTTTGAGCACATCAAAAGTAAGAAACAGTATAAAATGCACATAAAATACTTCAGTTATTTTGGAGTTTAATTCTATAGTTATGTTTAAATAACTTCTTATATTCTACTATGCTATTTTTGTTTATTTGGAACAGTACATGTACCAAACGTTCTAAGAAAATTATATAATTTATGTGTAAGTGTCACCGTTTGACTCAGGTTGAACAACAATGTTCTCAATCTCCTCCCCCTCCCACCTAGGTAGGGAAGAAGAGAGAGGAAGAGAGAGAAAAGAGAGACAATATGCTGGATTGAAAGCTAAGCTACACAGCTTTAATTAAATACTAATGATATAAGAAACTATGTACAATTATACACAAATATGTTCAGATATGTGCAAAAGCCTCTCACTTCCCCCCACGCCCAGCAACTCCCACAGCACTCCCTTTAGCTCGAGCAGTCCTGAAAAATCCCAGAGCTTCTGGAGACAGCACAGTGTGATGAGGGTCAGGAGAGCTCGAGCTCAGGGGTCAACAGTGATGGATGGATGGATGGATGGAAGAAAAGGGAAGAAGAAGCAGGAAGGAAGTTGTCTTCTGTGATCTCTGACTTTCCTCTGAGCTTACGTAGATATATGGAATGGAATATCTCTGGCCACTTTTGCTGTCTGTCTAACTCAGCCTCCAACGGGGGGGGGGGGGGGGGGGGGTCAAAGGATGCCCC
>NW_009954554.1:4274-76126 GCF_000747805.2 Chaetura pelagica
GGGGGGGGAGGGGGGGGGTCACAGATCTCCCCATAGTGTCTGAGCTGGCAGAGTGAAGATGTGACCTTGAAGACCCAGCAGTTAGAAAAACATTGCATTGTTATCACTCTTAGTTGGAACACTCTGGTGCTAGTTAAAAGAAAGCTTACTGAAGGGGAAAAAATCAGTAAAAGGAAGATTGGCTTCATTCTGGTTCAAACCAGGACAATAAGCAAGGAGTTTCTCTCTGTGAAAAAAATTAGGCAGCATAACCATACTTAGCAACGAAATGGTAGGAAGCTTTTTTTTTAGTGACTCTGAAAATGTTAGTCAGAAGCTGAATGGAGCTTTCCTTTTTATTCCCGTGTTGGAAAGTCTTTAATTCCACCTTGAGGAATTAAAAGAGGACATTACATTAAAAAATAGTTTTAATTATGTAGAAATTTGCTTTATATTTTAAGTAGGAAATAAAAAAAAACTGCAACCATGTTTATGCTTGACATATTGCTTGATGTATTAATAATTCTTCAAATTATTTACTTTATACATTATTACTTTCTTTTCACAGTTCATAAATTAAGACTTCCTTTTATATTGTTTTTTACTCTCAGGTCTATAGATTCAAAACTCCTGTCCCTATAAGAAAATTATTGAATTATGACAAGCATTAATTTTAGTTAATCTCTACAGCTGAGCACAAACAACATGAACCATGTTAATACTTTGAAGTTTAATTGCTTGTTTGTACACAGATGGTCTAATTGTCTGATGTGGTGAAGTAAGAGACTGCAGAACGAAAGTAAATAGGAAATTAAAACCACCTGGAATTATCATGTTACAGAAATGCACTATACTAAAATATTTAATGACACTACATTATTTAATCATGCTTTGCATTTTTCTAACTCAGGTCTATGTAGAAATGATAGCGACTGTAATAATAACAGTAATAACAGTATTCTTAGTAGTATTCATTATACTAAAATGCTTAATAGCTCTGAGCTCAGAATTCAGTTGGTCTTGTGCCTCAAGAGTCAAACAGTATCACATGTCTGAAGCATATGGTAGGAGAGGGGTAAACTGCCCTATAATATGAAGGAGACTTAAAAAAGCACTAACCACATGATATTTGCTGCAGGCATTCTGCCTACAGGATGTAGATGCAGAGAGAGAATGCCTCCAGGATTATTAGCCAGGTGTGGTCAGGAACAACTATTACTTTTTACTTTAAATTGAAGCAGCATATGCATCCCTTGCACAGGTTTCATACTATAAAAAAGGGCTAAAGAGAAGCTGTGCACCCATTAATAATTATTTAAAACCTTAACACATTTCTGTGAATGTGTATCCTAATGACTCATAGTTAAAGATTAATGTTAATAAAAATACAGTTCAAATTAATGTAGAGCCTTAAGCTTAATAGTACAGCTTTGCAAGATACAACAAAATGAACTCACAAAACTTGTTCAAACATGGGGAAATAGGAAGGTTTGAAGTATGTCAATACTTATTTTACATTAAAATGCCATATCATGTCTCATTTGGAAGACATAAAAATGGTTGCAGAAGTAGTCCACTGCTAAGACCTTTCCTACCCTGCCTCCCCTTCCTTTCCCCCCATGCCAGAATATCAGGAGGTTGAAACTGCCTAAGAATTTATCCTAGTTTAACTATAAACAATCCTGGAATTTACCATGTAGCTTACATTAGATCCCATCAATGTCCTGTGTAGGCATCCAGCAAGCAGGAATCTCAGTTCACTAAACAGCTAGAATAATAAATCTGGAAGTCCAAGTTTTGGGACTTTAAGCCAACTGAAAAGGAGAGAACCTCAGAGCTGCTAAAGGGAGAGAAGGGGATGGAGCTGCCAAAAACTTCAGATGGTATCTACAATTAAAAGATTTCCATCAAAGTACTCTTAGGTAGTAAAATTTATAGCAGAATATCTATACAACTGATAGTCTAGACTTACTCTTTTCTAAGTTAAAGAAATGCCATGATTTGAAGATGTGATTATTTGAATGTTGAAATTCATTCAGGAAGTAATTTTGTAAATCATATAAGCTTTCGTGTTCTTGCACAATAATGTAAAGCTGCTATGGAAGATGTAACCACACGTCAAACACTAAAATACTTATCTCTACAGTGGACTGTATCTTATGTAGTAATGCCTAGCACTTACAAAATGTTTTATATATTCGAAGAGCTGTGCAAACACTATTTAATTAGTAATAAATTTTGAGCAATTCATTTGTTGCATTTACATCTTGGAACAAGCTCAAATTTGTATTATTAACACTGCAGAACAATTATTAAGAACATCTGAATAATTTAAAACAGTTAAATAATTCCAGTAGTGAGAATAAAGCTGATTAAAGAAAAAATAAACAAACAAACAACCCCACAAAAAAATGAAAACCACCTCAGATTATCTAGATTTTGGCCATTTTCTTCCTCAAATTTTTTTTAGTGGAAAATTTCAACTCAGAATTGATTAACTAATACTCAGAACTAAAATAACTGAGCAGCTTGTCTTAAGGGATGCAGTGAGAGAGGAGATTAAGCCTTTTACTTCAAAAGAAGCAGGAAGCTGAGTGCCAATCTCTGGAACGAAAATGGAGTGAGCTTCTCTGGAAGCTACTAGCTGGTCTACGACATAAGCACTCTTATTTTCTATAAGTAAAATTATTAAAATAGTATTTTTATTATACCCTGAAACAGGGAGATTGTTGAGATCCTGTGAATTTATGCAGACAAAGAAAATGGTCAGCAAAATACCATTTCAAATTGGTGAAAGAACTTCTCAATGACATTTTAGTGTATTCTACTTACACTTAGAATTCTTGTGTTTCTCTAACACTCCTCTGCATTAATATAATAATAAAATCTTAAAAGTTGCATCATACAATTCTTATTATCCAGAGGGTATGAGCATGCTTTCCAAATTGATATATGGAGCCCCTAAGGCATCTTATAAAGGTCACTTCACACATCCTTGAAATGCAGCCACTTCAGGTAAAACTCAGCACCTGTTTAACAATGCACAGCAAACCTCACATAATGTTTTAGTAGAAGAAGAAGAAATGCAATGTCCAAATAAAATGCAGGGGGATTTACTGGCACAGTGTAATTACCTTTGTTGGAATTTGTCCAGAACACTGGGGTTAATGCTCCTACTGTTACGGAAAATCCCACTAGCTGTTTAATGCCTTCAAATGGTAGAGGCTGGAGTATAATTTGATGTCTGATATAAAGTAGGTGATGAGAATCTTTGAAAGGTCTTTGTGTTTGAGTCTGCTCTCACTCTAGTTTGAGGGTAGCATAGTACTTACTGCTCTGTGATATTACCAGTGATCTATACCAGGAAGAAAGCTTTGTGATCCACTACAGGCTGTAAGGTTTTTTTCCTTGGCATTAGACATATATAATACTGAAAGTATAGGCTATTAAAGGTCATGACTCAAAGAATCACCATCAGCATATGATACAAAATCATCAAGAAGACCAGGAAGCAAGCTAGCCATTTAGGCCTGTATTTCTAATATAGTCACATATCCTGCATTACTCTGAGTAGAAGTAGTAGCTCTGTAAATAGGATCTCTCTACTTAAGCTACAATCCTAAAATCTTATTAGGGAAGAACCACATTATACACTGGAAGGAAGAGCTAGTAAGCAACGTGAAAAATATACTAACTTGCAGTGAGAATCTTTTTGCTATCTATGAAAGAATTCACATGTACATAGGTCCAGACAAAAAAAAAACAAAAACAAACCAATGCAACTCTCTTTGATGTTTCTGCTGTAGTGGTTATATAATCAGAAAACTACTATATTAATGTAAATTATTTGTGTTGTTCTGACTCAATTATTTTCAAAGTAAAGAAACAGAAACTCACTCCTTGTTTGCATCAAGGATAAATAGATGGAACTGCCCGCTCTTTTTCCAATTTAGGAGAGATTAAATGTTCCAAAAATCTGGATGCCAAGATCTAAACAATGCAACAAGTAAATGTGTAAATGTCCTAGACATTAAGAAATCTCCTTGAAAATATACCCTAAATGTCACTGACTGGTAATTATATTTATACTTCTAAGGAATGTGCTATCAAATTTATATTCTAAATTGTACTGAAATACCTTTAACATACACTTAAAATATGTAATGAACTCACTTTTGAAAATGGCAAATATACTTTTAATTCATTGCCATCCTTAAGAAAGTTTTACCTTATATTCTTTGCTATAGGATGAACAAGAATAATTATGCAATTGTTATTCTTCTGTGACAAACGTATTTTATAAAGCCCATCACTTTGACCAAATAAGTTATGATTTCACAATAGTTCTCCAACTATTATAACTAGTAGCTCTAAATGTGAAAGAGCTTTAAGACCATCTGTACCTTCCTGATTAAAGCATTTGTTTAAGTTAAACCCTGCAGTTAGGTACAAGGACTTTCAATCCACATTCAATAAAAAACTATGTTATTAAGAACAGTCTTTATGGTTGCTTGGAAAAGAAGTCAAAAGATTACATTGTTGTTTTTTTTCTGGTTCTAAAGAAAGAAACCTAACTGTCACAGGTGAAACAAATACAACTTGGTAAATTAATTTCTTGTCAATAAAATCAGAGTATGGTAATGAGAAAATAAAAAATAAATCTTAAAACACCTTCCCCTCATGACTTCCTTCTTCCTGTCCTCAACATCACTCCCGGTTTTCTCTACCTCCTCAGCTGTGAGCAGCACAGAGGCATGGGGAATGAGGGTTGTGGTCAGTTAATCACACATTGCCTCTGCTGCTTCTTCCTCCTCAGGAGAAGGACTTCTCACACCTTTCCACTCCAACAGAGGGTCCCTCCCACAGGAGACAGTCTTTCATTTACTTCTCCAATGTGAATCCTGCTGAAAGTCTGCACTTCTTCACAAACTGCTCCAGTGTCAGTCTCTTCCACTGGCTGCAGTCCTTCAGGATAATACCACTCCAGTGTGGATCCCTGGCAAGGTTGCTAGCATGCCTGTTACAATATGGACACCTTTATCCATGGGGCTACAGGTCCTATAAGGAGCCCCTGCTCCACTGTGAGCTTTCCACAGCATTGCAGCCTCCTTTGGGTACACCTATAGGCTGCAGGTGGATATCCGCTCCACTGTTAACTCCGTGGGCTGCAAGGGGACATCCTGCCTCACCATCGTCTTCACCATTAGTTGCAGATGATTGTCCACTCCAGTACCTGGAGCACCTCATCCCCCCACTTCTTCTCTGACTTTGGTGTCCATGGTTGTCACTTTTACATGTTCTCCCTCCTCTCTCTGCTGCTGCTTGCCCACAGTTTGTTTTTTTTCGCCCTTCTTAAGTATGTTACCACAGAGGTGCTGCCAACATTGCTGATGGGCTCAGATTGGCCAGCAGCTGGTCCATCTTGGAGGCAGCTGGCATTGGCTCTATTGAACAGGTGGGAAGCTTCTAGCAGCTTCTCTCAGAAGGCACCCCTGTAGTTCCCCCTGCTACCAAAACCTTTTCATGCAAACCAAATACATCTCTATGCTTCTTGCTTTCTACTTCTCCTCTGCACTGGCATAGGTTACTCTATAGGCTGCAAACCTCTGTTGCAGCATAGACAACTCATGAGTGCAGTTCTCTCACAACTATTTGTCCTCATGGCATGCAGCTTCTTCTTCCAAGATTATGTCTCCAGCTTTTTTCACAATGGTGTCCTTTTCCACATCTCCTCTCTTTCCTCCTTTCTCTCCAGAACTGCACTTCTTCACAGTTCTCCTCTGGTTTCCCTTTTTGAATGTCTGCCTATGCCTCTTCTTACAAATCTCTTTCCTGTGTCTCCTCACTTTTTTCCATTTGTGTCTTCTTTCGTATGTTCCTACATATCTCCTCAGGTTAGTCCACATCTCCTGCTCCTTGCAAATTCCACCCTTTCTTAGCTATGTCTGAGGTTTTGTCCTGTGTGTGCTCCTCACCATGTCCAGTTTTGGAACACAGTGGAGAGTTTCCAACCACCATCGAGACAAGAGTTCATGGCCTTCTCCCACTCAGGTGTTATTCTAATGGACAACAGCAGAGAGAGCTTCATGGTCTCATTTCTGAGAAGAGCTAATAGGCAGAAAGGTGACAGGAAGGACCTGTACTTCTATCCATTCAAAATTTGGGGAAAAATGAGAATACAGAGATAAGAAATGCAGAAATCCAAATATAGCAATGTGTGAAAGCAGTACAAGCTGACATTTACCAGAGCTGCATGACATCTTCCAATTATTATTACTGATGAAAAAACCCAGATACAGATAAAGAGGTAGTACTTGATTTAATTTTTATGAAAGGAAGAGTATGAAAATAGATGTCACTAAGATTATAAATTATGTTATGAAGCAGATACACATAAAGAAGTTATACATATTTTGTAATGAAACCCACTTGTTAAAGCAAGAAATACTTATATTTTACAGAGAAACTGCAACACATATTTTAAAATGCACACTAAAATACATCTCTTTATAATATAACAGATCTACCAAGTGGACAACTCTCAGATAAAATATGCTGTTAGGCTCAAAGCATATTACATTAAAAATTAATAGAAATATACCACTTTCCGCATTTTCCATATAAAGTATGGCAATAGTAGGAATTAGAAGGTTAATTCAATTTCATTGCTTAGGCTTAGTCTTATATCTAAAATAACCTCAGTTTATGGGTCATTAATACATCCTTTGTTACGGCTGTTAGTGCAGAGCTGTGTTTGATCCTAACTTGCTAACAGTAGTGCACTATGAATTTTTCTGTTGCATCTCAGCTAAAAGATGCACTCCAGACTGTTCTGGAAGTCAGCTTGCATTTTGGAGTGAAGAAGTTCAGTAGTGATGCAGAAAATATAAATCAATGAGGAAGTTACATAAAGTGAAATACTACAAAGTAACAGCCCTATTTTTATTTAACTACTGCCGGAGAAAGAAGGAATTTAGACTTCCTATGTTTATTTCATGTAAATGTGCCTTTGAAACAGAGATTTCACAAACATTATTTCCTCAACTGTGTCTCACCATTGTCTGTAGAGTGTTATTTGGCCTGAGTCAAGGCCATGGCAGTGGCAGTGTTGACAAAAGAAACAGACAGTATGGGCAAGAGCTCAATCTTATGTCCATGTTTATTAATTAGTATAAATGTAGCAATGGATTCTGTGGCCAAAAAAACCTATGATGATCCACTCTGTCATTTTGCTTAAAGCTGACACTTAGGTAACATGAAATAAATTCATTGTTCTCTGGTTTTGGTAGTAGACTGTTACATCTTTCTTATAAAAGCATTGAGACCTGCAAAAAAAATTAAAATAAAGTGCATCATGATTCAGGTTCTTTTCAGTACCTGACAGGACCATAGAGCCTTGACTGTTGAGTGATTTATTCTTTTTGCTCTTAAAATATGTCAAGTTTAATTTATTTTCTAGATTAATTTTGCATGCCCTTTATCTTGCTGCTGCTCATACACTCGACCTTATTCACTCCAACAAGGAGGGGCTGGTGCATAATGTGAAGCACAATGGCAGCCCTTGACCATGAGGTGGTGAGTTCAAGATCCTTAGGGCAGCAAATGCAGTACAGAGCAAGCTCACCACCCTGGACTTGAGGAGAGCAGACAGTGACCTCTCCAGGGACCTGCATGGTAAGATACCACATGATAAAGACCTGGAGGGAATGGAGCCCAAGAAAACTGCCTAATATTCAAGGATCACCTCCTCCAAGCTCAGAAGTGATGCATCCCAAAAAAAAAGTCAGGCAGAGGTGCCACAGGCCCGCATGGATGCACAAGGAGCTCCTGGACACATTCAGACATAAGAGGGAAGTCTACAGAGGATGGAAACAAGGACGGGTGAGGTCATACAGAGAAAATTAGAAGGGCAAAAACCCAGCTGGAGCTCAATCTGGCCACTGCTATAAGGGACAGTAAAAAAAGTTTTTACAAACACATTAACAATAAGAAGAGATCCAGGGACAATCTCCATCCCCTATTGCAGGCAGGAGAGAACACCACAACCAAGGACAGGAAAAAGACTGAGATACTTAATGCCTCCTTTGCCTCCATCTTTAATAACCAGACCAGCTACCTCCAGGGTATTCAGTGTCTTGATCTGGAAGGTAAGGATATAGAGCAGAACAATCCCCCTATAACCCAGAAGAAATCAGTGAAAGACCTGCTATGGCACCTAGACGCTCACAAGTCTATATGGCCAGATAAGATTGACTTGAGAGTACTTAGGAAGCTGGCAAAGGAGCTCACCATGCCTCTCTCCATCATGTATGGACCAATGACCAACTCTAGTCAACAGGGGAGGTTCTAGACAACTGGAGGCTTGCCAATGTTATGCCCATCTAAAGAAAGGATCCAAGAATGATCTGGAGTACTGCAGGCCTGTCAGCCTGACCCTGGTACCACAGAAAATGATGGAGAGATTCATCTTGAATACACTCACATGGCAAGTGCAGGACAGCCAGAGGATCAGTCCTAGCCAGCAAGAGTTCAGGACATGGCATAAACAGGTGCAATCTTTGCTGAGTCAATAACTGGCTGAATGCAGAGCCTAGAAAGTTGTAATGAACAGAATTAAATCCAGGTGGTGGCCAGTCACCAGTGGTGTACCCCAGGGCTCAATTTTGGAGTCTTGCTCAATATTTTTATTAATTATCTAGATGAGTGGGTTGAGGGCTTCCTCAGCTTGCAGACAACACCAAATTGGGCTGGGGTGTTGATCTGCTCAAGGATATGAATACTCTGCAGAGAGACCTAGACAGGCTGGATCAATTGGCTGAAGCCAGCTGTATGAGGTTCAATAAGGTCAAATTCTCGGTCCTGCACCTCAGTCACAACAACCCGATGCAACGCTACAGGCTTGGGGAAGAGTGCCTGGAAAGCTGTTCAGCAGAAAATGAGCTGGTGGTGCTGGTTGACAGCTGGATTAACATGAACCAGTAGTGTGTCCAGGTGGCCAAGAAGGCCAACAGCATCCTGGTCTGTATCAAGAATAGTGTGGCCAGTAGGAATAGAGAAGTGATCGTGCCCCTGTACTCAGCACTGGTGAAGTCACACCTTGAGCACTGTGTTCAGTTCTGGGCTCCTAACTACAAGGACATTGAACTGTTAAAGTGTGTCCAGAGAAGAGCAACCAAGCTAGTGAAGGATCCAGAGAGAAAATGCTTTAAGGAGAGGCTGAGGGAGTTAAGATAGATTAGTTTGGAGAAGAGGAGGCTGAAGGGAGACCACATTGCTCTCTACAGCTACCTGAAAGGAGGTTGTAGTGAGGCAGGCATTGCCTCTTCTTCCAAGTCAGTAACAACAGGACTAGAGGAAATGGACTCAATGTGTATCAGGCAAAGTTTAGGCTAGATACTGGGAAAAATTTCTTTACCAGAAGAGTAATTAAACACTGGAACAGGTTTCCCAGGGAGGTGTCATTATCCAACATAGCCTAACTTCCATGGGCTAAACCCAAACGTCGTGAAACTGTCTCAGTTCTTGTACCACTTTTACAAAGCATCCTTAACTCAAGCAAGTTTTCAAGTTAAAAACTGACTGTAATATTACAATAAGGATCTGATTAATGCCAAGTACGCCTGTAATGTCACGTTTCTGTTCCTGTTTGACAATTTTCTGCTCACACTTCTATGGATGACTTTAGCCCTTATTGTTGACACATCATATTTTTTGTAGTTGACTTTTTGTGATGATCCTCTAAATTCTTCTTTAGAATTATGTCTTTTCATTATCCACTTTGACTATATTGAAATGAAAAGCAGTTGCAGACAGCAAACTTGATTTTTTAATTATTTTTTTTCCCCAAAGCTTTGTGAGAGTCTTCTTCACATAACAAGTGGAAGAATCTCCAATAAAGTAAGAATTAAAACTAGTCTAGTGTCTAGAGTTTAATGAACCTTTTTCTCCTAAGATTTTTTACCAACTGGAATAACCTGCATTAGGGATTACTCTAGCACATAATATTTTGCAATATTTTATTCAACACACTTTACCACTAGAGATTTTTGCATCAAAAAATGAACCAACAAGAAAACTAGAGGTTCAAAGGAAGCAGAGTTAGAGGTTTTGTCTAATAGATTTAAATAAATGTATGTGTTCTAGTAGTAGTTTAGAAAACAATGCTACCAGACAAAATCTGCTAACAGATTTTGCTCTTTTGAGCTTACGAGTAAACCTTAGTGTTTCAGTAGACTTTAATAGAAAGTAAATATGAGGAAAAAGACAGTAAATAAAATACAAATATAAAACATCTTGTAAAAATGGAGGGTAACTTAAAAGTAAACTAATTGTTCAGCTTCCAATAAAAAAAAAAAATAAATTATTGATTTTCTGATGCCTTTGTAGAACTCCTTTGTCATGTTAAAAATGCAACATGCAAAAATGCCATTCTGCAAATCTGTCTTTGCCTTTTATTGCAACCATTATATGTCTAAGTACTTCAATCAGTCTAGAAGGACTATAAGACTAACAACTGCCTTGATGGCTGGAGATATATGCCCCTACTAGAACATGAAATAAACATTTCAGCTATCATTATTGATCTTTGATCTGGACTGAGCAAAACCTGACGGCTTCAGTTTTGCTGTCTCTGAGGTAAATATATTGTATCAGACAGAAAAGTAAGGAAGCTAATGTGTTGCAGCCTACAACTGCAGAGCAAATGCATGCTTATCAGAAAACACAGATAAGAAGCAAGTCAGTAAGTGTGTGATACTTCTGGTCATTTACAAGACTTTGAGAACTAGAGTTCTCAAATGTGCCAAAATATTTTGCAATAAAAACTTCAAAGAAAATACTATATTCCAGTACGATTAAATTTTTGGGAAAAAATAAATAAATTATAGAGTAGTTAAATTGCTGGCTCATTAGATGTTAGCCTTCAATTTTAGAGGTTGTAAATCACCTCTTTTCAGGCAGTGCCAGCAAGGTTTTATGTATCATGTAATCCCATTTAAATTCTGCAGTGAGAAGCTAATTGAGACTTAAGTGATGTGTCATCCCTGTGCAGGCCATCTGCACAGTCTGAATTGCATTCAGAGAGAGCCTGTGAGAAACTTCAGAGTACCAGTTGCTGCTTGTTGGAAAAAATAGGTACAAATTTATCTCCATCTCAATTAATGCAGTAGAAGGTATTACAGGCAGTTATAAAATAGTCCAGACTCCTGTATTTCTGTATTGGTTGATCAAGTTCAGATCAGATCCTCTATTTGCCTTCTGCAGGAAAGCTCTATTTTGGCTTATTTCAGCTTTATAAATCTCAGCATTGTAAGGAACCCAATGACTGGAGCAGAGTCCTTATGCTCTGTGTCTTGTATACACAGAAATAAATCAAGCAATGTTCCTTCAGGTTTTCAATGTATTATATAATATACCCTTATTCTCCCAGTCCTCTTCCCACCTCCAAATCTATCTTTCTAAAGCTGCCATAAAATGACAGTAAGTGGCAAAGAAGCAAAGGAGAGGGGAAGTCGAACTATAAAGCACCCTGAAATTATGGTCAGATTAAATGAATTTTCATGTAGAAACACCGTTTCTAAACAACAGAATTTGTATAATCTCTTTTCAAACAGGCAGGAGTTTTCCTCTGATATATACATGCAGTATTTTTTGTAATATTTTCTTTTGTTCATTTATAGACGTCTAACTCACATCTTCAGTAAATATGCATTTAGTTCAGTCTATACTTTGCACAGTAAATGACAGATCCGATCTCAGTCTCTTTCTCTTCTTCCATTGACTAATTTCAGCAAACCTCCTTACCTTAACTGAAAGTGAAAGGGATTGTTATACTGAAGGACAGGTGGTCAGGTGCTGAGATGAAGGGTAAGAGTTTGTGTACAAAACTCTGTGTGTTTATGACAAAAGCCCTTTGTGCCTACTGTCATGTTATCCTTTAAGGTAAAGGCAAGCATGTATATGGTGCTCAGAAACAGCTTCTGGTTTAGGGATGGTTTTTACTTTGACCAATTCCTTAAAAGATTTTTTTAATGTATTCTTTTCCCTCAGAGCAGAAGTGTGAGAAGATCAAATAAAAGATGAATTCTGGAAGGTTATATAAAAATATAAACCCCTAAATTCTTACCTCTATGTGTTGAGGATATTCTGTCTCACACTAGGCAAAATATGTATATGGTAAAAGGTAATGAAGGATCAAGAATCCATCCTTCTTCTTAAGATAATACACAACTTACTAGCTCTGTCTTGATCTGTTTGATACTGGACATATTAAAGGAGTAGATTATTGAGCCCTCAAAATAGTTTGCAGTCTGTTTATTTTCATTTGATAATAGTTTTTGAAATGAGAAAATAATTTAAAGGATGACAGGTAATAATAAATCCACACTTAACATTATTTTTTTCAGCTGAACATATTGCACCTTTTCCAGCTTCATAATAGAGTGAATTCTTTTGACTTATAAAGGCAATGAATCAGGTTATGTTAAATAGCAGCCCTGAAAACACTTCTATAATCAAAATATGTAGACAAATCAGGTTCAAACAAGTTTTTCATAGTGTCATAGGAAGGTATTATAGACTATGTGGAGGAAAGGTGCAATAAATTTGTCTACTAAAAAAAAATCTACATTTTTCTGAAAAATGAAACTTGCCTCTCTTAAATCCAGTTGGTATTAAGATAATAGTTAGGTTGGAGAACTTCATCCAAGGAGGAGAATAACAATGTGAGGCACAATCTGAGAATTTAGAATTCTCTTGTGGCTTGATAGCAATACTACCTAGCTGAGTTGTTTAAGGGATCACAGATAAAAATATTTCATTCTTAGGTTTGATTTCTTTTGTTCCTGAAATGGAAGTTTATTCCTCTTTTATGAAATATATAATAAAAAACTCAGATTTCCATCCAAAAATGATTTTGAGGGAACCTTTTCAAAAGGTCCAGTTCTGTTTTCCAGCCAAAATTTTCACTGTGGTTAAATGTATAAAAGGACTTCCTAAGTTTTTGAGGTCTTGAAAATTATGAGTATCGCCACGTTGGGCGCCAATAAATTGTTGTCACAGTTTGACTCAGGTCCGACAACAATGCTCTCGATCCCCTCCCCCCCCAACCCAGGTAGGGAAGGAGAGAGAGAAAAAGAGAGAGACTTGGCTGGATTGAAAACTAAACTACACAGCTTTAATTAAAACACTAATGAATGATACAAGAAAATATATACAATTATATACAGATATATTCAGGTATGGGCAAAAGCCTCTTGCCTCCCCCCACCCCAGCAACTCCCACAGCACTTCCCTGAACTGGGAAGAGTCCCGAGGAATCCCGGAGCTGCTGCTGGAGAAAGCAGAGAGTTATGGGGGTCACGAGATCACGAGCCTAAGGGTCAACGGTGATGGATGAACAGAGTCCTCCCCAGACGCCGGCCATGGACGGAAGAGAAGGGGAGAAGAAAAAGGAAGGAAGTTGTCTTCTGTGATCCCTGACCTTCCTTTGAGCTTACGTAGATACATGGAACGGAATATCTTCGGCCAATTTTGCTGTCTGTCTAACTCAGCCTCCTACGGGGGGGTCACAGATCTCCCCATAGTGTCTGAGCTGGCAGAGTGCAGGTGCGGCCTTGAAGCCTCAGTAGTTAGAAAAACATTCCACTGTCTTATCAGCCTAGCAGAACACACTGTTGCTAGTTACAAGAAAGCTTGCTGAAGGAAAAAAAAAATCAGTAAAAAGAAAAATTGGCTTCATCCTGGCTCAAACCAGGACATAGAGGAATATCCATGTGTTATTTATTATTCCATATATACTCAAAACGAAAATGTGAAGGATATTTGCTGCAATAAAACAGTATTCACTAAGCATCCCCATGCAGTCCTTTCACAGTGATCAAAATCAGATATGAGGATGATAAGGAATTGGCTCCAGTAAATGAGCATAAGAATCATGGCATGACCAGGCTTGCATATTTAGATTTTTCTGTCATAGCCATTTTGCTTCATCTGTCACTAAAACCAAGACAACTTTCAAATCCTTCTTTCACTATGTATTCATGTTTACTAACAAACATTAATAAGCACAAAATATTATAATTTGAGATTTTTCTGCTGGAATTTCTAAATCCAACTGAAATAATCACTCCCATTTTCTGGAGCTGCATATGCATATATGAGGAAGAGAAGTAGCTTTCACTAGCTAGCAAAGACCTCATAAAATAATTTTAGTCACCTGGCAGTAATATGGATGTCTCAAATTCATGCTACAGTGTGAGTTCACTTAAATTTCAGGTGAATGGGTCATAAACGAGACCATTTTATGCTCTGAATTTACAGAAATACATTCTAGAGAGAGAAATAAAGGATTTAGCTTATATTCTCTGCTTGTTGCGTAGATGCCTTTACTATTAATATAAATAGGACCAATGTGGACATACATAGACTCTTTATCTGCAGGACCTGATATGAAAGCAGCAGAATTACGAAGTTTTGGAAGAGGGATTGAAGTCAAGCTAAAAGAGATATAATCTCATATTTTTCCTGATGCATCTAAAAATAATAAGACTAAACAGAGGAGAATTGAAACTGTGACATGAGAGAATATTTTATGCATCTGAACCTTTTTTACAGACCATGTTTTTCACATATATTTTTTTATAGAAGAAATTAAAGTACAGACAGAAGTAATATGTCAAGAAAATTTTACAATTATATATTTTGTACAACCGGTTGCATGAGACAGGACATATAAAAGTTTTTTATTACCTTAGTTTTTAGTGTTCTGCTAGCAGATTTGAAGACAGCTTTATAGAAAAAGGCTGTAATGTCTGTTATTGGGGTCTGCAGTGACCTGATATCTCTTTATAAAATAAATATCTATAAGGTGCAATAATCTCTTCTCTGGGCTAAAAGCTAAATTAACTCTATTAACTGTATTAACTGTAGCTATTTCTATCAGTGCATAAACTGTATTTTTAAAAATGTTTTTGAGCTTTAAATATGCCTGAATTTCCTGAGATTTTAGTACATTTCACCATTCTTGGCATGTAGCCCAAGACCAGTCATGAGAGTAGTGGTTCCAAATGGTAAAAATGAAAAAGAGTTCAAGATATACTCGTCCTTCCAAAACAATGGGGAACTGTTCAAGGTTGAATCATAAATGGCAGTCAATCAAATCCACTCACAGTTGGAATATGATCGAGAGGTTTGATTTGAAAAGAGAAAATAATATCATAGATATCAGGATCACTCTTTAAGTGCTATATAAAGTATTTCTTATGTTTTAACTCCCACATTTTCAAGTTGTTATTCAAACATACATTGCTTGAAATTGTATTGCTAATATAGTACTTGAACAATCGTAATAGCCACATTTCACAATTTATTTTATGTTACATCTTTCTTTCATCCAACAAATACAGCATTTGCACATGATGGAACAGTTTATTCTTGGCGCTATCTCAAAGTATGTTGAGCAGGAAGTTATGAGGAGTAGTCAGCGTGGATTCACCAAGGGGAAGTCACTCTTGACCAATATGATAGCCTTCTACCATGGCAGGTAACAGGATGGATAGACAAGGGACTGGCATTTGATGTGATCTACCTTGACCTCAGCAAGGCTTAAACACTGTCTCCCATGATATCCTCACAGCCAAACTCGAGAAGTGTGGACTGGACAACTGGGTAGTGAGATGGATGAGGAACAGGCTGAAGGACAGAGCCCAGACAGTTGTGGTCAGTCAGGCTGAGTCTAGCTGGAGACCTGTGACTAGCAGTGTCCCTCAGGAGTCAGAACTGGGGGGACAGTCCTGTTCAATATATTCATTGACAACCTAGATGAAGGGACAGAATGTACCCTCAGTAAATTTGCTGATGATACAAAAAGAGGTGTATTGGGTGACATGCCAGAAGTCTGTAGTGCCATTCAGCGTGACCTGCACAGGCTGGAGAGCTGGGAAGGAGAATCATAGAATCATAGAATCTTAGGGGTTGGAAGGGACCTCGAAAGATCATTTAGTCCAGCCCCCTCTGCCGGAGCAGGGTCACCTAGAGTACATCACACAGGAACTCATCCAGGTGGGTTTTGAATGTCTCCAGTAAAGGAGACTCCACAACCTCCCTGGGCAGCCTGTTCCAGTGCTCTGTCACTCTCACAGTAAAAAAGTTTTTTCGGATATTCACCTTGAACCTCCTGTGCTCCAATTTACACCCATTACCCCTTGTCCTATCACTGGTCATCACTGAGAAAAGCCTAACTCCATCCCCCTGACACTCACCCCTTACATATTTGTAAACATTGATGAGGTCACCCCTCAGTCTCCTTTTCTCCAAGCTAAAGAGACCCAGCTCCCTCAGCCTTTCCTCATAAGGGAGATGTTCCACTCCCTTAATCATAAGAAACCTAATGAAGTTCAATAAGGGTAAGTGTAGAGTCTTGCATCTGGGGAAGAGCAGCCCCACGTACCAATACAATTAGGGGCTGACCTGGAAAGCAGCTCTGAGGGAAAAGACTTGTGAGTCCTCATGAACAACAAGCTGACCATGATCCAACAATGTGCTTTTGCAGCTAAGAAAGCCAGTGCCATCCTGGAGTGCATTAAGAAGAGCGTGGCCAGCAGGTCAAAGGAGGTTATCCTCCCCCTCTACTCTGCCCTGGTGAGGATACATCTGGAGTACTGTGTCCAATATCTGGGCTCCCTAGTTCAAGAAGGATAAGGAACTACTGGAGAGAGTCCAGCACATGTAAAGGAGGAGTTTGCCTTGGCAGATGAGGATTGGGTTAGGGATTAGTTGAGCAATCTAGACATCCATAAATCAATGAGTCCGGATGGAATGCACCCAAGGGTGCTGAGGGAGCTGGCGGAGGTCATTGCTAGGCCACTCTCCATCATCTTCAGTAAGTCATGGGTAACAGGAGAGGTGCCTGAGGACTGGAGGATAGCAAATGTCACACCAATCTACAAGAAGGGCAAGAAGGAGGACCCGGGTAACTATAGACCGGTCAGCCTCACCTCTATCCCTGGAAAGGTGATGGAACAACTTGTTCTTGTCACTATCTCTAGGCATATCAAGGACATGGGGGTCATCAAGAGCAGTCAGCATGGTTTTATCAAGGGTAAATCATGTTTGACTAACCTTATAGCCTTCTATGAGGAAATTACTGGGTGAATAGATGATGGCAGAGTGGTAGATGTGGTTTATCTCAATTTCAGTAAAGCATTTGACACCGTCTCCAACAGCAGCCTCACAGATAAGTTGATAAATATGGGTTTGGTGATCAGGTAGTGAGGTGGATCAAGAACTGGTTGAAAGGAATAAATCAGAGAGTTGTAGTCAATGGGACAGAATCTAGTTAGAGGTCTGTGACTAGTGGAGTCCTTCAGGGGTCAGTATTGAGACCGGTGTTGTTCAACATCTTCATCAACGACCTGGATGAGGGTAAACTTACCCTCAGCAAGTTTACTGATCACACTAAGCTGGGAGGAGTGGCTGACACACCAGAAGGCTGTGCTGCCATTCAGAGAGACTTAGATAGGTTGGAGAATTGGGCGGGGAGAAACATGATGAAATTCAACAAGGGGAAGTGCAGAGTTTTACATTTGGGGAAGAACAACACCATGTCCCAGTACAGGTTGGGGGCTGAACTGCTGGAGAGTAGTGTAGGTGAAAGAGACCTGGGGGTCCTGGTAGACAGGAGGATGACCATGAGCCAGCAATGTGCCCTTGTGGCCAAGAAGGCCAATGGCATCCTGGGGTGCATTAGAAAGGGTGTGGTTAGTAGGTTGAGGAAAGACTGAGGGAGCTGGGTCTCTTTAGCTTGGAGAAAAGGAGACTGAGGGGTGACCTCATCAGTGTTTACAAATATGTAAGGGGTGAGTGTCAGGGAGATGGAGTTAAGCTTTTTTTCAGTGATGACCAGTGACAGGACAAGGGGCAATGGGTGCAAACCATAGGAGATTCAATGTGAATATCAGAAAAAACTTTTTTACTGTGAGAGTGACAGAGCACTGGAATAGGCTGCCCAGGAAGGTTGTGGAGTCCCCCTCATTGGAGACATTCAAAACTCGCCTGGACGCATTCCTGTGTGATGTGCTCTGGGTGATCCTGCTCTGGCAGGGGGTTGGACTAGATGATCTTTCAAGATCCCTTCCAACCCCTAGGATTCTATGATTCTGTGATTCTGTGACAGGGTGATAAAGATGTTTAGGGGACTGGAGCAACTGCCCAGTCTGAGAGAGTTGGGTTTGTTTAGGAAAGGATCTCACTGATGCTTATAAATATCTAAAGGGTGGGTGTCAGGAGGTGGGGCCAGACCCTTCTAGGTGGTGTCCAGTCACAGAAAAGGAGCAGTGGTCACAAACTGGCAAACAGAAGGTATAACCTAAATATAAGAAAATACTTTACTCTGAGAGCAACAGAGCACTTGAACAAGCTACCCAGGGAGGTTGTGGAGTCTCCATCCCTGGAGACCTGGATGTGTTCTGTGTAAACTGCTCTAGGGGATCCTACTACAGGAAGGGGGTTGCACATGATGATCTCCAGAGGTCCTTTCCAACCCTTACCAATCTGTGATTCTGTGATTCTGTGACCTTAAAGATTAACACCTTACATGAGACCACATTGATCAAAGCCCCGTAACACTTGGCCTTAAACACTTTCTTGACCTGCTGCTCATAAGTATTTTGTTGCAGCCCAGGGTACAGTTTTCTTTCTGGGCTGCAAGAGCACATTGCTGGCTCAGGTTGAGCTTCTCATCAACCAACACACCCAAGCCCTTCTCCTCAGAACTGCTCTCAATCCATTCCTCACCAAACCTGTATTTGTGTTTAGGATTGCCTCAACCCATATGCAGGACTTAGCACTTGGCCTTATTGAACTTCTTGAGATTGACATGGGCCCACCTCTCAAGCCTGTCAAGGTTAAACTCTTAAACTGATTATGATGGGAAAGTACAAAAGGAAACAGCATTTTTTCAGTTGGTGCCATGCTATAATTCAAAATAACTGAAGCATCAATAAGCAACAGAACAGATCACAATGGAAATGTCAGCCATAATGTCAGCATGGTTTGGGTAAGGGATCAATAAGACATTCCCCATTTCCTTCCATATCCTTGCCACAGTGTACTCCTGTCTTTCCTGTTCTCCTGGTCCTCACTTTAGCCAGGATCCCAATCTACTTTCATGAAATCTTATTTTATACTTCATTCTGCCTTGATACTGTCCCATCGATTTGGGGCAAGAGTGCAAATGAGGGAAATGACCAGGTTCCTTCACATCAGCTTTAACTATTAGGATACTGTGACATGGTTAAGACATGTATTTAGGTAGGTGCTTTCAAATAATAACTGTTCGAGTTAAGATACTTTGGTGAAACCTCTGAGAAAAATTAAGTCAAGAAATGGAAAATAAAGGTATAATTTAAATAGTATAAATGTGTTTTTGGAAAAAAAACCAAATAAAATCAACAACAACAAAACAAAACAAACAACAACAACAACACAAAACAGCACCAAAAAAATCCCACCCAAAACCAGAACCCAACAAAAATAAACTATTGTGCAGTAATGAAACAGCCTGTTTAATGGCAAAAAAAACCTCCTGTTTTTTCAGCCTATTTTTTCTAGGTTTTGCATAAAAAGGTACAACTCTGTTTACTGTAAAGTGATTAAACTAATACCTCATTAGTAGAACTTCAGTTACATACCAAATATAGTACAAAAATGCCAGTCACTATGCCATGTATAAAATTGCTTTATCACTACAAAGCATATATACTATGCAATGTCTGAGTTATAGGTATGACAATATGGAAGATGACAACATGAACCAAGGTGCCTTGAAGTGCTTGCTTTATTTATTAGACTTCATATATATGTATATACACTGAAGGGCAGAGATGAGGTGAAGTAATATCTATACAGATAAAAAGCTGTCTGCTCTATGCTACTACCAAACATAAATCTGTATATAACTCACTATTCCTGCTTTCCTTCCATTAATGTTCCCTTGAAATCTTGCCAGATTTATGTTCTGGCAAGAGAAATCCCTGAATTACTTTCTATTGTTCATTATTTAACATCTTTACATAGCTTCAAATGTATACATTAATGGTGGAGTAAGAAAGCAGTTCTCACAATGAAATAGAAATAAATTATGCACACAGTTAAAGTGAGAATAGAATTATTTGCAGGTAATTTCTGATGCAGTTCTAGTGCGGGTTGTTAGGTTTTGGGGTTTTTTTTGAGAATTAAGGAAGCTTAAATGGAGAGGGGAGTAGGGGAGGAAGAATTAAACTGTCGCACCCCAAAGATCTGACAACATGGACTGCAATGCTGACAGGCAGGGAGAATTTCTGAGTTTTTCTTGTTACAATATCCACATAGACATGCCTCTCCACATTGTTGTGCTATTGCGACTGAGGCCAGAACCTTTGAAATAGCAGAGTAGCTACTACTATTTGAGGATGAATAGCGAAGCAATCTTCTAAGAAGGCGCTGTTGGTAAGATCCCTGGATAGCTTGGAATGATATCTATCTTGGTAAACTCAGCTACCCCTTCAAGGATAATTTGCTACAACTCTGATTTCCCAAGATAATATTTTGATATTTCACATATGTTTTCCTTAATTTTGGATTTGGTTTGTATATTTTCACATCATTATATAATACTTTTAAGAGAGTAATTATTTCATACAATGTAAGTGATTAACTACTTTAACTAAGCCAGTTTCATCTTTTTCATTGTGAATTTAACAATAGTCTGGGATTATTGCATTCTGTCTCACATTGATATTTCATCTGAAATAAATAACAGTAATTTTTTCAAAGCAGGAGGATTTACATGACATCCAACCATAATATGCAACAGCAATAAAACAAAAAAAAAAAAAATTAGTGTGATTGATAGTCATACCCTTTCAGTATACTGTATAATATAGTATTTCCCATTGTCCCACTACAGTTATATACAACATTGCATCCTTAGAGTGGAAGTAACATTGTAACAAGTAGCTTAAATTCAGAAAAGCATTATGGCATTCATTGCTGGTAAATCTTCTAAATAGATTTAAGGATCTTAGTTAATTTCATAGTCATTTCAGATACCTCCAGGGTTTCATGACTGTTTTTACCCATCTGCTAAACTAAATTTTAGAAAAAAAAAGAGGATTAAAAAATCATATAAAGTCAACATATCAACCATGTGTGTCATCTCTGTTGCCTGATCATAGAATCATAGAATCATAGAATCTTAGGGGCTGGAAGGGACCTCGAGAGATCATCTAGTCCAACCCCCCCTGCCAGAGCAGGGTCACCTGGAGTACATCACACAGGAACTCATCCAGGTGGGTTTTGAATGTCTCCAGTGAAGGAGACTCCACAACCTCCCTGGGCAGTCTGTTCCAGTGCTCTGTCACTCTCACAGTAAAAAAGTTTTTTTCGATATTCACCTTGAACTTCCTATGCTCCAATTTACACCCATTACCCCTTGTCCTATCACTGGTCATCACCGAGAAAAGCCTAACTCCGTCCCCCTGACACTCACCCCTTACATATTTGTAAACATTGATGAGGTCACCCCTCAGTCTCCTTTTCTCCAAGCTAAAGAGACCCAGCTCCCTCAGCCTTTCCTCATAAGGGAGATGTTCCACTCCCTTAATCATCTTCGTAGCTCTGCGCTGGACTCTCTCGAGCAGTTCCCTGTCCTTTTTGAACTGAGGGGCCCAGAACTGGACACAATACTCCAGATGTGGCCTCACCAATGCAGAATAGAGGGGGAGGAGAACCTCTCTTGACCTACTAACCACACCCTTTCTAATGCACCCCAGGATGCCATTGGCCTTCTTGGCCACAAGGGCACATTGCTGGCTCATGGTCATCCTCCTGTCTACCAGGACCCCCAGGTCTCTTTCACCTACACTACTCTCCAGCAGTTCAGCCCCCAACCTGTACTGGGACATGGTGTTGTTCTTCCCCAAATGTAAAACTCTGCACTTCCCCTTGTTGAATTTCATCATGTTTCTCCCCGCCCAACTCTCCAACCTATCTAAGTCTCTCTGAATGGCAGCACAGCCTTCTGGTGTGTCAGCCACTCCTCCCAGCTTAGTGTCATCAGCAAACTTGCTGAGGGTACATTCTATACCCTCATCCAGGTCGTTGATGAAGATGTTGAACAACACCGGTCCCAGTACCGACCCCTGTGGGACTCCACTAGTCACACACCTCCAACCAGATTCTGCCCCATTGACTACAACTCTCTGACTCCTTCCTTTCAACCAGTTCCTAATCCACCTCACTTCCTGATCACCAAACCCATACCTGATCAACTTTTCTACAAGGATGCTGTGGGAGACGGTGTCAAATGCTTTACTGAAATCAAGATAAACCACATCTACCGCTCTACCATCATCTATCCACCTAGTAATTTCCTCATAGAAGGCTATGAGGTTAGTCAAACATGATTTACCCTTGATAAAACCATGTTGACTGCTCTTGATGACCCCCATGTCCTTGATGTGCCTGGAGATAGTGCCAAGAACAAGTTGTTCCATCACCTTTCCAGGGATAGAGGTGAGGCTGACCGGTCTATAGTTACCCGGGTCCTCCTTCTTGCCCTTCTTGTAGACTGGAGTGACATTTGCTATCCTCCAGTCCTCAGGCACCTCTCCTGTTGCCCATGACTTACTGAAGATGATGGAGAGTGGCCTAGCAATGACCTCCGCCAGCTCCCTCAGCACCCTTGGGTGCATTCCATCCGGACCCATTGATTTATGGATGTCCAGATTACTCAACTGATCCCTAACCCAATCCTCATCTACCACGTCAAACTCTTCCTCTATCTTGACTTCTTCTGGGGCTATATGAATCTGGGGCTCATAGGGAGACCCTGCAGGAGTGAAGACAGAGGCAAAGAAGGCATTCAGCACCTCTGCCTTCTTTATATCCTCTGTCACCAGGGCTCCCACCTCATTCCTCAGTGGGCCAATACCTCTAGTGCTAGTTTTGCTAGCTATGTATTTGAAAAAGCCCTTTCTATTATCCTTAACCTGACTTGCAAGGTTAAGTTCCAAGGAGGCCTTAGCTTTCCTAATTGTGATGAACTGATGAACTTCATCCTACAGGTTTCTAGGAAAAAGTGATTAGTTGCCAATGCCATTAGCCCTGGAAGGGTCACTAGCATCATAAAAGCAAAATTCTTTATTCACCTGTATGGATCTAGCTGGCCAGCCAGAGAAATCACCCTACTCCTTTTCCGCCTTGATCCTCCTGATAACAGAAGCAGGCTCAACTTCTATGATAAGAACAATGTGTTTGGCTTAATATCCCACACTAGATGCAGTTATTGAGCTGCCCAGTTGTTTGCAAGCTGCCCTAACACCTAGTCTTTTGCAAGAAATAGTTTTATCAAAATGAAACTAAGTCACATTCATCTGAAGAAAACATATATCATTATCATTATATCTTATGTCTAATGTGTTTTAATTTCATTTTTTATCTCCTTAACGTTGTCTGCCTTCTGGAGCTCTTAAAGACTGAAAAAGTCTTTGTTTCACTCACAAAATGGATGTATTTCTTTTTCTTTTAGGACTCCCATGAAAAAGAACAAAAACACAAAATGTTTTTCATCTAAGAAGAGCCAGATATTGTGCAAAGTCAGTGATATAGGGAATATTTTGAATAAGAAAAAAACTCAGAGTAAACAACATAAAGAAAATACAAATGGAAAGGATTTATAAGCATCTCTGCCCCTTTTATGCATGTCTTCAGTGGAAAGTCCTCTCCCCTAAGCTTGGTTTAAACTGCTCAGTGAGTTTTTGAGTTATAACAACATCTGCATCATCTCCCACTTGTGGCTTATGAGGCCTGAGAGCTTCTCAGTCTTCTTAACAGTTTGTCAGTCTCTGCATAAAATTCAGACCTCCACTGTATTTCTATGACTCTTTTGGTTCATGCTCTTTTTACAAAATTCTCCAGCTCCTGGTACTTTCTGTCTAAGTATGCCCAGTTGCTTCCCAGAAGAAGTGAGCTCTCTTTGTTTTCAGAGATTAAAAAGTAATACTTAGCATTTTTTACAACACATGCACTGTGAAATTAAGAATAAAAATAATAAAAAAGATTCCATAGCTTACAATGATTCAAAGCACAAATTCATCTAACAGAATATCAGCCTCTGTGTGATTTGTGTTTTGAATATGGTGAATCAAACATGATTTCAAATGTGAAAATCAAAGAGGTTTCAGAAAATCAGTGGGCATATTTTAAATGAAATTACTCTAAAATTATTTTCTTTAGATTTTAACACTCTTACTTGCTGTCATGTAATTATTATTTTTTTTTTCATTTATTTTGCTGGGTATCCTCCATTAATAATTTCCCTTATTCAAAAAACTTCAGAATAATTTTCCTTTATGTTTTCCTAAAAAGCACTGTTGGAAGTACTTTCTATTCAAATACTATGTATTCTGTAGTGGTACATTCTGGAAATGCTCCTTCTAAGAGGTTTTCAAAGTTATTGCACCACATATACTGTGTGGTTTTGACAGGTATTACATTTGCCCAGAGAGGAATTGAAGAGACCTTGTCTGGAAGAAATTCAGATTCAAATTGGTGAGCAGTTTAGGCTAAAATATGGAAGAATTTTCTGAAAAGTTAGAACAACATTCATTTATGAAATGCTAAAATAACTTTTTTTTATTAGTAAAAAATATGTTATTTTCCATAAAAAAAAATCTTCATTTGAAAGTAAATCTATTTTTTTTCTGAAGATAGTTTTGAAATATTTAATTGAAAATGGATCAGAATATTTAATCCAAAACTGCCTGTACTGACTCCAAAATAATATAATTACTTTGTTATTGCTGATGTTCAAGATTATCCTACTCTTCATCTTCAACCTTCTAGCTCTTATTCAAAAATCATCAGGAAAAAAAAATTACCTAAACTATTTTTTTCATTGTTATAGTTTGACCATGGATCAAATAAAAATCATTTTTCCAGTATTATTTAAGATTGAAAGAACAATTTTTTTGGGGAAATTAATTAAATTTAAAATTTACCTAAGCAAGTTTCTCCTAGTGCTTGTTTTTTTAATTATTATTATTTTTTATTTTTTTTAAATGTATTTCTTTTTTAAGGGCAGTAGGTAGAGGTATTGCTTGGAACTACCATTGACATAATCAGAAATTCCCTTTGATGACAATGGTGAGGTCTATCGATGGTGTTATCTTCAGGTTTAGAACACCTAAGTATCCTGGAGATGGAGACTTAAATTCCAGTATAGACTGAATCAATCTTTATCCTTCAAAGGCAGATAGATCTTGTGTGATGTTTAGTTTAGACCTCTGAGATGGTAAAACTTTGTGCTCTGGAGAGTAAAGTTGCAATGACCTTGTTCTTGAAGGAGTTGTTTTTGCACATGCAGTCAACAGACTTCCCAGTTATAGAGTGGGTTGGGACACAAAACATGTTTATAAAATACATGTAAAGGAAAAACCCTCGATCAAAGAAAAAATATTATTTCCATATATTTTTATAAACTTCCCAATTAACTCATATCTTGGAGCTCATATGTGCTAAAAAAAAAAAAAAAAAAAAAGGTATAACTGATATTTGAATCATCATTTTTCTTTTCAGAAAGTATTTATATGATATTCATTCATCTGATAATGATCACCTAATTAGCAGAGAGAAATGAAAATATGACTGATTTGTGAAGTAGAAAAGGACTTTTATTAAAGAAAATTTTGAACATCCAAAGACATGTCATTCTACATTCTAACAGGTGATACTTTACAGTTCATGCAGACTGTTCTTGGAAATATTATTTTTAAATTATTATAGTATTTTGAACTTCATATCACAAAATAAAAATATTCACAAATCTAAATTAATTATTTAGTATTAAATAAATCCCAGAATTTTAACAGTTCCTGGCCCCTCTGAATCTGAAACCTTTTGGAAATGTATCCTCTTTGAATTCTTTTCTAACAATAATCAATAAACTTAGATAAAAGAACTTTAAAAGTCTTCATTTTTATAACCTGTCAGTTTAAAGATCAGGTTTTGAGAAAGCAAGTTCTTCTTCAGACTAAAAGCTTGAAATATTGTATTAATTTTATAAACTTCACTTATTGAATAAAGGTTTTAGGAGGATTATTTACCTGCCTAGAGAGCTTCCAGACAGATTAAGTTTCACTGGTATATATTTTTTTAACATTCATAGAAATTATTTTTATCTATTATCATACTAATACTAATACATTTGAGGCAATGAAAGGATTCTTCCATTAAAGCAAGCTGAAAACATTTGGAATTCATTTTTATTTTTATCAGTAACATCGCTATCTAGTCCCTCAAGCAGACAATCTCCAGTACAATACCATCTGATGCTGTCATTAAATCCTCAGCGTCAGGTTTCCGTAGCAACAGAAGAGCTCTCCCTGCTTCACTGTCTGCGTCTGAAATCTGGAACAAAACCTGTTAATCTGGCTCTTGTTTTCTACAGGGTTTTTTGACAGATCTAATCTGAATTCTTCTCTATCTGGAAAGAAGTGGTAAGTGGCAGTTAAAGTTTGTGATTATTAAATTTTACGGCTGTATTTTGATTGTTAATATGCACGCACACCAGATGGTGGCCTGCTGTATTCAGCACCAGATTAGGAAGATAAAGTCTGGGCTATATGTCGGCCTACACAAGCGCTTACGAGTTTAATTTGTAAAGCATAAGAAGTTACAGAGCTTTTAGTGTTTATTTAAGAAAATGTTATTAAAAATATTATAAAAATCATTCATTTGATTTATACATTTGGCAGGGTGAACATATTCCCAAGAAGTTTAAAGTTAGTTTTGATGCTACTGTTTTCACACTGATATCCCTTCTCCAGGCTGACAATAGCAAGCAATATGCAATTAACATAGAGTGTATCTGGTTTAGGAGTTCAAAATAGAAACAACTGCATTTGACTTGGCATGTGTGATAATACTTAAAAACTGTGCCCAGAACTCACAAATGGTTTTCATGAAGAAAAACTGCAAAATACCTCTGAATTTGATTTAGAGACTGAATGTTTGTACTTACTAACATATTCTAATTAAACTCTTTCTTTGTTCACTTAAAGCAAATAAACCACCATCTGAAATAATAATTTCATTTCTAAGACAGAATAATTTTCCTAAAGCCAGTAGAAAGCCCATCAAGCTAACATGGAGAGCTCCCAGATCAGTGGAGCTTTCAGTTTCATTTTAGTAACTATCAATGCTTTCTCATTATATTTTTATGATCTTGTTATTGCAAATTATAACATACACGAGGTTTTTCAGGAATTTTACTTAGATACAGTACCCAGTTTTTGGAAGCAATATTTCAAAAAAATGTAGTGGATATGTTTTTAAAAACACCTCTATAAATAAGCTTGAATTACTGTCATTCCTTGGTGTACAAAATTTGGCTATGTTAATAATGAAAACAATTATACAGGTTGAATAAAACAGTTGTGACTCTTTATTACTTATTTTGGCTTTATTACTTATTTTAAGCCAAGGGATTGTGCCTTCATACTTTTGAAGGTTGGAAGGAAAAAGCAACACTTTGGTATAATAAGCATTTTTTAATATACATTTATGAGATTGTTTTGTTATTTTTTTAATGAGAAAAGACATCACTAAGACCAAGAGATATGGCAGCAGTTATCAAGAACATTCACAGAATTAGTATTTTTTGCCTTTTTGCAAGGTATATCCAGAGGTGACTTGTAGATATATTTGTTTTGTACTAAAATCATACCATTATATACTATACTAATATTTATGAAAATGCAAGTAATTTAAGTTATAAATATAATTTTATGTGCGTTTTTTTTAAGTAACCTGAAAAATAATTCTGTTGATTAGTAAGAATTCATCTAACGATTTCATTAAAGTGCAATATTAATATAAGTAAGGGTTAAAACTCTTTTCTGGAGTAACTAGGACAATGATAGAATCCCAGGGTCTTTACTAAAGAACAGTGTGATACAAAAGAGAGAGGTTAATGATGAGAAAGGCATGTAAATATTTACTGAAGATATGCTATAAAGCTAGGATATAATTTTAACACAACATTTTGAATGTTTTAAACACGGGAAGACACATATTCCTTACACATAGTGGTATTCTAGGTCCATATCATTGCACAACAGAAATGTCACTATTTTTATGCTTCTGTGAAGAGAAGTGATATAAACCTACCAGAGCACTTTGTGCATATGAGGCATCTATTTAGCATATTTCCCAACAATAAAAGGAGTGGGAAATCAGCAGACCCTTGCCTACGCAGTGTTTTGTTATCAGTAGCATTGAACAGGTTTGAGGATTCACAGGCAATGGAAAAAAAATGTACACTTATCTGAACTTTGGCACAGACTTTTCTTTTGCAACGATACAAAAAAAGCAGGCAAAAAGCCTGCACATCTTGACTAAACATAGGTCATTACAAATGGCACACAGTGCTAAGTACTTCACACCAGTAAAGATCCCTGCACATCCTCACAGTGCAGGGCAGCACTCTGGACCTACCAGTCTAAGCAGAATTGGCTGTAGAACTCAGGCCACATTTTTATTGATTTTCAGCAAGTTTCTTAATCAGCCCTTGTTTTTAAAATATTTTTTTTTCAAACTGGAGTTGGTAGTTTTGTACTATACTAGTGAATGTTTCAATAACGTAATCGATATTTTGATAGTAACATTGAGATATTTTGATAATATAATGACAATAACTGCATGTGTCTACCCAGACTTCATGTCATTTTACTGAGAACGCAAAAAACCAGATCCTGTTCAAAAAAGTTTCTCTGAAGAAATAGCTTTGATCATGGGAACACAGCTGAATATTTACAGCTAAATGGAAACAGGAATTACTCATTTAGTCATTAGTAAACTGCTTGGCCTAGAAAGACAAGAAAGAGAGTTTATCTGCATCTTAATTTTCCCTGTCTCATTGGTATTCATAACAATGTTAACTATTTAGTAATTTTTTTTCTTTAGTATAGAAAAATAATCCAGCAAAAATAATTGTGAGCAAATTTTTGCAAATTGTTAACATATTTGGAAATTTGGGATTCATTTTTTTTTACTTCTGGCATGCACTTATATTACAAAGAACATAAGGACATTTTGGCACAGGCTCATCTGTGTTTTCCTAAAGTTTTCATTCTTTAGATGTATTCCTAAGTAGTATCAGTGGGCTTGCATATGAATAAGGAAAAAATATGTAGGCTTTAATATTTACCTTTTTATTATTATTTTTAAAGACCCCTCCACAATGAAAATGTTAGGCAATGATGTTAAAAATGAGATAATATGTTATTTGACAAGCATAAACCTAGACAATTTGTGTTCCCAAAACCATTTGGGAGAACTTGTTTTTGTTTCTAGTATTGTACATTGTCTTGATTTGTGCTTTCTCATTATCTTTTTTTTTTCTATAAACATTTTGTGGATAAATAGAAAGAACATTTATAAGAAAATAAAATTTATTACAGAGTGGAAATGCTGACAGAAAGTGACTGTGACAGATGCAGCAACATGGTGATATCATGTCCATACTGATGCATTTTTTTACTGTCTTCCCATTCTTTCAGTCTGGCATCCATTCTCTTAAGTCAGTCAAATTAGTCACATTTGAGCCCCAGACTGCTGAGGCTCATTTTGCTATGGATAGTTGATAAAGAAAACTGATGTCATTGGTTCCATCAATGAAAATAATTTTTCTGGAAAAGATGCTTATGCAAAGTAAATTACAAAATAGAAGCATTGCCTATACTAAGTTGCAAAGTGTTTTCTAAAAACAAAACAAAACAACTAAAAAAACAATTTAAAAACACCACCCAAAAACCTCCAAAAAAGCAAACCATAACAAACCAGATTTCAAACCAGTTAATAAACTGAATGTCAAATCTATTGAAAAACTTCCTGTGCAAATGGAATGCCAGATTAGATCACAACTCAAAGTCACTCAAAGTGCTGGTGACCATGTGTATATTGCTAAGCATGCCTCGTGTCAAGAGTTGTAGTAAAAGTAACCTTCATCCAAAAATGTATTTAATGTAAATTGCATACTAAAGTGTGAAAGATATTTAAGGTTAATAAAAATTTACAAGGTACATGATGAAGAAGCAGTTGTTAGCTATAAATATATTTTGAATGTTGACTTTCTGGATCAGTCCAATCATTGCAGCAATTATAAGTCATAATTATTATTTATTTATTCAAAAGAGGCAAAGATTCATTTTTTTCTATAAGCAGTATTTGTTGAGTAAGGTTGTCAAATATCTTGGCACATTTTATATTGTCAAGTTGCTGCTGTGTCTGTAGGTCCCTTCTTATACCCCAATCTTTTTCCAGATTTCCTAATTTTGTATGACTTCCAGACAGTGTGTTCCTTTGGAAATCTTCCTTTGGAAGATAGTTGCTGCCATTTTTTTAATTCATCAATACTGCTAAACTTAAATAGAGTAATATGCTATACAGCATGAAAACAGTGGTTAGATAAAGCTCCTCAAGTAGGCAAGTGCTTACCAGTCAGGCATTCTGTGACCTCTTTGTTTCCATTAGATGGCCATAGACTTTGTTCTCTTTTTATCTTCAAGGACCTGTAAGTGTTGAATGTTGGTTGCTTCACAGATGGAGTGGATGCTTCTTGCATGGCTAACAGCATATAGATAGGTCATTGATGGGGTCCACAAATTAAAATTTCCTACCTAAAGGTATGGGTTACACACAAGACTTTCCCTTCTTGAGTGGGTGCACTGTTCTATAAAAAGGAAAGAAACTAGGTGGGAAATTAGAGCTAACTGAAGTTAGAAGACTGAAACTGGGAAAAGATTAAATTGAAACAATGGAGATTCCACTACCTGATGTCCACCACAAGACTGGATTTTTTTCTATAAAGCATAACTTTGTCAAATAAGTGCACTGTGAAACGTAAAGCAGAAGTAACATATAGGAGATCAAATAAGAGTATCTATTTCCTAAAAAAAAAAAATTCTCACATAGAACAAGAATTATATCTGTGGATAGGAAAGCAAACAATCAAACATAATTTTTAATATTTTCTGAATGTTTATATATTTGGAGTGGTTTTTTTTTAATATGAGAGTATTATTTTAGCCTACCGTGAGTCCCTCAAGTCAGGTTATTAGGTAATTTTCAGTGTTAACTGATAAAGATTTGAAGTTAAAATATAAAAATATGGTTCATAATTTAAAAATACTGCTCAGACAGAAAATAAAAACGAGGATTCATGGCAGAAGTGCTACCAATAAAGCTTCTCTGAAGTAGAGATCTGAACAGAAACACTCATATTCTGTCTTATCTTCCTCATAGTTCTTAAATGGGAAACATACATGTTTAGACTGAATATTTATGTCTCAAGACATAAAACTCAATACAGAAGTCATTCAAAGGAAATTTGGAAGGATATTGGGTATGGTGTATAAAATCCCAGACATTCTGCTTTTTTGTGTTTCTAGTAGCACTGACCAACAAGCTCTGGTCTAACACAGCAAGTAGCAAGGTCCTATTGGAGTGGATCTTGACAGAAAAACCATTCATGAAGAAGGATTCATATCTCTATTATGCTTTTCAGGATTTGTATTTTGGATCAACTCTGGTTTCTGCCTGAGGATTTGGGTGTCTCTTAGAAGCTGAATTTGTTAGTTACACACCAGGCATGCATGTTTTGGTTTAAATTCATTTGAGGGGAACTGTATTCAGGTGCTCTGATGTGACCCAAAACACTGCAAGTGAACACAATCAGGATATTCACTTAAAAAGCACGTTCCTGATCCAAATGAAATCACTATGTAGCACAGTTTCTCCTGCAGCTATAAATTTATCAATGTACTTCCTCATTTCTTTATGCACTACTGTGTATTTGAATCAAAATGTTTTGAAAGCCAAAATCAAGAGTTGAGCTGTCTTTTTACTGAGTGATTTGTCCTCCACTTTAATCTACGTTTCTTTTTTTGTGAAATTCCGTTTACAGAATTGCAGGGAGACATTCTGGAGCCTATTAGTTGTTCTCTGCTTCCTCTCTTCTTGAGCCTGTTCACTCCACAGCCATGAACTTGTGACTAGGTAGCAACTGCAAGCAGTAGAAGTCACATTATTTGCCCTTATTTAGTACATCACTCTCACTCTGTATGTTTTGCAGCTTTTTCCATATATATGAAGGTTTGGAAAAACTGTAAAAAAAGAGAGAGATTAAAACTAGGAAGATTAGATATATTACCACACCTTTATGACTTCCTTCTTTTGGCACCTCATTCTTTGCTGTTTAGTTGTGTTCTATGCAATACAGCAGCCTTGGAAAAAGTTATGAAACTTGTAGGAGTCAGGTGCCTGGATATCTTTGTAAATTTTGAGGGCAAAATTTACTAGAAAAATATTTCTTCTAAAAGCAATGTCCCTTTTCATTGCATAAGGATATAAGCTTTACATTCTATAATACTCTCTTCATTTATCAGACTAATCTCAGTTTATTTGTTGTCTGTGGGAAGGGGGTTAAATTCAGTGCAAAGGCAGATTTTAATGAGAGAAACTGTTCTTCTCATTATCTCCTCTTCTGCTGTGATAAGCAGTGCTACCCTATGCTCATTTTGGGTAAAAAATTAACCGGATAGTTTCCTGACATTTTGCAAACCATACAGTAGCTCATATATAATATTATTGATTAGAATTTTTTTCTGTCCCTATTGCTTTACAGTACATTTTTGTTCTTTTACAGATAAATGATGCATTTCTGAAACTACAGTACTTATTTATACTCATATACATATAAGCTAGACACCTTTAGGGCAGCTCGTCATTAAAGTGTGTATGTCCTTATTGTTCAACTACATGAACTATATTCAACTATATGAATCACTTTCAGTTACAATGTGTCCATATTTTCACCACTTGTCACCATGAAACAATTTATTTTCATTCACTCTCAGACTTTGCATCTGTATGGGCTAGATCTATGTAGTGGAAATTAAATGGTGATTTATAACATAAAGGGGGAAAAGATTAGGACGTTATGACTATGTCATAATTGTCCTGAATTGTTCCCTTATTTTTAAAATAAATTTTACTATTACTTTTTATCCTAAGGGACAGCTGATGCTTCTGGAATTGGACCCTGAAACACTAAGGTGCTTATTGTGCTACATTTGTGCTGAATAGCAATGGGACTAGGCTAGTTAATAGTAATGCTCACTGATTAATATTACAGAGCCCAGAAGTCCATGACTGCAACATAAAGGATGCTTGATTTGCCAATTAATTTCACTGAATTACAATAATTTATCTTCCAAGTTGCCAAAAGACTCTGTTATTATGCTATTCACATAATCTTATTCATTGGAATAGTTTAATGTATTCTTTCTTTTTATTTCAAGGAAATATTGCTGTCTATTACTCTAAATGTCACAACAGCTAACCAAAACAAACAAAAAAAAAATCAGGCTTACTTTGCAACATAGGACAGGTAGCAGCCTTAATAACAAGTGAGAGCAGAGGGTGAGAAACTGCAACATGTTTTAAAAGCAGAGCTTTTAAAAAAATGAAACTGGCAGGATGGAATGAGCATTATTAAGAAGGTGGGTTTAATTTTTTATTCTGTCAAATTCTTGCAATAATCTTTATCACAAAAACAGATTCATGTTGTACAATTTCCTTTTCTCGTTACAATCATTGTCATAATAATGAGAATCAGTCTGTAATTGACTGGAGTAGCTATGCAGTATAAGAGACTACCAAACCACTGTAAACTCAACAGCACTTTCTGAAAACTACTAATAATGCACCCCTTTCTAGGAGGATATTGTGACTGATTAGCAGACCAAACTGTACAGTGTTGAAAGGCTTGAAAAAACACTTGGCTATTTCCCACCACAGCCTTCCAAAGTCATGATGTACAATTGAACATGTTATGTGTTCTTAACTTCCTGCCAAGAACAAATCAGTTTGACCAAGTGCTGGCCCACAGCTGGAGGGCTGCCTGAAGTAACAAAACAATCATGCCATACTAAAGTGCCTCACAAATTAAGTCTGACGCAGTGTGATATGAGGTTTGCACAGAAAATGTACCTTATTAAAAACAAAGATGAAGCAAATCCTGTAATCAAGACAGGAATTGCATACTTATCTTTTATTGGGGTTTTTTTGTTGGTTTTGTGTTTGTTGTTTTTTTAATAGAAAGTAATTTTTACACTGTGTTTTAATGACATCTATACAGTAGATTACTAGTAGCATCTCATGCTGTTGCAAAAGTTGAAAACATATGTCAATGGCAATCCATTTATATACCAGTAAAAATTCAACGTGAATTAGGAATGTCAGTAGTAGCCCCAACTTTTGCCACTTGGTGTGGTCTTCCTTTCATGTTTCCTTGCTTTTATGATTTTGTTGTTGTTGTTGTTGTGTACATCTTTATATTAGACTGGTTCAAAGACTATATGTGTGCTTCTAGCTGTCTAAGAACAATAGTATTTGAGCTCAAGGTGTAAACTGTTAATACATGGTACATCAGAAGGCCTGAAATAATTTTGTGTACTTTTACTAACTGTACTCTTATACAGGGACTACTTTAGACACTTTATTGTACTAGAAGATGCAAAAAACCACTGCTTTTCATTAACAGAAGGTCTGTGTTTTCCAACACTACTGCAGCTAAAGATAAATGAATTGTGAGATCCAGTAACAAAAACCAGGACAGACAGGAACTAACAATCATCATTGAAACAGGACACCATTAGCCTGCCATTTTTACAGTCTTTTCAGAAGTTATTAACCAGATGCAAAGTATAGTCTTTACCTGTGGAAAACAGACTCTAAAGCAGTAATCTATGATATCATGAAGTTAAAACAATTACATAAATTGTGCTGTAGCAAAGATGCATGCATTGCCATTCTGTTTAGTATGGAATATTGCTTTAACCTTTCAGGAAAGATATATTGCACCAGTATTATTAAAGGCAGATTTTTCAAAGGACTTTCTGAAATATATATATATATATGTATATAGGTGTGTGTATATACATGTACGTAAATATATAAACTCAGAAAATTAAAGAAACTTCCAGATCTAGCTATATGGCCAAGTATACATGTAGATCACTATCACATCAGTTTCCTTGCCTTCCAGATGTTTTTACACTGATTCAGAATACCTAGATGAACAGAAACCTAACTCTGTTTTCCCCTCAAGTAACCACTTTTTTTTTTTTTTTCACTTTTTAACTTATTTCTATCATTCTCAGCATGATGAGAAGTATTGCTTTTGCTCAAAAAGCAGCAAGTTCTTTTTCCTGTGTTATATTTTTTACTTGTGCCAGTTTACAGGTGTTTAATGTAAACACGCAGCTACTCCTTTCTCTTTCCTGCAGACCAATGGCTTTGCCTGTATTGTATCTGCTTAATTCTTCCACTGAGGCAAGCTCATTCTGATCCAGAGTCAGATACAAAAGTATTAGTTTCTGTCTTCCTAATAGGAAAAAAAGGAGAGATAATAAAACATGGATGACCAGTGTACAGGAAAACAATACTAAGAATTCATTGTATCTAAAAGCATTAATTACACACACATGCATGGATTAATCCCCCAAATAGTAAAAATAATTATTTGATATATAAATTATTGTTTTAATATCTGCTAAGGAAGAAACATTACTGTGAGAGGTAATTAGTGTCCTCTGTAATTCCATTTTAGTGAAACATAGTACCTTGCCTTTTTTATTCTATTCAGAATATTATTTCCTTAATTAGGATTTGTACTCTCAAAGTTAATCCAGTTTCTAGTTTTGTTTTGTTTTAATCTTATATGTATAAATATGTATGATTTGCTCTTTTTCTTTTTGGAAGTATCAGAACTTGGTCCATCTATGCCTAAATGTCGTACATTTAGTTACTAAGCTCTATTTTAATTTTCTTTTCCATTCATATTATCACAGCACTTGTAAGCCTGTACATTTCCTGGTGAATTCTTTAGCCAGGAGCCATCATGTCTCCTGGCTACCAGCTGGGAGTAAAAATACACAGTGAACACAGAAAAATGGCACTTTTTCAAGTAGTTGACACAGCAACCTTGTGAAGGGCACTACAACTTAATGTAACAACTGTTACATTAAGTAGTAATTTGAACTTCTACAAAGAAGGTCTGTCTGAGAATCTGGGTGTTCAGGACCAATTTTTGAGATGGTCCAGACCATTCAGGTTTTGCTTGGTTCAAGTAGTTCTAACTATTCTGAGATTTGAGTGCTGTGATTCCCTGCTGCCTACACTGGCACAGATCTCTTCAAAGACTGCCCTAGATACGACTTTCAAGAAACTATATTTATAATTTTATAGCACTAACTCTTCATAAGAGCCTGGATCACCTTGAAGACAGTGTCTGATGTCATTGCCTGGAGAGATCATTTTGTTCATTAGGAGAACTGTATCAGCTAGATCCTATGAGGCAGCATCCCGACATCATTAAGCAGATAGATAGCTAGACATGGCACAAAGACTCCATGGGTAAGAGAAGAGAGAAAAAATCAATTTAGCTACTATTTCAAGGGTTTTTTTGAATAAAAGTTTGAAATGGGCTTTATATAATATATGTAGAATTTTGCTCTTGCTTGATAATATCACTGAAATTGAAAATGTAAACTACTTTTCCAGTGAAGACAGAGTAACTTTCTTTTAAAAAATAGATAGTTGCTCAGATGAAATAAAGCACTGAGCAGAGGTGTTGCTTAATACCATTCTGAATCAACATACTTTATCTGCTTTCTTTTACTTTAAAACTCAAAAACTGTAATGGGGAATAAAGAAGAGTAGTGGTGACTATACTTTTAATATAACAGGTCAGTTCTGAATATTACTAGTATTCCAGGAACAAAGGCAGATTTAGGATAAGGTATATAGGACAAGGCAAGACTGAAAGATTAATTCACTATTACATCATGTGAATCTTTCTAAGATTTTTTACCCTTATTATGTATTTCAGAAATGAGTAAATTAATGAGCTATGTTTTATTCTCATTAATTCTTTGTCATGAGAACTCTGTAGAATTGTGTAATTGTTGAATTATTTGAAATCAGGTTGAGCTCTGTTTTCCCTGTTTTTCCATGTCATGTTTTGATGCAAATGTACCACTGCTTCCAAAGAAGCTCTCATACTAAAAAAAAAAAAAAACAAGTTTATTTTTATCAATGTTCTATATTGACATATTTCTTCCTAATCCACACCAAGCAAAGTATTACAGTAGAGAAAAAATATTTCTATGCTTAGTCAGAAAAAAAATGCAAAAATAATTCCATATAAATAAAATCAGAAATTTGACAGCAAGGAAGTAATCCTTTCGCTGTGATGACAATTCTTTTCATTATGATAGAAATTATTGTGTTACTGAAAGGTTAGCAATTTGAGCATCTTAAAGAACTTGGAATTAAAATAAATAAATAAATAAAATAATTTCAGTAGAAGGATTTTAATACCTTTTAAAAAAGATAAATTAGTTTGATTGTTAGTTTGATTTGAGCACTTACAGTTTTATATAAAGCTTCCCTAATTTTATGTAACTTTGGAATACACATGGGGGTTTCTTCATTTTCACCAATCAAGTAATGTTTCAGTTTCTTCAGAGCTCCATAGCTTTGCTTTCTCTGGGCCATTTTTAAGGACCATTGATAAGTATTCTGTCAAGTTTGGATACCTGGAACTGATTTAAGAGCTTTTAAAACAAGAATTCAAAGTATTGAATGAAATTTTGTAAAACGGTAAGGAGATGCTCATCAAAGACATTAAAATTTGTCTAGAATATAGATCTCTTCAGTCAGCACACGATCTGAGAGCTACAAGATTGCAATCATAACAGAGTAATGAAAATAGATTTAGGTGATGCCATTTCTCATTTTCATTACCATCATTTTCATGAGAATAGATTAATATTGTGCTATTTTGTATTCTCATGGCAATTTTTGACACAAAATGGATTTGTGCCAAGCTATCTACTGTTCCTGTTAATCTTTGTCAAGAAGGCAGGATACCAAATTTTTCATGACCCATTGAGTTCACAGGAATATGTAAAACTTTCACAGCCCTGCAGACTTCAAACTATGCTGGTTTGGATAGTTTAACCCTATGTGATGCTTACTGAAGTAGTACCAGAAAAGAACAGAAAGCATGAGAAACACGACAAAACATTATTTTTTTTTCCTTTATGTCACTTGTAGCAGAAATGAGAGAAAGTACATAAATATAATACCAATGGAGATTAGAAGTTATTTAATTTACTATTTTGGGGTTTATATATGCATCCATTTATATTTAAATAATATAGCATTGGTAAGTGTGTTAAACAATTGAATTATGAAAATGTGGTAAGTTGTTGATTATAAAAAAAGTTAATCTAGTATGTTTTTATTGAAGTGAAATTTATAGTGTGGAATTTTAAAAAACTGGCAAGAAAGAATACTGAAAGGAACACACAATCCTTTCAGTATGTGTAGTATTTATTTATTAATGTGATAAATCACAGTGCTATTTGCTTATAATTTTAACTGCACATTTGCATGAGTTTAATTTTTTGTTTTATTTTCTCTTCTTAGTATACTTTTGGACACATAGCTGAAATATTTAGTAATAATTTAGAACTAAAAGAACTATGTACTAACATTACATGATAATTGATATTACGAGCCTTACAACCTGCATGTATTTTTGCTTTGAAAATTACATGCTGAAAGGAGAAGGAAGATAAAACAGTAATTTAGCTAGACCAGTAGAAATGTATGAAACTCTTCTTGTCCACATGAGGAAATGTCCTTAATCCTTTATTGAGAAAGACTGAATGTAATAGTTACATAGGCTGACTTAATGGGTGTCCACAGTCCTTTCAGGCTAGCTTTCACTATGCAAACCTTCCACAGGAATGTCTGAAATGTTAGTCAGATATTTTCCTACATATGGGCTTCTTTCTGGATGTTACTTTTCTCTCTGTGTTCTAGTTCCTGAGTATCATAGGATGTATTTCCCAAAGAACTAGACAGCTTTCAGTTTAATATCAGTGTGCTTTGGTTTTTAATACAAATTTTATAATACAGTAGGGGGCTCCCTTTATTACATGGTATAGATTTCAGCTGTTTGTTTTGCCTGTAAGGAATATAAAAGAGGAAATATTGCTTGCACAAAATTAGAGAAGTGGAAAACAAACAGTCCTGGAGTTTTTACCTCACAGATAAACCTTTCTGAGTGTATCCCCTTGCATGACTGAAAAGAGATTGGCCCTTCCTTCTTGACATCCACCCTTCAGATATTTATATACATGAATAAGATCCTCTCAACATCGATCACAACCCTCTGGGCCCTATTGTTTAGCCAGCTCTTAATCCATCTCATTGTTCAGTCTTCTACCCCCAGCTCCTGAGTTTGTTCAGGGTGATGTTACGGGAGACAGTGTCAAAAGCCTTGCTAAGGTCAAGGTAGACTACATTCACTGGTCTCCCTGCATCTACCTGGTCAGTCACAGTATCATGGAAGACTATTAGATTAGTCAAACATTTGCCCTTGGTAAACCCATGCTGGCTACTCCAGATAACCATCTTCTCTTCCATGTGCTTAGAGATGACCTCCAGAATGACCTCAATCATTTTACCAGGAATGGAGGTGAGGCTGATTGGTCTGTAGTTTCCTGGATTATCCTTCTTGCCCTTCCTCCAGTCCTCTGGCACAACTCCTGTTTGTCATGATATTTTGAAAATGATGGAGAGTGGTAGAGCAATAACATAAGCCAGCTCTCTCAACACTCGTGGGTGTTGTCCTGCATCCTAATGCAGATCTTATTTACTCTTACAAAATGAGAAAAATGTAGTCTTTGTTAGATCTGTAGGCAATATCTTCAGTTTCCTTTTCTGGCAAAAAATCTCCATTAGAAAACAATGCTTTATTTAGAAGGGAGGAAAAGGAAAAAAAAAAAAAAAAAAGGAAAAAAAGGAAAAAAAAGAGGTATTTAGATAATATTACGATAATATTAAATGTCTCATATATTATCCCCAGAGCTGATGACTCATCAAGCAGTTTCAATTTAAAAGCCAGATTTGCAAATGAAAGTCCTTGCCCAAAGGACTGTTGATTAATTAGGCATCAGACATAGAATTCATATAACAGGTTTGGGACGGAGAACTGGAACTTGGAGCCACTTTGCTGACTCTATAGGGCCTCACTTTCACAAGGAAAGAAAGTGAATTTCCCAGCCTCAGGGTAGGTATCATGTACTTAGGTAAAGTAGTCTCTCAGAATATATATATTTGAATGTCCTTTTAAAAAAGGAAAATACTGTATGAATGCTTAATAAGACTATTACATCTTGAATGAATGACAGCATCATTCCTGAACTTTGCATAACTCCCATGAGACATGGATTTTGAAGTCACCACTGCACTCAAGTTTCCTGTTTCATACCTACAGATACCTGTGGGTAGCTACAGCTAACATCTGATGGACCCTTGGTCAGTATTCAGCAGCTCTGGATTCAGATCTATGTTGCTGTTATTTATAAAAGCCTGTATGTCTAGCTTTGGAGACATAATCAGCCCTGTGAAACATCTGTAAGAAAACCTTAGTGTGAGTTTGCAGAACTGGTCTCATTACAACTAGCCTCTAAGTACCTCCAAATCCTCACTAGACAAAGGTTTGAACCATCTTCTGTACAAAGGATACTGACAAGTGCTCATCTTAGATATTTTATCAATTCGTTTATTTTGTATTGTATTGTTTATAAATCTCTTGCTGATAAAAGTGCAATGTCTGTGGTCAACTCATTTTCTTCACATGCATCCTACCAGTCAATCACCACTGCGCAAGACAATTCATTGTTTTCTCAGTCAGCTTTCTGTGATAGTAGTAATGAGGGGTCTGGAAGAAAATAGTATTTTATAATTCATTTTAAATAGCAGCATCAAAACACAATAGGTTTTGGCTTTTATGGTAACAATGTATCCTGTTTGTTTCTTGTTAAAGTTTATTTTGCATTCATTTCAGTGGGTGCCAGGGGCTCCCTTAATAGTGACCTCAATACAGAAAGTAACTAACACACTACACAGCAATTGATAAGCCTTTGTTCTAAAGGAAACACTAAAAAATTTATTTGCTTTTAAAGAGAAGCACACAAAAATATTATGACATTAAGTAAGCATAATTTCTGGGCATACATTACTCTTGGTGACATTCAAAAACCTAAGTTTTATTTCTTAGTGTAAATCATAAAAGCAGCATATAAATGACACAGAAAATACTCTTGAAAAACTTAAGAATTTATCTAGTTTACTTCTAGGAATGAAAATATGTAGAATCTGAATAATTTTTACCATCAATTCCAACTTTTAAAGTATGTATAGGTTTCAGACAAACTTTTTTGCTATTCTTAGTTTTTAAAAGGTATAAAATTCCAGAGTTTTAGTTAATATTAGCTGAAAAACTATTTATAAGTGGTTTATGCTGTGCACTGCTGCTATAGCAGCTGGTAATGTTGCATCTGTGTATATAAAATCATATTAATTTATACAGGCTATTTTACCATTTAAGGCCTGTACCTGAATATTTTTATATTCAGATAAGCTCTTCTTTTCCCATATGATTTTAACACATTGATCACTTGAGATAATTATAGCATACATTTTAAAACTTTCATCCTCAAAAAACAATGCACGGATTTAAAAGGTGACATCTTTCTTAGCTTCGTTTGTCTCTTGTGCACTGCAGTGCAATGGGACCTCTTCTTGCTGCTTGTGTGGCCCTTGGACAAATAGGAAAGTGGTTGGGTTGGAACTGAGTGAAGACAACAGGGAGGTTGATATAGTTTGCTTATTTGATATGGCAGCCTCTGTAACCTTCCTTTCAGCTTTTATTTACAGTAGATTCCATACTGTTGTTGTTACCAGGTTGATCAGCATTTTTTTGGGGTGAGAAGTCTGTGTTTATTTCTCCATAATATAAAGGTTTGCTTTGTAGGCCTTCACACTTACCACTTTTGCAACCCAGAAGATCTGGGACTCTTATCTCCTAATTTATTGTAAGACGTCACACTTTCTGGAGTTATAAAGGACTCTTGAACTCCATTTAGCTCAGCAAGCTTTTGCACCTGGAACTTTGCTGGTGGGAGAATCTAATGGCTTCATCTTCCTCTTAAATATTTTTATCTTTGTTATGATGAAGGAGACTTTATCAACATTTTGTCTTCCAAAGGTGAAGTTAACATCACATGAAACATCACATCAAATTTTTATGTCTCTGACTAGCTGTGTGCATTGGCTTCTCCCAGCTAGGTAGCAAAAATATTCTTTCAAAAGTAAAATTTAATTTAAAATATGAAATCCAGCTTTTCTATTTCCATTGTTTTAATCAATACCAGAAGAAAAAAATGTAATGTGTTCTTTACTTACTCAAGTTAGATTTTATTATTCATTACTTTAATTTATTAAAATTATTAATATTTATTATAGCCTATCTCCAAATAGATCTCTTTTTCTACAGCAAGCAGTCCTGCTTGTATTAGTGTAATTTCTTTGTATCAGAACTTATACAATGAAACTCATATTTATTTTTTTTTGTATTTTCAGGTTGGCAGTACAGATAGTTCCCTATGTAGCATCTGAAAGTATCTCATAGGTCATTCAATGCAGAACTGGGAAGGATGGAGAAGTACCTTTGCATGTCTTTATTATAACACCAGCTATAGTGGTATAGGTACAATAGGACAATATGATACCTCCTTCCTTACCACCCTGGTTGACATATGCCTGAAAGCCATCTTCCAAACTGTTTTTTGCCTTCCTTTTAAATTAGTAGTCATGAAACTGAAGACAGTGGCAGCCAAGTTAGGCTTTTGTTCATCTTTGTGTGACTTGCTCAAATGATCATTCAGACACAAGCTCTTTTTGGGAAAGCCTATCAGGTCGTTTGCTGTGGGGTTTTTTTCATTTTTGGTATCATGGAACCTTCTTTAATATCTGGAAGGGTCAAGGAACTACTGTGGTGTAAATACCAAGCAATATTTTTCCTTCAAATCATGAACTTCATCTCCATCATACTGGATCAGTGTGAGACCTAGGACAATACAAAAATGCAAAATACTGACTATGTGACTACTGTGGCTTAAGAATTAAACTAATAACTTGGAAGACAACAATTATTGGTGGCGATACGTCTGGAATGAGAACAGAGACATTTCATGCTCCCTTATGCAAGGAGTGTCTGCCACATTCTGTTTTACCTGTCTGGGATCAGGATTATTTTTTAAGAAGGTTCATTAGTTGCTTCTCTCAAGGACTAGAGAGCTGCAGTTGCTATCAAGATAAATCACTGTATGGAAGAGAGCAATTATATTTCTATCTCAGATGGTAGAATTTTCTTTTGATACAAGACAAAATAATTATTATCTAGAAACTACATCTGTTACATAGATTGTATTCATAATGTCTGTTAATTAAAAAGCATTCCATACACATAAAAATAGAACTGGAAAATAATACTAATGACTTCTAATTTAGAGTAAATTATAGCTCTATGCAATTTATTTATTATTTTTTTTCCTGTTCCATATTGAAGTACCATTTTCTGAAGTAACCCACATAGAATCAGAGAATAAAAAAATCATAGAAGGTTGGATATGTAGAGTTGGAAAGGACCTTTAAAAGTCACAGATTATACTTTTTCCATTTTTTCAAACTCCTACATCCTTAATATAAAATAATTAGTATCATAACACAATTACTTAGAACAAGATTAAAGTAGACAATAGCCATAATAAATTTAATGCCTTCAGATTATTAGAAGTGACAGAGAAATAAAGGCATGCCTTACAAATAATCTAAGGACCTCTTAGAAAAGTTTAGCATATAAAATAACATTTTTTACAACTTCTGTGTCAGTAAACAGATCTGAATATTGCCAGGAGCATTTGCATTTATCTGAATAACTTTGAAGAAAAGCACCCAAAACAGTACAGAAAAATTCTTATTTCTTACATTTCTTAATCTAAGTGGAGAAAATTGCATGTCATATTCACAGCCACCATTGTATGTGTAGATTTGTATTACTGAATATAGTGTTCTTTAGCTCTCAGTATTTCTGCTAAATAAACAAAGATCAATGCATCACTTAACCAGAAATGTAATATGTTAGGATGGCTTGACTACAAATAACTCAGGTAACTCAATGATATTTGTAGACGAACAGATATAGTGATATTTTGGGCATGGAGTGGGTTCTTTTTCTATTGTGGGTTTTGGTTTGTTTAGGTTTTTTCTGTTTGGATTTGTTTGTGAACGAAATTTAACTCCTGTTCTAAAAATAAAAGATACAGAAACAAAAAATCAAATCTGTTTCTTTCAACTTTTCCATATAATCAAACCATACCAATAACTTTGCCTAATCAGTATTAATCATGATTACTGAATTAACTTTGGATTATTGAAAGTAATTACATAGGTGCATACAAGATTGTACTCATTTTCATTACAAATATATTACTCATAAAATATTTAATCCAATAAAATTGTTCGCTAAAATCATGGAACATACACTGAAAGCATGGTTACTTAATAAATATCTGATTAAAGTCTCATCATAAGTAAATAACTTTTTACATAGTTGAAGTGTATTCTTAAATTATACTTTGTTATATTTATTTTCTTTGTGCTTCCTAAATGAGTAAACTTTCCATTCCTCCTATAAACTGGAATCATCATATGCTAACGTAGAATATAAAAATATTAATATTGGAAAAGACAGTATACTATAGAAACTAGTGTTCATTTAAGAATAAATAGGCTTTGTATTTCTGTATCTTCAAATTTCTTACCTATTTTAGTTCTAAATAACCTATTCACAAGCATAAAATTTCTAATGAGGCCTATGACTAACCTAGGTGAGTTTATCTATACTCCTACATGAGATATAGATCTTATTCAAACCCTTTTCTTCTGAAAGACAGGGCTTCTATGCGGGTCTTCGGTGTAATTTGTGTCTATATTAATACCGTTTAATGTGGGTGGAAAAAATAATTTAGAAGACAAAATTCTGTTTTGTTTTGATTTTTCGAGGAAATGAGAACATGTTGTATTAATAAAGGAGCTGATTGCTCCAATAATCCGCCTAACTTTCCCAGTCAAGTTTTAAAAGAGAAAGTAGGGTGCTTGTGCTGCTCCTGCAGTTTATGTCATCTAAGTCGGCTTCAGCCATCTCTTCTTTCTTCTGAGGAACTCCTACACGTTTAGAGATGGTCGGCTCCCAATCTTTGTCTTTAAGTCCTTGTTTAGCACTAACTGCCATATAGGTCCTGCCACCGTTTGTCTTGACTTTGTAAAAGTATCGAGTAGTTTGTCATAAGGAGGCCTTCTTGGTTTGTGTAATATTTATTTTTTGCCCTTGACTAGAGGTTCGCATGTTCAAAGTACTTTTAGATGTACCTTCTTTCAGCTCCCAGCTGAAAATGCCTCTTTACTTCCATAGATACAAATTGAGCATCTTCCCTGGGGACCAAAGAACATTCGGAAAAACAGATGTTGAACAAACCTTCTTTTCAATCCCATATATACCACTGCAGGAACACATTCCCTGACCATTTTCAGTACATAAAAAGTGACTTAGACATCATAAAATAAAATAAAATTGAATTAAACAAATACATAAAATAAAACAATAAAATCGTACTATTTCTAGATGAAATTCTAAATGTAATTTTAAAAAAATGGTAAGAGTTTGCTAGGATTACTTTTATTTGTACAAGGTATTATAGCAAATGCATAAAATCACTGAATCACAGAATCATTGGAGTTGGAAGGTACCTCTAGAGAACATAATCTTTTAGGCTTATTGAAAAAAATTGCACAAATATATGTTATTATATGGCATAAGTTACTAGATTGTTCCTGAGGAAGTAACAAAGCAACTTTTTGTTTCAATCTAGCTAAATTTCAATTAAATTGAATTGATTATTTTTTTTACTCTGTTTAAGTATACTTCATGCTTAAAAGAAGCCAAATTTTAAATGTCTTTTAACATTGTTCAAAAGTAAATTAATTCTTTACAAATGTGATTATTTACCTTATTATTTATTTTTATATATACAATGAACAGACAAAAGAATTCCATCATGTACTTACTTAGTAAAGTATTATGCTGATTCTGCCAGAAACTGGAAATAACATAATCTTGATGATACATTATCTGAATATTTATAGATTTTTCATTATTGTACTGACTGCCTCTTCAGCACCCTATCATAAACTCCACATTCTCAAAAACAACGTTATGTTCCTTTTCTGAGTGGATAGTGAATATGAAGTTCCTTGCTATACTCAAGCTATCGAGGTAAACACCAGCAGCAACTGGAATATAATTTTGATCCATAACTAGCCAATACAAAATAAATAATATTTTGTGTCACTGAAAATAAAACTAAGGTACTTCACATTCCTTTAGCAGATAGTAACTTTTTAAAGCTTTATCTATTATTATTTTACATTACTAGTAAATAAAACTTTCAGATTTCTTTCTTAACTACACATTCAAGTAATAAATTAGTATATAAATCTGTGTTTTCTCAAAAATAGTATCAGTAGCCTACTTGATTTCCAGCTTTTGTGTGTACCCAGTTCTCCTAAATAACTTTTTCTATGCACAAGAGATACACCACAAAGTCAATATTGACAGCTTTCCTATCATTTCCTTTATGTGCTCCAGTTAAATACATGTATTGAGCACTTCTGTATCATGTCTCTAAGTAGGGGCAGCAAAAACTAGACTTTTCTAAATACAAAAGCTCTATTGATTTCCAAAACTTACCCTCTTACGTCAGCTTTGTTCATTGTTCTTTTCTTTTAAGTCAATGTTGACATTAGTAAAGTTTAAAAAAACCCTTTCATTCTACAGAATTAAATTTCTGTAATGTTCTAAAGATGCCAGCCACCTGTCACAAAAAAAAACATTCACATGGAAGAGAAAGTAATCCTCATGACAGAGATAATGGATAACAGTATTTATAGATTAATTTTTATTTTTTTTATTTAAAAAAAAGCCATATTGTTTTTCCCTAAATTAAATTTAGTTCATCGTGGTGGTATCTAGGCAAAGAATGGCAAATGTTTTTTGACTGAAAAATCTTTAGCTTATCTGCAACATAGTTCTTGGGACTGTGGTTATAATTAAAGCAAAATCCAAGTATTGAGTACCTTTCAGCTGTTTATTCTTATTCAAGTGTGTTTTTGTTTTTTTTTTTTTTCATTTATCTGTTAAAACCAAATCCAGATGATGAAAAACAAACTAGAAGAAAGCAATTTCTGTTTTAATGATTTCTATGTTAACTCCAATTCTGTTATTATTAGTATTAAGACACATGAATAGACATTATATGTGTGACTCTCAGAGGTTTCATATATAAAATCTACCCAAGTGAGTCTTTAAATTAGACTGAATTCTTACTCTGCAATGATTGATTTTGTAAATAAAGGTTTAAGATGTTTTGTAAGTTGTAGCAAGAGGTTTAACTAGGATTGCTTTTGCAATTAAAAAGGGTACCCATTCTCTTCAAGAGTCTTTTAACCATTCCCAAGGTAGTTCAGAAAGCTCTGTGATCTAAGAAATCCATATGGACTTTAATAGAGATAATACCAATTGATTGAGGCACTAGATTCTTTAGTAGTTGACCATGGCTTTTAATTATAAGGCTAATTTTTAATCTTGTGCTACTTGGGTCTATATAACCTAGTTCACTATACAAAGGTGTTATACCCATAAAGTAATGTATTATTTACTAGTCAAAATAACTTTCAAGCAACAATTATCTGAAAAAGAGAAAAAGGAAAAAGAACTGAAGTTCCAATAAAAATCTTTTTATTGTATCACTATTTTAAAGATCATGCCTCATTATCCAATGTCATAAAATAGCATTTGAAAAAATCCTTTTGAAACTTCACATTCAGCATGGAAACTAAACTATATTCATGCCAGCATACTTACATAAGAGTAGATAGATTCAATAATTACTCTCTCAAGTGAAGTTCCTCTCAACTTCCATGTCAAAGCATGCTTCAAGACTTTCAAGTTTGCAGGGGAAAATAAAGAGAGGCTTTCCAGTTTGCCCTACAACCTTTTTGCTTCTTCTTTCTTCTGACAATAAATAAAATCTAGAGAGTTCAAAAACTCCTACTCTCCTACAATGCTGCCACAAATCAATTGTTATATAAGAAATGTTAGTGCCAGGCTTCTGTATAAGCTAAGAAAATTTAGTGGTTTTCTTCTATAACTGAAAACCCAAAAAAGCTTGAAAGGGAGTTAAAAGTTGCCTAAGGGACAGTGGCTTATTTCAGAGAAGAATTATAGTACTGAATAGCTGAGATTCTCATTTTCCTTTCAATGCCAGTAATTCTCTTTAGCACAGTTCATCTTAATTCTAGAGAGGTAAGCTGAGAAAACCAGGAAGTGGCACCAGTCCTGAGCCCTTATGTTTCTGGCTTTACCACCTACACTAAAACCTAGACTGATAAGCGTGGTAAAATACTTCAAACACCCAGAGAAATTTAAAAGGACTATTTTCAACTAATTCTGTCACAAAAATCTTTTAGTGCCCGTAACACAACACCCTTGATTTCTGAAATCTGTTACTGCAGGTTTTCCTACACCTGTTAAGAAGATTCAACTTGTCAGCAGTCTTCATTTTAGAAATTGTTAGTTGAGTGATCACTAAATATCCAAGGCTCACATAACTTGCACCAGTGCAATACAGGAAATGAAATTTTAGATGCATGTATGCATATACATGCAAAGTTTTTATACATACCAGCTGGGGAGAATAAATGGTTTACAGCATATGGATTTCAATCATTTTTCTGTTAGCTTACTGAGTTATCATTTAAAGTACAGTGTAAACTTTTTTCATGTCTACAAAGCTCCTTGGAAAAATTTCCTTAAATAATACCTTTCACAAGGGTAAGACCTGGATCTGTTCTGTCACCTTGTTACCACTGCCATGCTTCATTATGACTTGTTAATGCAATTAATTTTATTTTTCCAGATATCACTATGAGTTCTGATGGTACTATGAGTTTGATTATTTATAAAGACTCATAGACCCTTTCTTTTGTAAGAAATTAAATTATGAAAATTCCTGGAGATACTTCATACTGATCGGTAAAGACCGAATTACATCATCCATACTTGTAACAAATACGTTGCTACAAATGCCAATTGAAGCAGTTTCTATGAGACGTCTAGCATAGTTGGACACTGTTCCAATGGCTGAATACTGCACAGCTACAACATACATTGATTCCTGCTTCAGAGGAAAAACACTCTCTGTACTTCAGAATTGCTCAGCAGTCACTGGACTTTTCCAGGGTCCATAATGCATCCAGAGATGCATTATGTTGCATCTCATAGGTTCATTTTCTTCCCTTTCTGAAGAAAGCATTTTTTTTAATGTACATATGTATGAAGTTTGTCACTTCTCCCCCACTATTTTTTTTCTCTTTTAACATTTGTCTCTGAAGGTTGATTACTCTGCACTTCTCACCGGAACTGAATTTCCTTTATCTGTTGTTAAAAGCACTTTCAGATGAACTCCGTCTTAACTTACCTCCCAAGACTCAAGGTTAGATCTTGAGGGCTTTCCTGTTTACACCTGAAATAGATCAAGAAGATTTATTCTTTGTACAGATTTAGTTTTAACAGAAGGTCATCTCTACAGGAGTAAAACACTGAAAGACTGAATTTGGTCACAGAAAAGAAAAGAATTGACTTTCAGAAAATATGCTCAGAACAATTTTTATTATTTTTTTTCCCAAAAAATAAAGCTCAGGAGTTTCAGGTTAATTTTCAAGTGGCAGTTATTTAAACTTGAAGGAGTAGAAATTGCTGTTCATCACAATTATATTATGATCACTGTTTCTGCAAGCTCCTGACTGCAAAGTAGTGGTAATTAAGAGAATATTCTAAAGATGCATTGCTACATATATATTTCACTTTTTTAATAGTATTTCCTAAACATATAACTTTGGCCACTCCTAGAACTAGTATAATAATTTTATTTTCTTACAGTGATTAATAAATATCTGGTGTTTCTGAACATTTTAAAATGGCAGTCATGCATTAAAGTTTTTATTTTGAACTGTATATAAAGCTTGTTTTATCATTTCTAACTAAGCTATTTGCTCTCAGTACATCATATTTTGGAATTTTTTTATTATATAAATGTTAAATAGTTCATAATTTCTATATGTGAAGTTTAGACATTTTAAATTTTCAGTAATGAAAAAATATTGCATATAGATAGAAAAGTAAAATGCTCAGACTCCATAATTAAAGGAAAAAAACAAACCAGTTCTGTAGTTCTTTTCTGTGATGCACTAAAAATGCATTTGCCAGTCACCAGATAAGCTCTTCAGTTAAAGTAGTCATAAATTAAAGGTGAATTTTTTGAGATTTGCCAAAATTCTAAGGCATTTGGTTTTGTTTTAACTAAAGAGATAATACAGACAAGACAGGAACATTTAATTAGAACAAAGAACAAAATCTGCAGTAGCAAAGGAAGAAAATGTATCTGAGCATGACATAGAAGCATTAAATAAAAGGAGAATAATGTAGTACAGATCTTTATACTGAACAGTAGCATGTTTCTGAACATTAGTTTTCAAGGGACTTTGATAGTACACAAAGGAAATATGTATAATTATATTTATTTCCATATGTTTTGCATTATGGTAAATATTTATTTTTAAAAATATATTTGACATTTTTAAAACAATAAAATATGGCCTCTGGAGTAGGACTGACCAACTTTTGAAACTGATTGCTGATAACTACTTTATCATAGCCTGTTGTTCTAGCATTTTTGGAATCGGTATTCATGTCTTCTCATTCTCACTGAGATGGTGTATCAGACTACTGTATGATGAATTTCTGGATTGTGTGAAAAGACAGCCTGTAGAGAGAATACACAGACTGAAAAACTTATATTTTTAATCTAAATAAAGTACTTTAAAAACTGTTAGCTTCATAAAGCTAGTATATGTACAGATTTCTTTTGTACAGATTTCTTCTTCAGCAACAGTTTCTTTTCCTTCAAGTCTGTTTTATTGGCCTTCACAGCTCTTCAAACTGTTCACATTTTTCCTAGCCCAGTTTCTCTTCATCTAGGCTACTGGAGCAAGATAATTGCTTTGTTTTATATTTAACATATTTATTTTGGACATCATCCTTTCCATTTACATTTTAAAAAGCAGAAAGTGAAAGGCAGGCTCAGTTCTGATTATGAGGCATCTTCATAACTTCTGGTGGGTTTTTTTTTTGTTTTCTTTCCTCCACTCTGGCAGTGCCTTTCTCTGAATATAGCTTCCTTTTAAGAGACTAATGTTTTCATTTGTTCTCTATGATGTCCTCAGTAGGGAGGAGCAGGTATTTTTTACAAGACAGTCACTTTACACTGGGTTAACTATGTCAGCAGGTCTTTGTAGCAAATCTGGTTCCTTCTTATCTCCATTCCTAGTGTCCTACCATTTTCATTATCCTGCAGAAAGCAACTTTCCAAATCCCAGGGACTATGGAAGTCCCTCTGTGTAAGGACTCTGGTTTTAAAAAATGCCTGTAGACTGGTCATACTTAAACTTTGCCCAAAATATTTCAGATATTCAAACTTCAGTAACAGAGGCTTGCTCTGACTGCAATTGTCACAAAACACAGCCTTACTAAGTCACTGGTGATGGCATTACAGCTGAACGTTCTCTTCAGTGACAGAGAATTTAGCTCAAATCTGGGACTGTCATTATGTTTTAAAGGCAAAAATTGGCAGGAAATAACTATGGTATCTCTCTGCAAAGACTGAGAAACTTATCCTCCTGGAATTTCTGAGAACATAATTTTCTTCATTCCTGTAAATTCTACAACATTATGTGCTCTATCTCTTGAAGACTTTTGCTTTGAAATGCCTTTCCTCTTTTTAGGAGCCCTATGTAATCTTAATCTTGGAACCATACTGTTTCCAGAAGTCCACAGGTCCTGTATTTAAGTAATTGATTATAAGAGCAACCTTCTTCAAAGTCCTCTGGCAGTCTCTTCTGGCTTCTTATGGCAGATGCAATTTCATGTATCCCAGGTTCAGACTTCTATGAAAGTGTACATTATATTTTGCTCTTAGGAGATTCTTCAATTTAACAGCAAAATTAGTGGTTATCATGTCAGTGCTATACATTATGTAAATGTTTACATAACCCTTGATTAATAACACCTTTACTTTCCACTAAACTGAAGAATTTCAAGAGGTATTTCAAACTGCACAATCTTTTCCTGTCCTTCTTCCTCCTTTTAGAGATCTCTCACAGCTATTAAAAACACTGAGAGGAAGTGACAAGAAGAGGGATACACTGCACCATAAACACAATAGGATGCTAGCATACTCTGTGGACATTCTTAACACATATCTCCAGTTTAGGTGCTTGCAAATTATGCTATAGTGTGATATGGAAACAAACATTTCCTAAATACCACATGACCTAGAGGCATTTGTATTGATTTATAATTGATTATATTTTATTTTTCCAAATATTTGAGTGTATAGAATGAGTTTTGTCTTGACTAGATTACATCATTCTAATATAAAACTCTGATTTATAATTCACCAGTAAGGGAATATTGCCATCTTATCAAAGCTTTATTCGCCTAACTTAAAAAATGCACAATGTTGCAATGTATTGACCTCCACTTCAAGATTATTTTGCCCTGCATCAAATGCCAAGAGCCTGTGCCCTTTCTCCCTTTCTTCTAGTATCCCTAGGTTCCTCAAATTCTGTGTCTAGATCACCAGGCTGTATGTACTACTGACTTATAGTAAATAACTGATCTGAACTATATATTTGAATGGAAATAAAACCACATTATCAAACACTGTTCAGTAGCTTAAGCTCATTTAATGATGAGTTTCTATTTTAGTTTGCTGGTAGGTATTGTTTTTAATCTTCCATTATAACAAATATTCTGCTGACGTGCCGCAGGCACATAGTTTTAGTAGAATTTCTTACACTGGACATATCTCAGCTTGTTACAGCTGGAAATCTGTCCTTAACTAGGCCTTTCTAACTGAAGCATCTAGACCTTGCTTTTCATTTCAGCAACAGCAGCTAGCAGATCCCTGTCAATCAGAGGTTGCAGATGCTGTGTATAGCATCTGCTTTAAAAACTGGATTATCTTCTGGATGTTTGTTGTTCTAGATTCCTTATATTCTCTTTCCATCAAGTCTCTAATAAATTATTTGCAGCTCTAGTCACCTACGGTTATGGTTTAAAATTATCAGAGTGAAGTGACAGGAGAAACAAGCAGACACTAGAATCCTATGCCTCAGATTCATATACAAATGGCTTTACATCCAGGGTTCCATTATGGACAAAAGTAATTGTGTACTTGTGGTTTATCAGCTGAGCTTCTGCAAATCATAGAATGGTTTGGGTTGAAAGGGACCTTAAAGATCATCTAGATCCTACCATCCTGCATTGGCAGGGACACCTCTCACTGGAACTGGTTGCTCAGAGCCCCATATAACCTGCCCTTGAACACTTCCAAGGAGGGAGCATCAACAACTTCCAAGGGAAACCTCTTCCAGTGTCTCAGGTAATGTCTACCCTCATAGTGAAGAATTTCCTCCTAATGTCTAATCTAAATTTTCCCTCTTTAAGATTTAATCCATTACCCCCCATCCTATCCAGTCTGAGCCCTTGTAATAAGTCTCTCTGCAGCTTTCCTGTAGGTCCCCTTCAGATACTGGAAGGCTGCTATGATTACCAAGAACAAATCACTTGTGCTATCTAAAACATGTCTCTTGGGCTCTGACTCATGGCCATTATTCTCTCATTTCCTTACAGCTTAGTGCTTATGAGGCTAAGTTATGTTCGCCTTCTTTTTCAAAATCTACTGGTTACTGTCTCCTTCGCCAAAAAGGTGTTATCTCTTAAGTAATTCTTGTATATCATCAGAAAAGTGTGAATTTCACTGCCTCAAATATATCCCTAACTACTAGTATATCAGCAAGCAGCAACTATATCAGCAATCAGTAACTTCTTTTCTGCTCACACAGACTAAAAGACTAAGGTCATAATTATTTTTGGTTTAAGAATGTATGTTTTACAACATGCACACAAAATACTAATCAGTCTTGTTCCATAGAATATAGTACCAGAAAATCCTGTAAAGTCTTGTCCTGAAGTAATTATTTTTGATGGATTTTGATTACTTTGAAATATCATCTCAATAGGGTTGAGTTTAAATTACAGGACAAAAAAAAAAATTCCAGAAAACCTGAAAATTGCGGCAAAAGTTATTTCAGAACTGCTAGCTTACTCTTTCACCTACAGGAGATAATCAGTGAAGTTGGTAGCTGACATATTGAAATCCTAACAGGATTGGATGTTCTGGGCTGCAGCTCCCAAAAGCACTTAAGCAAACAAAACAGTCAGTCTCTCTGGGATACACTCTGTTGTGCCCCTTGAAGTCTTACTTTCAAGTGACCAAAAAGTGACCAAAACATATTTCCAACTTCATATTTCAGAATTAAACAACTAGCATTTTTAACAGCACACCATTTTTCAGAAAATTTGTGATCAGCTCTACACATAAGCAGAATTGGGTTTAAATATATTTTTTAAAATTTTTAACATGTGTGACTAGTACCATGGTTATGATAGTTTTTAAAGTACAAGGCAATGAGTGCTCTTGACTACTTGTAGTTTAGGTAATGTTACACGAAACATGAAACATCAGTTATGCAGAAATAATTTTAAATGAGTGATGAAAAAGCTTTGTCTATATTTTATTATTCATTTGAATTAATATTCCAACTATTTGTTTAGATATCAGCATAACAGATTTTTCATTTCACAGGTTTTATAGACTCACTTTTCTCTTGTGTGATTTTTCTTATATTAGTCAAATTGGTTCTGATGCATTGAGAATCAAATAATTCCAAAGTCCTCTTTTTCACTCTTGCATGCAAATAAGTTAGTTCCTATTTTGCCTGTTCATACATTTAAGTTAATAATTTTATCCTTTCTTTGATTACTATAGTACACAACAAATCAAGAAACCTGCAGGACTGGTTAACACCAAAATTACAGAAAGAGAATGACATGTTAATACATTTACACACTCTTTTACACTTTTGTTTTGAGTAGATTTCTGAAGTCACATTTTAGTAATACTTGAATTATTCAGGTAATAGAATTTTAATGTGGAAAAAAAAAATAATCTATTATGCCTGAGATATTTTTCTTTTTTTCCAGTCACTTCGTTTGTTAAAAGGTAACAAATCTTGACTTTCTCTAGTAGTAGTGTGTAGTTTTACTAACTAATATAAATACAACAGCTAAACAAAATGATCAGGTAAAAACAGCTATCCTACTATTGTGGATTCTGGTGAATATCAGCTCAGGTTGCATGAGGAACTTGTTTTTAACTTTCTAATTATTGATTTTTGAGCACTGTCAGTTTCTAATGTAACTAGGTTTGCTTTTTGAGTTGAGGTTTAGGTGTGTTTTTTGGTTGTTTTTTGGCATTTTTTCTATATACAGCAAACTGAAAGTAAAGCTATACAAATATCACAACTTAACTTCTGAGTCAAAGAGGATTGCTGATATGAAACTAGTCAAATAAGATGAAAGAGTTTTGAATTGTAATATTTGGACCATTGTAGAAATGGCCAAAATTACCAATGTATTTCTGTAGGACTTTGAATTTTGAGAAATTTAGATACTAAAAATGTAAATGATTCATGGACAACAGATGAGGCTTAATAGTTTTCCTCTTCTGCAGCTATCTCACTTCTATTTCTTCTGTAAATACCTATGCATACAGATCACTTACGTACTTGCAACTGTAAGGCTAAAGTTATAGTTAAAAACTAAATTCTTACTAGTTACTTGGCATGGGTGACGAAAGTTGATAACTAAGAAATGAAATTGTTGTTGTTGTTATTATTATTATTGCTACTATTAAAAATATATTTAAATCATATTTCAATTTTTTTGCAAAAAAACTTGCTCCAAAACTCCCTGCTGCATTGTCTTATCAATAGTGTGTGCACTAAGAATGTTACCCCTTAAGCAGCTGGAGATTTGTTGTACAGCTCTCATTAATAGGACTTTCTTTCCATATCAACAATTACTATTATTAGTTTTTGTCTCCAGATATAGTTAAAGTGTAAAAGACTGCTGTTGAGATCACTCAGAAATAATTTGTGTCATGCAATCAAGGTTTAAGAACACCATTTCTAGTATAATTGGAAAATATTTTTTTTCAAGCCAATAGAGGCCAGATACAGCAGGAAAGTATTTTCAGCAAGTATTCAGTAACATCTTCTGCAAAGGATCTCCTGGGTGTCGGAACTAAAGCCTGTGTGATTGCAGGATCATAGCTCAAAACCTTTCCATTTTAAAACAGCTGGATTTTCTTTTACATTTATTTAATTATTGTGGTTTCTTGTGTTTGCCAACGTAGGGCACATCTAGTGGCTGTGAGACATTTTTCTAATTTCCGTTTCAAATGTTTTCACAGCCAATGGACACTATCCACCGCTGTGCCCTTATTGACTTGTGACTAAACACCGATTTTTTTATTTGCTGCTGTTTATACCCTTGGTGTTTCTGTAAAGAGATATCATACTCTTTCACTGTCTTTCTTTTGCTAGATTGCATCTGATACAGAGAATTTCACTGCCTAGCTTCTAGCAAAATAATAGTTCCTTGACTAATGTAAATATTTATGGCAAGCCCATACATTTCACATTTATAGTAAACTGCTTCTAACACTGCAATTCTAACTCCTGGCAGTATATTAGAAACACTATGCTAGACTGAACAAGCTATGTTTTTTCTATTTCCTCTCCAAATATAAGCTCCCTACTCACTTCATCATTGTCATTGCTCTTGTCAGCATCTTTTGTAGTTTGTTGCTATTGGTCTTGAACATGAAGAAAAAGAATTGTATTCAGCATTTCAGAATATAATGAAAGCTGATTCCCTGGTTTGTTTGCTGGGTTTTTTTGTGGAGAAAGTTTCAGCTGAAGTACTTAGGAATTTATTTTGCTTCCAGTGATCACCATGGATGACTCATTGTCATTCCATGATCAGTTTGTATACTTGGGCTTTTCTCCTCTTAAGCTGCTTTCAGTCAATAAAGTTGTGTAAAATTGTCTAGCTAGAAAGCGATTACTTATAGTGTAAATGTCGAAGACAGAAGTTATACATCTTCTGGAATTATATCTTTCCTTCATTTTGTTAATGATGGCAATCCAGCAGGACTAGCTTTACCTGGAGAGCTGATTTTCAGATTACTTGAGTGAAATGCAATGCAGAACCTTGGTCTTGTATTTTTCTTGATTTGAATATACAAATAATAGATAATTTTAAAATAAATTATTGTTATGCTACAGTTGTAGATATGTTTTTAGACCAGTGACAGTAATGTATAACTATACATTATGTCCCGCAGGAATTGGCATGGTCATTTTAGGCAAAAATCTGAATTGACATTGTGTTAGGATTCTGTTTAAATAAGAAACACAGAGACACAAAACAAAGAAAAGCAAAATTTCTATTACAACTTTTTAAGAAAAATGCTAAAGCAATGCTGTGATAAGGGAATAGCTGAATGTACAAGGTAATGTAGTTCAGGGTTCACATCTCACTTTGCAAAATATTATGTGAAACATTTCTGATTTGTTTTATTCTATTTTACTCTATTTAATATATAATAGATAGTTTGAGATGTACATGCAGTCACATTCACTAGTTCAAATTTCACTCCAAAATCAATTATTCGGGGAAATACACTGGTTTAATGACATGGACACACAGGGACTAAGAGGAGCCTAAGAAATAAAATCTAATTTGTGAACGAATGAAGAGTTGAATTTAAGTCTCTAGTGACAAAAGGGAGTATTTCTGGCATCCCCTATTAACCTGTATGTTGGCTAGCAGTGTCCCATGGGATATTGAATTTGGTTAACTTTAGTCACCTGTCTGGTCTGCTCCTTCCCAAAGTAGGGTCTCAGGTGTAACCCCTTACTCCCTTCTGGTTCCAGTATATAAGATGTTTGATTCAGAACCAAGCAGTGGCCTTGGTGCTGCACATCACGCTCCAGGAGTGACTATACACATGGAGTGTTTGCAGTCCTAGAGGCAGACACCGACAAAGACGCCGTTAATTTCAGCAACTGCAGATACTTACAAGAGACTTAACTGGAAAGTAAAATTACAAAAAGGAAAGTAGCTGGCTCAAACCAGGACACCCATAAGGAACATGTGATGTCATGACTCTCCATGTGGTATTTGCCATGTTGGCTATAATATATATCTAAAAACTGACAAGATGAGAGTTCAAGTTTCAAGTTACTGGAAAATTATTAATGTGCCAAATGAATTTGGCAACCACAAAATACAAATGATAATACAGATTAATACTAATACTTTTGAGGTTGTCACTATCTTTAACTACACAATCCTCTTCACCTACTACATTCACCATTCCATGATTTTATTTTTTTTTGCAGTATTTCTTGACAATGACACCAGCAGCAGTAGGATAACACTGTCATTGAGAGATGCAAATGATTCAGAGCAGGAGTTCATAATGAGGAATAATACCAAACTCTTAAGACATCCTATAATTATAGAAAAAAGAAGTTAATAGGTTGCCTTATGTAATGGTTACATGTACAGAAAAGCTTTTAAAATGACCTCCCGGTTTCTGGAAAAAAAATATCTGAGTTTTCAATACCTAAAAGTCTTACTATTGATTTCTTCAGTTTTATTTTTTCCCTTGAGTATGCAGCCTTGTCTGTTTAACTATGTAAAAGTCTCAGATCATACCTGAAAAAAACAGATATGTGTCATAAGAAGAGACACTACAAGCCTGTTTCCTAGACATAGGTCTTTTACATTTGGTTTTTCTACAATCTAGTGTAATTTATTTTGACTTTATTGCTTTTGAACAATATGTTACACTCAAATATAGCAGGAAATCTGTTAGGTTTTGGTATATTATTTTTATGTCAATAGCACTTTTTGATGGTAGAATGAATGACTCAAATGAAGATCTCCATTAAAAATTGATTTTTAAAAAAATATCTACAGTTTTAACCATAAAGGGAAATCTTTATTTCTTGCCTTTGCTCATTGCAAATATGAACAGAGAACTTCAAAATCTTATGACTGACTCAAATGCAGGGCAAGACTGGCCTTTTCATTGGAGCTTTTCAAGAATATATATAAATGTAGGTTAGATTCTTTTATATTTCTCTATCTTATGCATTATGTTTACAAATTGTCAATGAAACTGATCTTCTGATACTGTGAGACAGCAGCTGTCTAAAATACTTTCATTTATTTTGATATTAGACATATTTTGATATTACACTTTTAAATCAGGCAACGTGTTATCTGCTTTCTCTTTCTGCTTTTCCACGTTACTGTAAAAGTCAAAATGGCATAAGCATGTGGAATGATAGAAAATTAAATTGCAATAATATATTTGTGATTTTAACAAGTTCTTACTGATCTTTGCATCTCTTACATATTGCAAAGTGAGTGTAATAATTTTTTATCTTCTGACTTCATGCAAAAATTACAATAGTTAGAAAATATTTTATCTGTTAACATTAAATGCATGACTAATAGTTTCAATTTGACAAATAGTGCTGTTACCTTGATAACATTATGGTTATAAAGAAATCTGAACTCATTGATAGATAGGGGCCAGAAGAAATTAAAGAATAATTTCAGGACTTTTTTTTTTTTAATTAATTATATCCTTACAGTCAGTTTCTTGTCTTAGTTTTTTTATTTATCCTATCGGAACAGATGTCACACCATAGATTCTTATATTAGAAAAGTAATTAGAAGATCCAGCCTGATTATTTTGTATCAAAAGCTGTCTAACTACATAATATTACATTCATGTAGGACCCAATAACTTTCTTTATTGGGGCAAAGAAAACTTATTCCATAGACACTAAAATCCTGCTTTTCTTAAACACGCCTCCATCAGCAGAGGTGAAAGCTTCCCTACAGTGCTGTACAAACATAGGCTTAATATCATCTGGAAATAAGAGAAACTGGATGCAATAACTCATCAATAAAACTGAGCAGGCAAACAGAAGCAGATAAGACTTTTTCACTTTTGATGAGCAAATAACACACTGTCCTGGTGGAAAGACGTTTTTAGCTTGGGTGGAAAATAATGTCTATTGTTGCACTGATAGGTGTGTTGGTTTAAATGATTGTTGTATCCAACACTAATGGGTTTCAGAAGAGTTGGGGAAAAGCTATTTTGTTTTGGAAATGGAGTCCAGAGGCTAGAATTTTCTCTTTGTAGCCAAGGTATATCAGTCCTGATGCTGTGACACTGGGTTAGGATAACGAACTAATGGTGTATTGATTTTGCATTGTACACATTCTATCTGTTTTCTCCAGTGTTTAAGGAGACATGTATAGGTCACTGATGAGAGCAGGGGCTGATGTTGTTTTTCCTGTATAGAGCTGTCTGGCTAAGGTTTGTGTTTATGTGAGTTTTGTTGGTTTTTTTCTACTTTTGTGTTCTCATTGTAGATATTGCAGGTATTTTGTCGTACCTCAAACATCAGAATAGTCATTTTGTAATGGAAAATAAATGAAAATAAAACTAAGAAGGCAAATACCCAAAGATTTCTTCGGGGCTTTAAAATCAATTACTATGCATATATATGTGTAGAATATAGTTTCTTGTGACCAAAAATCCCCCCCTCTTTAAATAAATTACCTAAGACTCAAAAATACATTAATATGGACCTTAAAAAAATATCACAGAGGGCCACACACTTTAAAAATAATTTCTACTGACACAAAAAGAGCGTATTCTGTTCTATGTACATAGGCTTTATTTACTTCATTCTGAGATTCCATTTTAAAATCATTGAATAGTTTTTCTTTAAAAGTATTGCAGCAATACAAACCAATAATTAACATAGAACTCAATATGACTCTGTTGTGTCACGTTACATTACTGTTACAAGTCACACCAAAATACATTCAGTGCACATTTATTGAAATATTTATTCCTTCCTATATAGAATCATAGAATCCTAGGGGTTGGAAGGGACCTCGAAAGATCATCTAGTCCAACCCCCCCTGCCAGAGCAAGGTCACCTAGAGTACATCACACAGGAACGTGTCCAGGTGGGTTTTGAATGTCTCCAGTGAAGGAGACTCCACAACCTCCCTGGGCAGCCTGTTCCAGTGCTCTGTCACTCTTACAGTAAAAAAATTATAGCCTATAGTTCAAGTGACTTGTTTGACAAGTATGATAAAACATCTTAGTGAGAAGGATGAAAAAAAAATAATTTCAATAAGTATATTTTATACAGTATATTCCTTCTTTTATACAATGCTACTTCTTCTCCTTTTGAAATAAAAACTGGATACAATGAACCAAGATTATCATTTGCATCCTTGAAGTGATATTTTACTGTGATCAAATAAAAGGGCTTTCACCATTTCTTGTCGGGGTAGTATCTTGTTCAGTTACCTCTAAGTATTTTTATTTTATAAAAGTAATAGGATATCTGAACTAGTCAGGATATGAGACTTCTCTGTAATATAAATGAGATCTTTTAGACTAGAATTTTGGACTTTGTATGTAGTCTGAGTGAGTTATAAATAGTTTTAGGCTGATTGTAATGTTTCTTTCCATTGGTAAGATTCCACTTGCCTGACTGTCATGGTTTAACTCCAGCAGGCATCTCAGTCCCCACACAGCCGCTTGCTTACCATTCCTAAGGGTGATGTGTAGGGACTTTAGGGGGTAAAAGTGTGAAAATTCAGTGGCTGAGATGAAGACAGAAGCAAAGCAAAATAAGTAACTCATTATCTACCTCTCATCTGCAGGCAGGTGTTCAGCCATCTCCAGGAAACAGAGCTTACGCTCTATCTCCTAGCACAAGGGTTTAGTGCTCCAAGGTGGTAATCTATTATGTTTATCTTAGTGCCACTTGTATTCTTCAGAAATTTGCGCTTCTTGTCTTTTATTTCAAGATCTAGTGTGAATAGGAGGTAGAGGTTTTCACTGTGTTCCTGGAACATTCCTTTTCAAATAACTAATAATTCTAAATTTTAATGAATTTTAAAAATTCAGTTAGCTATCTGAAAAAGATCCCAATTTCATATATACAAAGAGGTTGCCTGAAACAAAAAGCTATATTTGGCCTGTGATAGGATTTTTTAGTTCAAGGGTAGCCAAAACTCATTTTGCTTCTCTGAAACATCATTACAGTTCATGTCTGCTGGACCCTTATGCACCTTCTTTCTTGTTACAAAAACTTAGCAGCTAGATGCCTTTTCCTGCGTATTTAAATATGCACTATTTATTGGCTTAGGAAGGAAAAAGTTTAGCACATTATACTTGGTGTTAAATGAGATTTTTTTAGTATTACCTATAAATGCCATCCTCCATAGATATGCCATTCCCTTTTTCAGACTTGCCTTATTTACCCTTAGATTAATTTTAATTAAACAAGTAATATTTGTTTCATCCTGGTTTTGGTTCTGTGCATAGGTTCAAAGTTGACGAACAATATTAAACCCAGAAAAGGTTCACTTTCTTGATAGATTTTGAAATATTTTTTTGGTAAATATATAGATTTATTTTTTTAAAATAAAATTAAAAAATAGGGAAAATAAATGCACAAAGAAAACTGGTGAAATTTCCACATGTTTTTGGAATCTAATCTAAACCTTTTGTACTGTTGGAATGATCAGAAAACTTTCCTGTTGTCGCAGGCCGGTACTGGGGGGCTACCGGCTGTCAGGATGTTTCCGCGACTTCCCCCCCCCAGTGTGGAGAGGTTTGTTAAAAAGCCTAAGCATCCACCTCTCTCAGAGGAACGGCCGCTGTGGGTCCGTTTCTTAGAGGGTAGATTAAAGTACCCTCCCACCACGCTCACAAATTGTTACTGAGACCAATGTTTAGTTTGCAAATTAATCAGTTTATTAAGGGTCAATACAAACTAAGGGATCAAGGTTCAGGAGAGGTTAGCTAGGTATATACATTGGAAAAGGGATTCAAAGGCACTATGGTCTATAAAAGGCACACTCCGAAGGAGAGGTGTGAAATCAATAACGTGAAAGGGTAGGAGTTGAGCCCAATAAGAAAGTTAAAGTGTGTGTGTGTGTGTGTGCGTGTATATTTACCCTCCTTCCTTGGCGCAGTTCTCGAAATGCGCTGGCAGGCTCGGCTGGAGATCTGCAGGGGGGCCGGTGTCCCAGTAACCGGGGAGACCCCTTCCTGCTGCTGGCAGGGCTCTGGTCCCGTGGCTTTGTGGCAGATGCAGGCTGGGCAGGCTTCTCCGGTCCGGTTCGGTCCACGCTGGGCAGGCAGGGTCCCCAGGAGCGAGCACGATCCTGCAGCAGGACGGGCACCCAGGCAGGTTCAGGTGCTGCAGCGGGGTCTTGTCCCAAGCAGAGAGAGCGAGCAGAGAGCAGCAGAGTAGATCCTACTCTCTTTTTTATGGATCAGAGACCATTGTTCCAGAAAGCACCACTGTCTGAATTAGCCAATCAGCATTGGCCAGGTACATATTCTGTTAGAGGCAGCTTTTAACCTATTGTCTATTTTTCTGCCAGTTATGATAACCTTTATGCTGCTTCTTTGCTATGCACTTATCTGGTAGGGCAAGAGGCCTGCTCATTCTGTCCTTGAGTGAATCAGTGAAAAGGCGTCACTCTCGTTTTGCTGGCTTGAAAGGACTTTTTTTTTTTAGTCTTATTTGGGGGGAAGAAGATGGACCGTTCCCCACACCTGTGTCTGTGATGAAAAGTGCCATATTCCTGGTTTATGCTTAGTAAACTATATAGGGTCTTAACTTTACAGGAAATGTTCATTCAGACTGTCAGATACAAGAAACTATGTAAGATTCCTTTAAATTTTTTTAGTAAAGATGGACTATTGATTCATTTTGAATATGACAGAGTTTTTGTTTTCTAAAAGAATGTACACAAAGTGGCCTAGAAGACAGTGATTTGAGTACTCCTTACATATCAGAAACTGAGAATCAAAGTCATTATATTTCCTCTTCTTACACATCTTATGCAGCTCCAACATTAATGAGGAGTTGTATAAGAAATGTAATTCCAGAACACTAATGCACCTGGATAACAGAATAACAATGCTGAGAAATACTAAATTAGGAGAAATCTTCTTCCTGTTGGATGCATCTTACCATCTAATTAAGATATCAGCTCCATCATACAACTACTGAGTTTTCTCCTACTGTGTTGCTCAGGCTGGTCCTTATTATTCATTATTTAATTTTTTTTCAATTTGCTCTAATATTTTCATAGTGCTTGTACACCCTTTTGTGACATTAGCTTTTTCCTGGTGAATATTTACCTTCATGTTTTATAAGCACCAATCATATCTCTTCCAGCCTTTATTTTCCTAAATTAAACACATAATCTCTATTTTTCAATCATAGCTTAATTTCCTGTTTCCTTGATCACAGCTGTGAAATCCATGTTAACTTTTCCTGCCTTATTTTTTTCATTATTGAGGATATATTCCAGCTGGGGTCTTGCACAAAGACATTATTGCATACCCATTGCTTCTGGAGATGCTTCTCTGTGCATCCAAATTTTTGTTTGTTTGTTTGTTTGCTTGTTTGTTTGCTTGATAGTTTGCTTGTTTTTCAGTCACATGGATTATTTGGCTCTTAAACATCTTATGAGACACTAGCTATGTCATTATCTTCTCAGACATTTCATTTTTAAGAATACCTGGTTTATAACATAAATTCATAGACATAAGTTCGAAGAGTTGAGAAGTGCTAAGTTAATTCCACTGAAAACCCTATCCAAGTTGGACAGTCAGTTATCAGAGGCGGAAAAGAAAAATAGAAAGAGGGATTCTGTTCATTCAAGACCAGAAGAGTATTTTAGAAGTGTTTCTTTCTGTTTACTATAGAAAGAGTCCTGGTGGACTATAGTTCCATCTATCTTCACATAAGTAGCTGAAGTGTCTTACTAACTCTAGACTACTTCTGCATTGATTGTATAAGAAGAAGGGAATTGAAGTAATTATCCCAGAAATAAACAGTGGGTGGGCAGGTCAATAAAAACATTTTTTAAAAGATTTGGCCAGTGTATCATATACTCTAGTTTATTGTCTAAGTTGGATACTTAGAAGCAGTTATTCCAGGAGATGGCTGTAGAATATAGGACCTGTCTACTAAACAGTGATTCCTGTGAAAAAAATGGTACAGAATATGACCTCCCAGAAAATAGCTGCTGCACAGGACAAATGAAAAATTGATAAGGATTCTGATTTTGGAACCCATGAAACCAATCTCAGAATACTTCTTATTGTTTTCATATCTGCTACTTCAAAAGAGAATAATAAAAAGCTGAAAAGTGAAAAGCTACAGAAAACATTTCAGAAGTGGAACAAATTTGTCATGAAAGCCTTAAGTATCAGTTATTTCAGGAAAAGAGGATTGAAAGATGATAGTGTATAGTATAAGCTCAGCAAAGGTACTTTATGATCCAGAGGTCACTGTACTGGTTTTGGCCAGGATGAAGTTAATTTTCTTTGTAGTAGCTTTCGTGACATGATATTTTGGATTTGTGATTCATATTCCTGGATTAGCTGGACACCTGTCTGCTGATGGGAAGTAGTGAATAAGTCTTATTTTGCTTCATTTACTTGGACAGGCTTAGCTTTACCTGTTGAACTGTCAGCCTACAAGTTTTCGCACTTTTAACCTTCTCAGTCTCTTCCCTATCCCACTGTGTGGGAGAGAGAGAGAGGCTGTGTGAGGCACAGCTGCCCACTAGGGTTAAATCATGACGCCACTTTGAAGTCTGTTTGTTCCAGTTTGGTGTTCAGTGACATTTATTTCCCATATAAGTGGAGTCGTCATAGAAGAATTGGTTTTTTTAATCACCTGATAAATATAGTCACATACTTACTTTATAATACTTACTTAGTGGTTTTCACAGGGCATCTGAAAATCCGTTGCAAAACACTAAAAACAAAGTCTCCAAGATGACTACACGTGTTTACCTTTTCTGAGTGACAGCAATACTGCCCACTACATTTGGGTGTTAGTAAAACCTGAGATAGAATACTAATGCTTAGCACAAAATGATATATCAAGCACAAGATTTGTATGACAGAACTGAGATCAGAACATCTAAAATTAACTTACAGAAAAATAAAAACGAAACAAAACAACCAAGAATCCCACTTTAAAATATTGTTTGCTGATATTTTCCATATATTTTGTGGTTTGTTTTGGTTTTAAAATATATTTTATTTTTCTCTGTTCTTTCATCGTTCAAGCTTTTGAAACACTGTTGTTAAAGAAAATTGGTTACCTCCATAGTTTAGCTACTGAGATCCTTAGTGACAAAGTGTGAATCACCATCACAGGATTTGTCAAAAAAATCTTAATTGCCCCATTAGTTGAGATACAGAAACTGCTTCAGAGATAAGGAGGATGGAAAGGAGAGAATCTGGCAATGCCTTGGTTTTAACTCATTTTCTAGTCTTGATAAAAATGTTGGAAATGGAATAACCGTTCATAAAAATTAAACTTAATCCCTTTAAACATAGAAACCAAGTCTTAGAAGTGTGAAGGTACATACTGCAAAACCAGAGATCAGGGTCAACAAGTCAGAAACCTAAGCCAAATTGAATACATAACTCATTAACACAAAAGCTCCACAATTAGATGGCACTAACAGCTTTCAGGATTATACATTTTCCAACAAATACTTCAGATAGTGGATTATCCTGTTTGCCTGTACCTTAACTAGCTTTTTCTCAGATATTTTTTCTTTTCTTTTTTTTTTTTTTTTTCCTCTCTATTCCTACAATTTGTAACAGTGGCTAAATGTAATTTTTAGGATAAAGCAAATTTTTCACCCTTAGATCAATAATGAAAGTATTGATCTGACTGCATTAAGGAATAATGGTAAGTATTGAGTCAGGGAATCTTCTTGCACTTGAGATAAACTAGAAATATAGTTCAGACTGCTATTGGAAGCCTTATACACTGCAGATTACTGTATCTGTAAAAATATTAAAAAAACCCAACAACCTGAAGTTGAGACATGACTTACTGTAGCATAAGAAAACTTAATCTTGTTCCTGGTGGGTTTTATTTTAACTTTTATTGAGGAGTCCCACTAACTGATCTGGATGACATTGCTTAACTTATTGTCATATTATTTGTCTTAGCATTAGAATCACTGACAGTGAGGACTTCTGTAACTCATTTGTTCTGTTGATTTTGACCTCTGTCCATATTTGAAGTAGATTTTATTAAGAAACTGGTTATATGAGCCTAAAGAATAATAATAATAATAATAATAATAATAATAATAATAGCAATACATAAATAATAAATAAATAATAATAAAAAGTAGAGTCAGAACACATAGGGCAGGGATTGTATTCATGCCCTACAGAGTGGCCTACAAGGAGAATTTTATGAAGCCCAAAGGACAAAGCTGTGAGGTTTTTGAAGAAAGGATGGTATTTTGGGTTTCCATTTCAAGAACTGTTACTATACATTTAATACAGTCTCTTTTGAGAAGTAAGAATTTTTGGCTTTGTTGACATCAGAAACTTGTGTTGCTATACATAATTTGTATTTATTATTAAATGTGCTGAAGTAACAAATCCCATTTCCCTCCTTAAAATCATACAATATGAAATCACCTTAAAAGACTTGAGCAGGAGATGTAAATAGGAGTGCTAAAAGGCTCTACAAGAATCCCTTTACATCTATCCAAACATATCTACTTACCTGAAGTCTGGCATTATCTTTTACCTTTTATGCCTCTCCTTTTCTACTGCCTCTGATGCCCTCTGTTTTTCCATCCAGAAAATATCATGGTTTAGCAGTAGTTGTCAAGACTACTTAAGCTGTTATAACTAAAGATGAGGAAGCTGTTGCCACATGCTCAGCCATCTTCCTAATTTCACCTCCAGGAGAGTAAAGGAATACGAAAACAATTGGCAGGTCATTATGAAAAATTATGCTTAGTATTTTAAAATATGGCATCTATCAAGCTAACGGTGCATAATTGTGACTGATTGCCATGGTGCAATGCAATGTTTAATAACATACAAAAATATGTTAAAAATATTTTGCATCTAATCAATATATATATAAATACATATAGCATTCTACAGACTGGGAGATGGTAAGCCTTTCAAGTAGATGCAGGCAAAGAAAGAGGAAAAAGAGAGAGGCATTCTTCTCCTGTTAGGAAGATTTTATCTGTCCTTTTCCTTTGTCTTCCCATAGTTTAACTGTAAAGAATTAATATGCCATAAACATAAGATACAATGTATTTAACAGAAGCTGGATGTTTCTCAGAAACTGGAAGCATGTAAGAATGTAAAGATATCTATGCCACTACAGATTTGCTTACTTTTGAAGTAACAATCTTCCACCACCACCCAAAACACTTGTTTCTTTCTATTTGTCAATCTCATAATCAGAATGCATGTAGTTTTTTATCTGTAAGCAACAGCACTGCCCCTACTACTGACCTGTTTTTTTTGCATTGTATATTCAAATGCACAATGAACATACCATAGAAGTTTTGTAAATAATTCTCTTTGCATTGATATTCTGCAACTTTTGCACCAAAAGCTAAATAAACTCAGCCTGTTGACATGGAGATTACACTAGAACTCTTAAACTGCTTCACATTTAAACCAGAGCCTCAAAATTATGCTCCCTCTAACAATATGAATTACTGTATACACAGAAGCCATCTAGGACGTTCATGTCAGCCTTCTTGCTGAAGGTGTTGATGTCAGTCTCAGAATAAGAGATCCACAGGAGGATAATTATCAGTTTGCAAACTGCGGTCAGCAGTAAGCAAGGATGTTATTTCCCACCTTTCCTTTAAAAATATATGAAATCTAAAATGTATCAGCTAATTGGCATTGAAAAGTTTGCTAGGAACTACAAAAAAAAAAAAAAAAAAGTTGGAGTGATGACAGCAATGTATTGATTAAAAACATTCAATGACATTATAAAACACCTCCTTTGGCGGAACTGAATCTTGTTCTAATTTGAATATCTCCAATGTGATGCACCAATTAGAAATTAATGCTTAGATACATATGACTATATTCTGAAGTTTAACCTCTATCATAATTACCTACATAAAGTGTCTGGAGTGAAATAATACAATAAATTTCAAGGCATAATAATAAAATCATGGTAACTAATAAACTGCTTTTTCTTCTACAATTATACAAAGGTTTAAAATGTATTAAAAGGTGTGCAAGGAAAACAATTATATATGATTCAAATAAAAAAACAAGACTGAAAGACACCTTAAGATAATAAAAGGAAAGCAAGGTGAATAAAATGGCTGTAGAAATGTTTCTTTTTGATCTAAGAATAATTTTTGTAGAAACAGTAAGACAGCACTAGTCTGAAAGAGATATTGTTTTTCAATTTTTTTCAAGGAAAGATAGCACTGATTTTATCAGAGTAGGTGCTGAAATTATTAATCAGTTTCAGTTCTGTTATGGCCACAAGTCAAGAGATTCCTGTGTATGCATCTTTAAAAAAAAAACAAAAAAACAATGAAGGGAATAATATGGCCTAAGTATGTGAATAAAAATTGGACCTTGTCACTTCTTTCCCTTCATCTTTCTAATAATGAACCTTCTCATGAGTAAACAATCTGTGATTTATAAAAATTAGACTTTCTTTGGAGAATTACTGGATGGCTGCAGGGCTTTAAACTGTGGTGTTATACAAACTGAAAAACCCAAAAGTAACCTAAATCGCTGTGACTTTCTTAGATTTCAATCTTTGGCAAATTAAGTTAAAATTATAAAAATAAAAGAAACTATAAATCTTAGAATGAAAGATAGGTTCTGGAAATGTTTATATTAATTCTCTTTTGACCTGCTGGCCATGCTTCTTTTGATGCAGCCCAGGACACAGTTGGCTTTCTGGGCTGCAATCACACTGCCAGCTCATGTTGAGCTTCTCATCAACCAGCACCCCCAAGGCCTTCTCCTCACAGCTGTTCTCATTTCTGTTCTACACCCAACCTGTATCTGTGCTTGGGATTACCTCAACCCATGTGCAGAGTCTTGCACTTAGCCTTGTTGAACTTCATGAGGTTGGCAAGGACCCATCTCTCAAGCCTGCCAAGGTCCTTCTGGATGGCATCCCTTACGTCCAGCATGTCAGCCACACCACACAGCTTGGTCTTGTAAACAAACTTTCTGAGCGTGCACTCAATCACACTGTCCATGTCACCAACAAAGATTTTTACCAGTGCAAGTCCTAATACCAACCCCTGAGGAGAATTACTTGTCACTGATTTTCATTTGGACATAGGGCCATTGGTCACAAGCCAATGTGACTATCCAGCCAATTCCTTATCCAACAAGTGGTCCATTCAAACAGTCCATGTCTCTCCAATTCAGAGACAAAGATGTTGTGCTGGACAGTGTAACACAGAGAAATAGTTACAAACTTTACTTTAGTTTTATATAACTATTTGTTTAGGTTTTGGTTAAGTTTTTAAATGTCAAACATTTTCAGTATAAATCCTCCACTATCATAGACAAACTGCAGATACTGGCACCAAAATATACACACTAATACATCAGTCTTTGACTCAAAGTCATCTTTTTAAAGAGTTAAGAAACCCCTGGCTCACACAGTCATTCAGGTCAGATTTTCTGAAGTATTATTTATTACTACAGGTCAGAAATTGCTTTAATATTCATGTCCTCATGAAACAGAGATGTAGCTCAATCACTTTGACATCAAAAGGGCAAAAATTGTGGACATGAACACAATAAAAGCTTTACTAATGGCAGACATAACTGAACACTCCAGATATTCTCAAGAAATCCTGGATTGAGGCCATGTACCTTTAAAACTGCTGTGCTCCAGTAAAGCTAATTACAATTAAAAAATATTTGTAACATTATTTATTTAAAAAAAACCACAACTAAACAAGTGTAAAAAACCATAATATAAAAGCATATATACATATATGAAATATATGTACTTGATAAGAGGAAGCAGTAGACTTCCTAAAAAAAAGTGTTTGGGAACATATCCACATCAAAGGATTTGCAACAGATCCCATATAAAGGATGAATCTCGTAATTTAGCAGCATATATCAACTTTATCTACTTACATTATTTCTCCAAAAGCAACTAAGTTTCTACTTGGATCTATTTCCAGATTTATTTATTTTTTTCATTAGAAATATGCTGTTGCATAGTTCAGTCCAAGGATGGGATAGAATGAGTAGCTAGCTATCTATGCTTTATGTAGATATGCAAATCTGTAAGAAAATAAATTTTATGTTTGAATTCAATTTTTAAATGAAAAAAAAAAAAAAAAAAGAAGAGTAAAAACCTGTCCAAAAGGTGAAACTAACAACAACAACAAAAATCTGGTGTCAGCTTCAGCATGATAAAAATTCCAGTATAGATTAACCTTATTGTTTGTTGTAGTTTAACGCTGGGCTGGCAATTAAATGAACAGATGCTCCGTTAATCCCTCTCCATTCCCTTATAGGGAAAAGAGAGGGAATAAGAGAGAGAGACACTTTTGGGTTGGAAACTAAACTACACAGCTTTCATGAGACAGTAATTATGAGTATGAAAAGTAATTAAATATATACCAATATATAAAAATACACACAAAAGCGTTATCACACTCTCCCCATCGTTCTCAATAACACCCATGTCTCCACTGAGGCTGCAGGACAGGCCCTGGAAAAGTCCTGGACTCAATTCCTGGAGTCAATGGCAGA